>NW_026533254.1:16385647-16428222 GCF_026225885.1 Hylaeus anthracinus
TTTTTTTAATTTTTATTTTTTTCCCTACGACAACAAAGATACAGACACGACGTCCTTAAGAAACTGATATTCCATTGTTACTAATATTGCACAAAAGGTGTGTAATACGTAAAATAATTATGACAAAGTGACGATATTATTATTATTACTATTATTATCTAATTCTGTGCAATCTAGCAGTAACAGCGAGGTTAACATTTACTGGGAATAATAGCGACGCGAGATATTTATTTAGATAACGAATTTTATCCGGCGGCTCAGTCGTAAACGAATAAAAAGATCATCAGCGACTCGGTAGCGACGATGGCGACTAAAAAAGAAAACTGGAGCGCAAAAGGAAGTGAAACAGTGATGGATCGGCCGTAATTAACCCCCGAGATTAATTGAAACTTCAACATTTCCCGTCCTCCGTTTTCTCGTCAAGTGTGTAACTGAATATTAAAGCAGGTGCCGCGAGGTAAATTGGTTCTCACTGACGTTTATATTACGACGTACAGGGAGGGGAAAGTAGGGAAGGGGGGGGGGGGTGGCGGTGAGGGGGTGAGAGGGGAGGGGAAGAGAAGGGGTTATCGTTGTCGCGCTGTCACTAATTCCTCAGCTGTTCTTATCACTCGTCGACCATGCCGCGGGTTAGGGGCACGGAAACTTGAGGCTTGGGTAATCCATACTTTGCGAGAATTTCGCGCGCTCGATACTCCAGGGCTGGGGCCATTCGAATATACTTTATACTCGAACGGGAAATTTAGACGTTCATGCACCCGGTAAAATTTGAATTATGAATATCCATCGTAATACAAAACACAGAAATAGAATAGCAGTGTAATTTTACTGGTGTTATTCGAATATCGATAATTCAAATAAAAAAATTAATTCTCAGCTCTACCGGATACCAAAGGAACGATATCCACGTCGTCTTAAGGCCACGATGCGCACGCGTACCGTATGCGTGGTTTCGAACGCGGCGGTTTAAGATTAAACAAGAAAGTAAAAACAATAAAGAAAGAAGAGGGTGGCGAGTGTTTCCCTCGGAGCGATTCGTTGCGTGGGTACGCGTCCGCAAAAATAACTGATACGATTTTTCTTGGTGTCGCAACTGCAACGGTTACGCGATGCTATTGTTTCTCCGTTGTTTCCGGTTTCTCTTCTTTGACTCCCCCCCCCCTCCTCCTCCCCCTCCGCGGTTCGCTCGAACTCGGGATGTCTGTATCGCGTCGGAGATATTATTTTTCTCCCAAAAAAAAAACGAAATCCACCGTTGGCGAAACGAAACGTTGCCGATTGCTTTTTCTCGTTGGCTTACTCCGTTGACGTTCGTCACCGTCGGCGAAACGAAATTTTTCAAAGGTCAATCAATTTTTCAAAATGGCTTCATCTTTTCATCAGCGTCGAAGGTGAGAGAGTCCACGCTTTGTTCGTCGCGCGATGAAAATTTCCATTATTGAAAATTTCATTCGACACACCGACTGGCCAGACTAATAATCATGAAAATTACAACGAGGCTAAAATTGTTGGCTATACAATCAGAAATGACACGCGACATCTTTAAAATGTACCGATCCTATCCAGACTCATTTCGTTAACATTCCACCTTCGGAATTAACGTGTCAGGGGGACCGAAAAGTATTAAAAAAAATTTTTTTTTATTAAAGAAAATCTTGAATAATCAACGAAATAATTTCCATCGTTTTCTAACATTTTTTTGCCAACGTGAAGGCAGTTGTTCGTGTCCCTTTCCGGAAAAAAGTCCATCGATTTTTTCATTTTCATTACTTTCCGGTATTTCTAATACTTAATTCCTCGGTGAAAATCCTTGTCGCTCATACGTGGGTGACGTGGCAGTCGACGTGTCAAACGATCATCGCCACGCCTATTCATCGACGATTTTGCGTCGCTGGTGCAACATTAATTTCAACCCGAAACCGTCGACGATCAACTTAACTTCCAACTCTGCAAAAAAAAAAAAAAAAATGAAAAAGAAAAAAGGAGAACCCCTCGCAAGGTTCCCCTCGTCGTCGCTCCCCCTCCCATTATAACCCTCGAGTTTAAAGCAATATTCCGATTTCCTGTCGTTGGCTGCAACGTCGTCGGGTGTCAGCCGGAAAGCGTATTTTTTTTTTTTTTTTCTCGAAAAATCAATAAGTCCTCGACTCGTTTGCCGCAAGATGCTAGCCGAAGCTCTTCCACGGGAAGAGTGAATGGTGTAGAGGCGGTGGGAGGAGGAGGATGAGGAGGGGAGGGGGTGTGATTGCGACGTCACGGTGGTTCGCCGAGACCCACAGCCCCGTTGATCGTTAAGGAAGTTGGAGCTCTTGGACCGAGATGACGATAGACGGAGACGAGACTAGGGTTGTATATATACGTGGACACGCGAGAGGGAAAGAGAGAGAGAGAGAGAGAGAGAGAGAGAGACGGGGGAATCCCCGAAGTGCACCTCCGGCTCTAAATCCTTCCTCTGGTCCGCGCGCTGGCCCATAGAATTAGGAGAAGCTGGTCGTTTCTCGTGCGGACGGATGCCAGGGAACGCGAACGCTAGAAAGAGAGAAGTGTCTCTCCTTTACCGAAGGTTCAATTCCTTTCACCGATCGGGGGGAGGGTATACCCCTGAGGATCGGGAGGTCGTCTCGTTGTCGTTTGGAAAGGCTTGGCAGCGAGAGGCCAGGAAGGAAGAGCGGAAGGAAGGAAGGAAGGTCGGATGATAAGGACAAGATGGAGGATAAGTCGCAGGGAACAGCGCTAGGTGTGTATAGGCGCGCGCGCGCGCGTGTGTTTGTGTGTGTGTGCGCGCGCGTTAGGGGGGAGGAAAGGGGGGTGGCGCAGAGGTGGTTAAAGGATGAAAGGAAGAGAAGCCTTATCCAATAGCTCGGACCCGAATGTCCCTAACGAGCACAATAGGTCAGGTATTGCGCAAGCTTTCGCTGACTCGGCCCGATCCCTTCCTCCCCTCGCCTGCCCTCCGACAGCGGGTATTCGAATTGGCGGGCTCCGGTAAAAAACGAGCCACCCCGTCGTGCGATTCGATCGTACGGACCAGCCAGGATATTCTCCGGGCGAGCATATCCACTTAGCTGCGAATTGGCTGCTGACCTGTGAAAGAGATTCGATCTTGCGGCCAACGAACGTTAATACCTGGCCGCCCCTCGTTCCCTCGCAGTCCCTGGAAGTTTTATTAGCGGGGGCGACCGCGCTGGCCCGCCACCCTGTTAACTACCGGGGCTAGGCCTGCTGGCCCGAATCGTCGCTCATAATCCAGCCGCTGATAACTTTCCGCGAGGATGCTTGGTCATCCTCGACGGAGAGATTTTCGAATGTTTCGTTGGCGTTAGTCGCGGGTGTGTAAAACGGGTTGAGTGGTAGGAAAGAAAAATAATCCCAACCGGACTTTCTTTTTTTTTTTTTCGAGAGGGAAATCTTCATAGATACCCCTGCCCCTTGGGGGATGCTTACTCGTTAACTTACTCGTTACCTCGCGGTAACCTACACTGGCGTAAAATCTAATCTGGTATCTACAGGGTGAGGGATTTGAAACAGGCCATCTGAATAATTCGCTTACTTTTACCGGTAGATATATGCCGCGCAAGATGCTAGTTTGCCGAACAAGAATTGTTTGATTTCGACGGGTACCTAAAGTAGTGTCAATAACTTTTTTTATCGGTAGAAACTCAAAGGAGATACGAAGGGCCGACCCTGTTTTTTTTTAAAAATAGTACGATGAATTCTCATGCACATTCTAATGCATCGTTTCGAGACGAATACGATAACCTATAGTTGAAGGTCATTCGAGGTTACACAGAATGTTCGAAACGAAGAATACGCGATTCGGTTGCGCGTGAATCACGCGAAACCTTGCGAAACCTTGTATACACTTTGTACACTTCGGTGAACTGGTTCGTTGAACGTTGGACAGAAGTTCGGCCGCGTCATCGTAGGCGATCCGTGGCTCCGAGAGTCAGCGAGATAAAAAAAAAGGTGGTCAACGATAATGAATCGATCGCGCAGCGTGCCTAATCTCCGCGGCGAGAAGATAACAGACTTTTAAACGATAAATGGTCTCCGTTTGATCGCTGGCACAGTTTTTGTTTGCCATTTAAATACCGCTGGGAATACGTTATCTTCGTTCGAGGACGTATTTAATGTTATATCGAGCTGACAGATGTAAGGCACGGTTGAGATACTTCATAATTTTCGCGGGGATCTATTTTTTAATTGCACAGCAATTTTAGATACGATTATCGGCCCACGTTCGTTATTATCGCCGAGCGTTTATGTTCGTTTCTTTTATTCGCATACTTTTAATTTCACTTTTTCTGTTACAAATCGCACTATCTTATATATGTATCGCTTTCTTATATTATTGTTACATTTGTACATATCCTTTTTTTTCTTTTTTTCTTTGAATAATTCTGTCCTCATTTTCTTCTTTGATTTTCTTGATGGATTAATTGATTTGCCGTTCGAAATCTATATATAGATCTTGTACAGTTGTGAAATTTTCCTGTGGCCATTTTTTTAATTACAAAGACAGTACCGAGTCTTCATACAAAAAAAAAAAAAAAAAACGCGAAAAGATCCTACGGTTTTTATTTGATAAAATAAATAATTTCTATGAAAAATAGAGTGATTTTATAAACGAGTGCACGTTTCCTAGGCCCACTGCGCAGCGTTCTCCGCAGACCGCCATCTTGGCTCTTCCGAGCCTTCGCTACCGCGTGACGTACAAGAAAAAAAAAAAAAAAATAACACTTTCGGTTATAAATATTCAGTCTCCTCGACTGTCTTAAATAATTAGCTTCGTAAATTTATTCGTACGTTCTTTACCGAGTTACCTGCCTCGTTATTTATTTATTTATTTTAATAACGTTGTTCTCGGTACTTTGCTCCTGACGTTGTTCCTCACCGTCCATGCATCAACAGTAGCAATCGTAAGCTGACTAATTATACTCCATTAAGGAACAATCTCAAAGTCCACGTATATTTGCGATACGCGGTAACATTTGGTACATCCAACGGAAACAACCGTTGAGCGATTTTCTTGGATCCTCTGCTTTCGAAGCGAATAGACAAATCCAAGCAGAGAATCCATAAGAGAATCGTTCAACAGTTGTCGCAACTGTTGTCTCTGCTGAATGCGCCCATTAGTAACATCGGTAAGTGTTTATTTCCCTAGATCACCGATTCGCTGTTCTCCAGACTCGAAAGCGTCGTATCGTTTCTCCTGGTTAAATTTATCCAACCAGAAGGGCGGACCGAGAACGAAAAGTTACCGCGAGTATTGGGTGGGGGGGTGGGGGGGGGGGGGTGATACTTTTTCACTAGGAAGAAAGAGGGAGAATCCCTGGCGAAACAACGCAGTAAAACGCGGAATGGAAAAGGTCGTGGGTCCTTTAGGTGCTTTCCTAAATCGGTTCCAAGTAGATCCTCGGCATTCGAGAAGGTGGGCCGCGCTCGTTTCTTCCCTTTTCTTCGGCGGGGCTGTATGGCGCTCGTATCTCGTGGAAAGGTTGCGTTCAATAGGTCGTGCCAACTGGTACCCAACGAGGAACCGTCCCAGTCGACGTCTTCCTCTTCGTCTTCGTCCGCGAAGAGCTTGCTCGCGATGGTGCCACGACGCGAGTCGACTCGCCGATTACGTCTAGCGATGGCGATCGATACGATTAGGTATGATCGCTCCGTGAAAGCTCGAACGCGATGAAAATAGCTTTTAGTGTGCATCAGAATATTGAATAGGGAAAGTTAATTTCTATCGCGTACTATTATATGAAATACTGAACACTCTGTACGCTAATACAACAATATTATTTACATGCCCATTTACATACTTTAAAATATCGTGGAAAGAGAAAGTATTTCCTAACGTGTCCAACAACGCCTTCTTTTATTCATGTTCAGGTTACTTATTGCCACATGCATGTATTTTCTAGTTTTGCGTTGATAGGCCTGGTAGACCCACGCATCCTAATTTATTACTTTTATAAATAACTTTCAGCCAGCTTCAACTTTCAAATATCTCCGAGTGCAAAGAGTTCGTTTCAATTCGTACTTGCAGGATGCTCGATCCTATCGCTACTTCTCGTCCATCCTGTTTTTACGATCTCTCTCTCTCTCTCTCTCTCTCTCTTATACTCGTCCGCCCTGTTTTTCACGATCTCGCCTCACCTCGGAGATTCCCCAGCATCCAGAGGCCGATGTGGGAGGGCGGGGGTGTACGAAGGATTCCCAAATCCTTCGAACCGGTACCGTGTCACATCCATTTTAAAGTCAACCTCGCCAAGCTGCGAAAGAAGCTGACAGCGCCGCGGCGTTCTATCTCCTTTCCGATAAATAAATTTTTTCGTTATCTTCCGGTACAGGAGGCGCGATCGACCCGGAGTATACGCCCCCGCGAGCAATTTTCCGCACGTTGATCGATATTTTCCCGTACCCTTCCCAAGGGTCCGTCGAATTCTACCCTGTATATTGGAAAGGCACATCGATTTTCTTTCGTTCACTCTTCTATATACAACGGACATTGCCGGACTATACGGTTCGAGTCTTGCATTTCGGCATCACAATCACATTTTGCTCCGTTTTTGCACCCGAGAGAGCGACGCGGCGAGATTGTGTTGATCCGATCTGCAACGATATAGAGTCGATCGATTTTTTATTGTCTCGAAATAAGCAACTCGGTCGGGACCGACGAGTCGCTTGTTTCGAGGGAGATATACTATTCGGTTTGGCTTTGTTGTCGAGGGAGACGAAAGACGATCCTTGGAAAAAACAGAGGGTTCGGTGCAGTGGCAAACTACGTACAACATGTTTTGTGCTCTTTCCACTAATCCGTCTGGCTTCTCGCTTTCACGGACCTCTCACTTCTTTTCGGAACTCTCGCTCGGATCTCTCGCTCGGCGGGCGACTTCAAACAAAATGATGGGGGATAGCGAGTCGCTTATTTCGAGACAATACTGGATCGTTACGATAATTTCACGTTTAATAATAACATATACTACTATTATTGTAACGGTAATTGTTGTAACGATAATAATGATAATGATAATAGCTGGTTCCATCGAATTGGTGACAAACGGTCACATGGCGCGCACAGAGCAACCAATTTCGCAACGACCTCATGGTTCCTATCGATCCTCGGGAGCTTCTTGGTCCGCGATTGTAAATTTGCGGTGGCCATCTGCGGCCTCGATCACATAATTGTTTACCGTGGCTAATTGACCGATACTTATAGAGACGGAGGGCGGCGGGCAAATATTGATTTTCAAACCGGCTAGGACGATAATAGTATCCGGACCGTCGGCCACGGCAAGGAATCGCGAAAGCTCCTCAACAAGTAGCTGGAAAATAAATGACCGCGACGATTATCGTCTGTATTCATCTCTCGTGCTACCCTCAGACCTATCGGAATAGAGGAATAAGGAGAAATGCTTGTATATTATACTATATACTATACGGGAATATAGAAGGTAAAACGGTAGTTTGTTACTGTTGGAGTTTTGCGAGAGTAACCAGTATAATTTCAAGGGTCACTGTGCCTTTGTCAGCGACCTTCCGATCGATAATTCTGCCGAACTCGACTGTTTCGGTTGTTATTGTCGCGCAGAGGACAAATTTAGTTAGTCGTCGTAGAACCGTGGACTCGAGTGATCGCGTTGCTCGCGCACGTGTGCCCTTAATTATTTCAATCGTTTCTTACGATATATTGTTTCTGTGGAGGGCACAAAACCCGAGTGCTTTATTCGCAGAAATATTCGACAGTTAACTGGTCCCCGAAAAAGGTAACTTTTCCTAATAAACAATTCTCAGTAACAAACGAGAGTCAAATACAAGTGAAACCGTGATTTAACGTAATTTAAATCGAAATGTGAATTCAAGTTTTGAAATCGCTTTTTTTGAATAATCCTGACTAGACCTAACGCTTTAACGCACTTTAGATAAAAATTTGCCCGTGCTTGCGGAACCGATGGGATCTCTTTTTAGGGCGATGCTGGTTTCCACTCGCATCTGTCGGATTCCAGCGGCGTTGCTCTCGCGTCTATCGCGCGATCTGTCCCCTTATCATTGTTTTTATCAACCCGTTGTATCAGTTACAGGGCAGGAATAGAGGAGAGATAGCGACAGGAGTGCGGCGATAGGAGCCCGCTGGACGATCTTTGCGGAAATCGTGAATCTCCATCGGTGCACACGTGCATCCGGCCCGGTGCCATTTTATTTTTGCGCGCGCTAAAGGGAAGAGCAGTCAGGAATGCCTCCCTATCTATCCCCTATCGCGATCCTAGTTTCCCTCCGCCCTCTCTATTCGCGGCTGTAGATGGCATCTCTGTTGCCAGCTTGAACTTGACCTTTTGAACCTGCCGTGTGATTCCACCGGAATGCTTTTCTTCTTTCTTCGCTCGTTCCCTCGTCTTGTCGAGCTTTTTCCGCCGGACTTCGAAGTCTCGAGCTACAGAGGAGGTATTGTTGCGGCTTGAAAAGATTATTCTCGCGTACCGGGGGGAAACGAATTGAAATCTGTCGACTGCTTTTCGACCGTTAACCCTGGTATAGCACTTTCCTATGAGTTTTATTTCAACAATGAGACCATCCAGGCGTTTAATAACATTTTATTCTATTAGTTTATCGCGTTTTGTACCTTTTTCGGAAATCGAAATCTGTCGATCGTTTCTCGACAGCGTGAACTTTCGACAAGCAGACTGCTAACGATATTTTATGCCGTTTGTTTATCGTGTTTGTACTTTTCTTCTCCGACGTGTTTGACTATTCCGTCGAAGCGTCGCAGAGTTAATAGCGATAGTAATTGATGGCGTGCGAATACATTTCTCGTACCTTGCTCTTGGCCGGCTAACTTATCGATGCATTTATGACAATTTATGATTCATTATTGCACGTGCTGTTTGTCGTTAGATTCGTCGCTGATTACCATTTTCCGCGGTGTGTGTTTCTCGACGATAACGCTTCTCATACATGCATCACTTTCGGTTTGTTGACGCCACGAGCCTGCATTCATTTTCTTCCGTCGAGCGGCTTCATTCTTCGACGCCTTTCCTTGTTTAATTCGCGAACACTTGCAATTGTTTCAACGATTCTATATATCACAGAATAACGCAATCTTGTTAAATATTCAAAAAACTCTATAAAATTCTATTTACTTATGTCTGTCCGTCAGAGTGAGCCATTCTTTATTTCGCTATAATTATACATCACTTACGTAATTACACAGTGGATCCCATAAATATTCATACCCTCTATGTCTATCAAAAAAGTTCGATTAAATTACATAATAGTTTTGATATTACCAAATGAGGTTTTTTGAATAAGCTTATGAATTTGGAAACATCAAATCTAGCATTTAATTTAAACAAATGTTTTCGATCAGAGTACGGAAAGTTACGAGCCGAAAGTTAAACGAAACAACAAATTTGATCTCGGACGTTACTTTATAGAGAATACACCCGCTTAAATTCGCAAGATTGGACCGATCAAGCCTCGAACGGCTCCGTGTTTTTATTTCCCTCCCGTCTATTGACACGAACGCGTATCGTTCAGTCGTAGGCGAAATTACCGCGTCCGTTACGTAAACAAGCGTGTCTCTTCTTCTTGTAGACTACCGGTGAATAGGTGCATGCATTTTTCATGTTGATTTTATCGTTTGTTTATGGCGCTGGCGTGCGCCGACTGCACGGAAAACGAGGCAATCTCTATCTCTGGTCGTTCAGAGGGATTCGGAACTGCGTTTGTTGTTGTACGATTAGGAATTGGATTCCTCGAATCTCACGGAAGCCTGGTATCGATTTAAACGCTATCAACACCCACAGTTTTATTTTTATTTTCAAACATACCCGATATATAAAATATAAAATACATACAAAAATACAAGATTTAGGTCGCCCTACAAGAAGAAAATATAACAATAAATAAATGTTGTACGATTAGAAATTGGATTTAAACGTCGTTTCCACCCTCTGTTTCATTTCTACTTTTATCTGAAACCTACGCAATTGTTACATAAAAATACAAAATTCAAGACGCCATATAAAAAGGAGATATAAAAATAAAGGCTAAAGCATAGAGTTTCTCTTAAAAAAGACAAACATTCACGAAGTTCAGCTCGCTTTCGTCGGCTAGGTGAAACGGCCGGAATCGAAGAGGGCGGCCATTGGCGTGGGAACCGTTTCGTTTTTCCCTGACACGGATAGCGGAACCGTGTGCATCGTAAAAATCCCAAGTCCCGCGCCGAAAGAAAAGCCGCGGGGTCGCGCAAGCTGCAGCTGCACGTACGGTACTGTACTTCCGCGATAAAACTTTCATCGTGCTTTAAAGTCTCGTTTACGGACGCGCCATGGTCCATTGAAGCGGCGACGAGCTGGAAAAATCCACGGGTTATCCTTTCCCCTTCCGCGGTCCGTTGTCGATCGGCAAAAAGTCCGTATCCGCGAGATTAAAAACAACCCGGTCGGGCATGATTTAACGATCGAGTTTTGCCAACTATTCTTGACGTGTTCTTGTTGCTTTTGGTATCTGTTCCAGCATCGCGGGGCATCGTCGATCCCGCTGCTCGCGATCCGCCCGGAAAAAGCGACGGTGTTTCCGCTCGGGCGAATGAAACGGCAGAAGTTGAGACAGCGCGGGGAGCGCTCGTTAATAAAATAAGCGGATTCTCATCGCGGTGGCCCTTTCCACGAGCTTTGCTCGCGTTTAGTTATCGATGGGAGTGCCAACCAGCGGCGACGAACATGGTAGAATTGTTCCACGTACAGTGGAGTGGGAGAAATCCGCGAAAATCGAGAGGATTTTTTGCAATCGACGAAAGAACCGAGTTGGAGGCGACTTGGGGTCTAAATAGAAGTCGAAATGGTACAATACTTTTCTTTAGTAGGACGCTCTGTTTTCGAGATAATTCACTCTGAATATGTACCGGGGCGCGGTGCGCCATGCGTGTCATACAGGAGATTTCTGGTCTCTTTTTCTCTAAAACAACACTCACGAGATGAAAATATATTAGACATTTTCAACTCATTTTTGAACGAGGAATCTTCCTTTCCTCGTTTCGAAAGACCAGACGATTCAAAGAAATTTCCCGATAAATTTATTTTTGAATCGCATAGTTTACGTTCGTTCGACCTTTTCATCAAATATTCAAGACTGGTATAAAGAGAGGTCTTGAAAGTGAACAGACACTTAATGCCAATGAATAGCGCATTTAGAGTTCGTGTAAAATTCCACGAGGATATAATTGTTCATAACGATTCGCGATGAGAAGGACGGTTGTTGCATTCTCGATGATCCTACTTCGATTCGGGAATAACGCTTCTTTGAACCGAGGAACGTGTTTATTAGTCTTCGGCGATTCTAGGCTCGATCGAAGTACGAAGTAGAGCTTTATGACCGTTCGAATGATTCTAATTTTATCCACGTCTATCGGCATAGCAACTGGTGCTATTTCCTAAACGAATGTCACGTCCCTGATTTTTACGTTCGTTGCGAGAAAAGTTCCACATGTCCGACTAGAATACCCACGTGTAAACTTGCTATCTCGTTCTTATCGTCGGTTTGTCACAAACGCTCTCACGGCATTCCAAACTTCGCGTGGCTTATTTTTCATCATTATGCGGATGTTTGTCCGACGCCCACGCGTCGAACGTTGATGTGTACCATATTCTGTCGTGGTAAAAAGACCTTTGAAATTGAATCTTAACGAAAATTAGCATAAATCTTTGTGAATAAAATATTAACATACCTTTGTGACAGTATTACGAATGGATTCACGAGGTTCTCCCGAGGAAAATGAGTCCAAACACGACCACATTCGGACTACTTTTAGTTACAAGTTATATTCGCATAATTCTCTAATTATGTTCGTTCAACTAAAAGTAGTCCGAATGGGGCCGTGTTTGGACTCGTTTCAATCAGGAGAATCTAACGAACCTTTTGACGATAGTTTCGCGAGAATCAAAAGAAAAAATAGAAAAATTGTTATTCCCCGTTCGTAGATCGGAGTTGTTCGACGGAAATCGAGTTACCTTTAACGATGTTTGGAACAGTGACGACCGTAAAATTGCACCACTTATTCATGTCACACGTCACGCCATTCTTTTCGCTGTTATCTGCATGATAAGGCGGAAAACTCTAGAAAGCCACGCTAGCCGCTGCGCGTTGTTGAATAAAAATAAGCCAGCCTAGATTTCACCTCTCCGTAGTCGCGTTGGACGTTACGCGGAATAAAGTCGGAGCCCGCCTCATTAAATCTTCCATCGAACCAAATCCTTCGACCGTTGGCTGAACAATTGCTTGCTTTGAAGGTCTCGATCTCACGGAAATCGATTCAATAGCCCTTTGAGAGGCTGGTCATAGGGCGAGCCTTTTGCGGTCTCCTGTCGACGCGGCCTCGACATCATAATTTATCGTGTCTGCTTTTGTTCGAAACTAAAAGGGACACGGGGACCTCTTCGCCATTCATTTTGAATACGATGAAAGTATTTCGCTGTCGCGACCGGGGGCTTGTGCGATATGGAAAATATACGCGCGCATAATGGGCCACTTACTTCGTTCGAATCGTCGTGGTTCGAAGTAATTTCTCGATGAAGTTGATACCGAGACCCACGCGTAGCCGGATGGAAAATTCTTTGCTGGCGGAAAATCGTGGTAAATTGTTTCTGCCCCCGGAGACGCGCAAATGGGAATTTTACGGTGTCGTTTGTAGCTTTCCTTTTTAATTTATTGATTATTTCAGTTTCATTTGACATATTTATACTGCGTGGATATTCGAGAGCTGAATAGTTTTATTTGTAAAAGAAGTCGTGAAAGCTTGCAACGAATATCTTTCACGTGTTTATTCTTCGGTGCCTTTTCAACGTCGTTACCACCATAATCGCGTTCCACCCTCAAGACGCGATACAATATTCGGTTCGTATTATGCCACGGGTTAACGTTACGTCTAATAAGGGGGCTATCTAACTCTGGCGATAAGAAAATGATCTAACTCGCTATCGGACTACTTCAAAATGCATATACCTCGCGATACCAACTTTAAATTGCCCCCCCCCCCCCCCCCCCCCCCCCCCCCCAAAAGCTCTAGCAGTAATAGCTTCTCCTTATCTCTTTGCAATTTCTATGTCGATGGCCAGCATTAGATCAAACTATAGGCAACCTAAGCGCAAGTGTAGAGGCTTTAATACAGCAATATCTATAAGAACGTCTATGCATATTACAGAAAGTTTCTTTAACAAATTGTGTTGCAATCTTTCGTGATACCAAAAAGGATTAGTTTAAATCAGCCAATAAAGATTTTAATAGCGTTGTTTTTTTTTTTTTTTTTTTTACAGGAATGGTTGGCGTTTTATTGGAATAATAGATAACGAACGAAACCACGGCAATTTATTATACATTTTCTTGTGCGCGCAAAGAACTATTTACAGCGTTCAAATATAGAAGGCTCGTCCTGATACCTAATTATCTCCTTCAAACGATAAATTTTTATTATAGTCGTAAAGTATCGACCGTCGGTCTGCTGAAGATAGGTTCCGTAATGCTTGCAGCTATTATTATTAGCATTGTATAGTTTCTATGCAAATAGACATTATAGATTTTATAAATATGGACTTTATATATATATTAATTTTATAGTTTCACCGGTATATAAAACAATTTTGTTTAAAATAAGAGAATTAGAACAGCGCAACAAATTGATTAAAAATGATCCGACTATACAATCAACGAACTTTCATTTATCTGAAAAATTGTAGAGTTTCTTCTTTATCGTAGGATTCGAATACGCGATAACGTCGTAACGCGGGAGAGGAGACTCTATCGGTCGAGGCTTTGGATTAACCGAAATGGCCAGTCCGTTCTATATGCACCGCGGCTGGTTTTAGCTCGCGGTCAAGGTCACTGGCTATTTGCACATGGGAATCAATCAATTAGGCAGAAATCGTTAATACGTAGACCGCGCGGAATATCTTCGGAGGAGAGAGTGGTTCTGGTGATATTTCCGATGGAATTCACTGTACCGTGAAATTTAGAATCGATGGGATGTTCGCTCAGACCGCGACGATGCTTAGAATTAATAATGATTCTCATTTCTCTATTAATACAACTCCTCTACTCTTGCAATTTAATGCAATTTAATATTAACAATCGCAATTTATAATGATCCTATCTAACAATGTATTCCTTTTTTTTTTTTTCAGGTAAGTGTCTACTTCACGACGTTGCGAATTCATAAGGAACTTCGAGACTTAGGTACAGTGTTCTTCATTTTTACTCGATAAAAGCATTTCACCGGAATCCATGAATATTAATTTCAATAGTCGACGGGGGGGTAGATCGAATGAAAAAGTTGAGCAACGACGCGAATTCTCTTCGAACCAGCACTTTGTTAATCGAAGCACGACGTCATAATCCGAATGATCAATTTACTCTACAGCAGAGCGGAGTGATTAAGTAACGAATTGTACCGTTTCTGGAATTTATTACTTTACAACTCTTTCGTACGAAATCGTAGTCAATCTGTGAATTACATACGTTATAATTAAACAAAATGTGCACGTGCACCCTTACTTTAATTATACCGTATACAATTTATGGCAGAATAATCGTAACTTTCATTGTCATTTCGGCAGTCTCAATTCTATCCCTCAAAAAATTATCAAAAAAATCTTTTCACTCGCAACTTCAAAAGAGATCATCTCGGCAACCATTTCTTATTTCAACGAAGTTAGTTTACCTCTATCTTGAGAATCGATTGCAATCGTTCGACTTCAACAATATCGATATTTAGATTAAGCTCGGATAAATTAACCCATTTGCGTCGACCTGTCGGGACGTCGTAACCTACAACCGGTTCAAACGACCGCATGTAGTGCAGCAGACGCACAGTAGGCGTGAATCGCGTCGCGACTTCCGATTGGTTGAATGCGCGTCACCAATCGGAAGCCTCGCGCCTACTGTGAATAGTTCGGACAGAGTACTGGCACGCAGTAGGACTAATTCACTTCGCATCCATGTACAGGGCGTTTTTGAAAGGCCATTGAAAACTTTCCAGACTTACAGCACTCGCTGAACTCAATAGAAAAATAGCGATCGAGACAAATACTTGTTTTACGCTGGTCTTTGTCTAAAGAGTTTCGTTCGAAATGGAAGAAAAGCAAGTAGATCTATTATCGTGACTAGTCGTTCATCCTATTCGATGTTTCGACTGAAGATTTCCTGTATGAATTCGATTTTGTTCAAATAAATATTACGTGAAATTTGAATACGTTGGTGATCCAAACGGCTGAATAAGAATGGACCAACGGGCGACGCCTTTAGAGCAAATTTCCTCAAAGGAGGGACGGTTTCGAGCCAAAAGGAAATTGCGGAGGGGCTTCGTAAGAATTCGCGTATTCCTAATACCTCTTTCTCCGTACCTTCCCCGTACCTCCCTCCCCGTCAGAGCGATTGCCTTAACGAAACGGAAGGTCGCGTCCACATTCGTAAATCCCGACGGATTTCTTCGGGGACGGCGACGTTCGTCCACGGAAGATATTGGAATTTTGAAAATCCCCCACTCCCCCATTCACCTCCTCTCCGATGGTCCGTCGGTTTCCGTGGCGTTTGCATTCACCAAGAGACGGCTAAGGGAAAGAAATCCCTCGAAACTGCTGCCAATTCCTGCCCCCAGCCTCGACGTGTCAGTGGTGCTCAACTTTCTTGGCAAAATAAAATAATTGTAACAGATGCATTCTTCTCTCGTGCAAACAGTACATGCGTTCGACAACGATTACGTCCGAACGGCTGGTTGTACCTCGACGAAAATTCGTATCGGAGTTTTGTATTCTCTTCCCAAGATATGATTCAATTTGGAACACGATTGGTCCATGATTAGCGGTAGTTGTCTCTTGTGACTTTTTAGATTTCGTTACGTATGCTCGCTATTTGTAAATATATAAAAAAAATTCATAAGTAAATCTTACGGAGAATACAATTCTACCGAAAAAAAGATAAATCAAGTTTTTCTCTATCTTCTTCCGGAAAGGAGCTGTTGTGCCATTTTTATTAAATTTGTGCGCCTGATGAATTTTCGCGAGTCGTTCGACTTTGCGCACCACTGCCAGTCGCTGGCCGCCATTTTCCCGCGCCCCGGTCTTCCGTCGCAAGATGTTTCGTTTGCAAATGGCTTCGTATCTCCGCATTGTGAGTCCTGGCTACGCGACGTCCGTCGTTTCGGTGACAGTCGTCAAAAAAGGGAGGTCGGAGTCGTTGAATGTAAGTGACTGTTAAAAACTGTCGCTAGAAAGTTAGAAACTGGACTCGAGAGTTATTTTGTTCCTCGGTTGGGAATAATTTAGTCTAGACCAGGGGTCGGGAGACGTTTCTCAAAGAGACGGTATAATACAACAGAGAATCTTATTTAAAATCGACAAACTTTTTCCCGTTCGTGAAGTTACGTGGCTCCCATCAATTCCTATCGTCGATGTTTTCCTCCAAGCAAGGGGGCGAATGTGCCATTCAAAGAAAATCGAAGCGAATGCGTCACTTTTTGACGATTGAATGTAGCTTGATACAATTTGCATTAAAAATAGTACACAGTCGCTACTCTAGCTTAAGTTGGTAGCAGGATACAAGTACATAAGACTGGAGATGATTAAAGTCTACGGTTTTCTGACTTGAATAAGAAATAAAGTAGCAATTAAAAGGCAACGTTGTCGCGTGCGATAACTCAGGTTAAGATGCGTTCGCGGTGTGCGGTACAAAGATGGGTGGTGGTGGGTGACCGTTTTTTCACAATCAGTAAAATGACGGTGAACGTTCTGTGGTACTAAAGTCGCACTAAACACGAAATTAAAAGGGAACGAAATGAACAAATTTAAAACAGAGATAAGAATATATATATATCTCTCTCTCTCTCATTTGAATGGTAACGTTAATACGGTAACAGTTCTCGCGAGAAGCAATCGATTCGCCGGCTCCCCGGGGCGAGTGTTTGCAGATACCTGGGCGGATTAATATCGTACGCGGAAATATTTGCCGAATTAAGTCGGAACCGTTGAAACGCTACTTTCGAGCGCGCGCGGTCGTTGCGCTTAATTGAACGCAAACGGGGATCTATCGTGCAAATAACCGGGCTTGCAACATTTGCCTTCGTTACGCGGAGAATTAACGGGGTGGGGTACACTCGGTGGGGGAGGGGGAGGGGGAGGGGGAGGGGGAGGAGTAGAGGGTGGAGTGCTGATAGGAAATGATCGTTGGCGAGATTCAATCGAGAACCTCCAAAGTATTAGCATAAAACCGTGGCTGGGACGGTTTTACGGTAATTTCCGTCGTTAAGCGGCGTGCTTCGAATAAGAATCTCACGCGACGGAAAATTCGCGGGAATCCCCTGGCGTGAGACCGGGACAGTCGAGATCCCTCGAAAGCTCGTTCCGAAGGTGTCGGTTCGTACAAGGAACGAAGCGTGTTAATGCCCAGCTCTAAGGCTTCTATCACGTATCGGGCGACTCTGTACGGTTTCGGCGAATTATGTTTACTGAATTCAGATCTGCTGAGCACGCCGGGAGGGGGCGGGGCGGGGCGGGGGGGGAGGAGGAGGAGAGGGACGTTAACGGCGCTCGCCCCCCGCCGGTGTAACTTGGCCGATGTTTGCGTATGTAAACTTAACTGCGCCCTCCGCTGGCGAGTTGCTGACGCGGGATCGCCGTGATGTTCGCTAATGTTGAGGTTAGCTTTGGGAAAACAACACCTTGACTGCCATGTACTGGTTCCGAATAGGTTTCTTCGGACCAAGACGGAGATTTTCGCGGGTTTCGAGCTACGTGGATAGGGTGAAAAGCAGTACCAGGTACTACATTGCGGGAGGACTCGGCGACTTGCATTGCGAAATTGACACTTGTATAATTGTCACTGTATCTTCGTGAGAGTGTCATAGATGGATTGGCGAGGTGATCCCGATGGAAACGAGTCCGAACACGACCCCGTTCGGACTACTTTTATTTTCACACTTATTGACATAATTTCTGAAAATGATCGAACGATGCCTAACTAAGAGTGATCTCTGTGTTATCGAGCTTGAACTCATTTTCATCGGACGAATCTCCCCAATCTCTCGATAACATCTTCATGCGGCTACTACGAGAAAATATACCAATTTTCATTTCTTGGAAACGTTTATCCTGCCATAAAATCATCGCAAACAGCGTGGAAGCGATTTAGCCACTCGAATCCAGGGTAAAAATTGTCACTCGAAAGACGGGAATTGCAGACGCTTTCGATGTCGCGCGTTAAAATCATTCTCTTATTTCGGACCGTAATCATCGGGGCTCAGCCATCCTCTCCGACGATCGTCTCGCGTACCAACCCTCTAAGTGTCCGCGCTGAATACGGAAACAGATCCATTTCGCTACCATTTCCCTTAAATACGCGCGGAGAGGACTCGCCGGGCGAGCTTTATTTTTCGTTGCTCGACGTCGCGAGCTCGAGGGGGGCTGTCTGTCGGCGCGGAATTGCGTTATTTAGCCCGAAGGGTTGTTTCCTTCTTAGCTTGCTCGGAGGGGCGCCGTCCCTGTCATTGTGGCGCATAGTCGGTAATTACTCGGCAATGCACGAAATTCCCAGCCAATGTAGCTACGCTTCGTTGCTGAAAAAGGACGACAGAGGGACGCGAAGACAGCGACGGAGTAGCGTTCTTTAAACCCTCGGGCTACAGGCACTTTTATCTCCGTAACGGTGTCTTTGGAAGGAAGGGGTAGTCCACTTTTGCAACGCCGATACGGATACTTGTTCGTATATTTATTCGTTTATTTATTCATCCATGACAAGCGCGAGTATACAGAAATATTCTTGGTGCATCGAGGTACGGATCGTTTAGATTAGGCTCAAATCAATCTCTGGAGGTCCTCCGTCTGACAAGACCTTCCAGTTTGCACCCCTGATGCCCATGTTCGCTCTCCACCCATCTAGAACGTCAAAAGCCCCACTACCCACCCAAGACTCCGGGTTGTACATTTCCCCATCATAGAGGAATTCCCTTCTCCAATCACATTGGTCGCCATCAGGTACAAGTAAACCCACCATCCTCGCTCGACATCGGGCCCCGAAGAAGTTCATCCATTGTTTACCGCGACGTCTCTCGTGTCACCGTTTCGTGCTTATTCCTGGACTCGTCATTGCCTCGATTTAATCTCTGGGGGCCCTCCAGCCGCGACAGAGGTCCCCCGTAGACTCTGAAATCTGGTGCCTTAATCCGTCCCTGCGCAGAGAGGGTTAGGGACGGACGAGAGAGCAAAAGGGGTTGGTTGAGGCTCGCGACGATGACGACGGCCACTCGAGCGAGCGGCTGAGGGGACAGGACACACAGGAGAGTATTTCTTCCGTCCCTGGTAAGGTGAAAAGGCCGAAAAAGAAGAGAAGCGACGGAATACAATGTCGGACTCGGTGGCCCGAGGCGTTGTCGCTGATTGTCGGCTGCGCTGGTCGTGGGCCAGGGGGACACAGGGGGCCAGGAGGGGGAGGAATAGGGACGCCAGCGTCGAGGAAACCGGCTGGGGAGACTCTCCTGACGCCCTGCAGGGACCGTAGGATCTTTCTAAAGACGAACCCCTAGCCAGCGACGGGGACGACGCCGAACTCTCGTTGGACGCGGGAGCACAAAAAGACACGGGCGTGTACGTCGTTGAGGGAAATCAAAGAAGACGAGGGATGAAGCAATTGGGAAGGGGGTGGTGGGCGAGCGAACCGTTCCGGGATATCGATGTCGGCTTTGTTTGGCCCCCAGCGCGAGGGAGATGGCGATAAAAGTGGCCGCGTCGGCGGATGAGGTTGTTGCGGTGTAATGGATACAGTATTGCCTAAAGACTTGTCACCGTTTCTGGCTGACAGGTTGTCGCCAAGTTATTCCCCGTCACTTTCTGGAACTTATCGTGGCAATTGTGTATCTCGTTGTCGCGGAACCTCTTGATTCGTGGGCAACGATGCGAATTGCCACTCGACCGCTTTCGAGCGACAATTTATACATAGGAGTAATGGTATCATTCCCCTTATTGTTTACGTTCGTGTAGTACGAGCTGTCTTCGAGTGTCGACTTTAGTTCGAGATAGAACGAATGGAATATACTGGTATAACAGTGAAATATTACAACGATCGAACGACTAATTTAATTTCTCGTATTCGAGATTCTGTGATATCTTACTACCGTGCATCGAGAGGAGTGGAAACCCTCTAGTTTCTAGACACTCGGCAACTTATTCGGAAACGCGGTACCCTAATCGAGTCGATTGTCGCTTCGAACCGGGGATCAGTAAACCTAAATCTAAATCTAAACCTGGACTGAAATGGAAATATAACGTATCAATGATACGTACAATTATTCGATGCACGCTGCAACTTTATCGACGAAAACATTTTCATAACGAATTGAGAATAGATTCCGAGGATTCGCGATCTAAATTTTGCCAGGCAGGCTGTGTCTTCGGGCGAGTCAAGTTTCCTCATCCGCGCTTCCTAGCTCCAGATTTAATTTCGAACGGGGAATTAAGTTTTAAAAGCATCGGGAAACCCAGTCTAACCGAATCGACCACGATTCTCGGAGTTGCAGCTCGACCCGTCGCGACGTGTTCGCCGCGCGAAATCGAATACTCTTCTCGCGATCTACTTATCAAACGTCTTCGCTCTGTGCATTGCGATTTTAAGACGGATCTGGTCGTAAATACAAATACTCGGGGCGACGACGCTTTGCGGATACAGGAAAAAGAGTAGAAAAGTTAACGTTTTCATTAGGTAACGACTAGACTGCGGATCTTTATGCATTTATAGGAAATTTGAATGTGCAAGAACCTACAAAATGCGAAACAATATGCAAGAATATAAAAGAGATTGAAAGTAAAGTTCATGTTATAATATGTGCAGAATAAAATAAATTCCAATTTAGGTTCGATATTTGTAGGCACGTTCGCGAAGATTTTATTTTCCATAAAGATCCGCGGTCTAGTAATGACTCATCTGGAGGCACTAACGTAACTCGCACTAATGATAAATATACAAAGCGAAAACCGATCGGAAAATGGGCGAATTTTATTCTCCGCGCGAGAATTCCGACATTTTAAGACTCGGTAACTCCCAAGGTAGGGAGCAGAGAATAAAACACGCGCCTCCTTCGCTCGTTCATCGCGATTCTTTCTGGAACACTGATCCGATGGTTTCTGTATAAACAACCAGCGGTGGTGGTCGGACGACTGTTCCAGGGAACGAAAATATCCAGTTCGTAATTTCCAGGGGAGAGCTCGTCCGTTCGATGGAATTTGAATTAATCTCGACCGGTCGAACGCGACGCGACGCGACACCGGAAAACGCGAGCTTCGCTTCCGTATTCCGCGTGTCGCCGCCATTACGGTCCCCGGAGAAATAACTGGTTGGCCGAGCCATTCTTCTCTTCTCGGGACCCGAGAAAAGCGACGTGCCTCGGCGCTGTTTTATGACGCGTCGTTGCCACGAACGCGATCGTGAAATTTAGAAAAGAGACAGGATTCCTGGAAGCTGGATTCCTTTCTGCGAGAAATTCGGGTTCAAAACTTGGTTCGTGCACCTTTTGCTCGCAATTAAAAGAAGATTTTATTCAACGATGGCAAGACTTCATTGGGGTACAATGGGAAATATAAATATATTTACTTGCAATTGGTGGTACTGTGAAAGTACTATCAATCGGTTGTCGAGGTTCTCCCGATGAAAACGAGTCCAAACACGACCCCATTCGGACTATTTTTATTTTCAACTTATAAAAAATGATTTCAATGACTGGTAATGAAAGTACTCCGAACATGGCTGTGTTTGGATTCGTTTTACTCGGGAGAATCTCGCCAATCCATTAATAATACTCTCAAGGAAATTTAGTAAAAAATATAAACTTTGCAAACAGTAACAGTAACAATTCTTTTCGATTAAAAATACGTGAAAGATTCCAAGATTCTCGAGTCTAAGCGCGGCTTCCCCAAGCATTAAAAATGCTCTTTCCGTCCACAAAGCAATCAATCCCAAGCCCAAGACTCCGGCAACAATTCTCCGCGTATACCTATTCGTTTGTTTAGCGCGTTCGATGGGAGCGTTTGCATCCGTCGCGTTCCCGGCTGTATCGATGTTTCCTCCCCGGAGGCACGGCTGGAAAACGCATGCGTTTCCAGCTGTAAAGGGCCACTCTCGCCTCCAGCTCTGTCCGTTTCGCGATATCGGCGACGGACGCCGGGGAACAAAGGATGGAAAAGAGGGTCAGTGGCAACAACGGCGTCGTTGCGAAATGGTGGAACCCGGGGATCGTAACGAAACCGTGAGGGCGAACAGTAGGAGAGACGCGGGAGGGAAAGAACGACGATTCAGGAGGGGGAGGGGAGCGGAGGAAAAAGTTGCTGGGAATCGCATTTAAACCGGCTGGGATTTCAGAGACGCCCAGCGTTAGATGCCTCTTGTACCCGGGGAAAACGCGGTGGAGTCCTTCGCGCGTTTGCCTCCGGAAATTCAGCTCCTTTCCTTTTGTTAACTCTCCGTAACCCACTGCCATTCTCGGACAGTCTTTCCTACCGGTGCACTTGTTACGAGCACGATGTTACGGTTAGTAACGCCGGAACGTTATCGTGGCCCGAAGGAAGCTGCCACTTTTTACTTCCGTTTCTCGAGAGCGGTTTTCGGTGAAACTTTCGACAGGATTCGGGGGTAGAGATAAAATTAAAAACTAGTCGAAGTAAAAAGGTAGGTAGCGAGAATTTAAATTTAGTTTGTGTAACCGCGATTGGAATTAGGTATGGAACGCCCTCTATATTTTTATTGTCATCGATTTTTAGAAAGAAATGATACATTTCTATAATAATCTAAGGTAACAAGAGGTTTCGGTGTAATCGAAGAAAGTTTGAAAATCGAATGTTGACCCGGTTCTTTGATAAAACGCTGGTTCCGGATCGTATTCTCGTTGCGTCTGGTTCATCGGATGGAAATTGGACGAGTGGTTTCTCGAAAGGCGTACAACTGATTTCGCGATGGAACTAGGAGCGAAACCCACTGTTCTCTTACCCTGATCAGATCCCGAAAGATGAAAAGCGGCCGAGGCTTAGACATAGAGAAGCGTACAGAGGGACGAGAGTTTTCGGGAAATTTTATGTATCTGGCTCGAAGAGGGAATCATAAAAACGAGTTGCACGGGCCGTGTGTTGGCTGCTCGTGCGGCTTTGATGTGCAGTTCAGAGTCTGCGAAAACCGATCCGGGTCTCGAAGATATAAATTCGAAGGCTTTAAATGCCAACGGCTATTTCGTTGAGTTATGATTTCTAAATTGAATTGCCGCAAAACTGTGCCGGTCGCTTCTGGACGATAGTGCGATCGATATCTTTCTGAAAGACTGCCTCGCTAATCAATTTCTGGAAGACTATCTGATCAATCTGCCTCTAAAAGACTGTATGATCAATCTGCATCTGAAAGACTGTCTGATCAATCTGCCTCTGAAAGGTCTGTCTGATCAATCTGCATCTGAAAGACTGCCTGATCAATCTGCCTCTAAAAGACTCTATGATCAATCTGCATCTGACAGACTGTCCGATCAATTTAACTCTAAAAGATTGTCTGATCACTCTGCCTCTGAAAGACTGTTTGATCGATCTGCCTCTAGACGACTCTATGATCAATTTGCCTCTAAAAGTCTGTATGATCAATCTGCATTTGAAAGACTGTATGATCAATCTGCATCTGAAAGACTGTTTGATCAATTTGACTCTGAAATATTCTCTAGCTAAACTCTCTGAATGTTCAGAAATTCCGGGAACACTTCAGACCTGTACACGATGGGTGTAACGATCTGTGGCGAGGGCAACCGGACGATGGACGTTCGCCTAATCTCCGTTGAATCTGCGAGGCACCTGTGTGCATTGGCATTCCGTATTCGCGACGCAACGTTAAGCATCCAGAAAGAAAAGCTGCCGGAAAGAGTCTTGGCAGTTCATTAAGTTTCATCGATCCGTTCGAACGCCTCGCTCTTTTTCTTCCCTCTCGTAACACTTTCAAGGTTTTCCCACGAACCGTGACTGCGCGCTCACCTTTCTCTCCCTCTCTTTCGCTTCTCGCAGAAGGCGGATAGCGTACGCGCTCTCTGCAGCATCTCGCTCCTGTGTTCGTTCGTTCGCCCCTGTTAGAACACGCTTCTCGATGTCACGCTTGCGTCACTACCGTCAAACGATTGCGTTGCCACCTAGCCATCGGAAAAGTAGGGTTACAAGTGTACTATATATGGTCAAATTAGTTAACTGATTTTGGTACCACCTACGGCTAGTCTCGCTTGCGTTAACATTTATGTCTCGTGATCATCATATCGTGACTGTGATCGTCGCATCGTGACCATCGAATCGTGGCTATCAGACCTTGAACGTGGCCACCAGACCGTCACGCTCCAGTGGTCACCGTCACGGTTTAATGATCGTTCACTATTTCCATTTATAGCAGTGTTTCTAAAAATTGCCAGCGTTTATGGTATTATTTGTTTCCACCCATTATACTATCTTCCGTTCGATCGAAATCAAAACAGACGTTATACCGTCGTCGACGCAAGTAGAAGCACCGAGTAGTGGTCAGACATCTCGCAGGCATGTACCAAAAATGTTTAATATCGATTTTCTCTAATACGAAAAACTTCGTGACACATTCTCCGTTTGATTTTGTAGAAGGAATCACCACGGAATATATACAAGAAGGACACACGAATAATTTTTCCTTCCAATTTCTTCTCGTACAATCGAAGTCGCTCGGTATCGAAGTGCTCGCGTTTTCTTATCGCTTGCAAGTATTCCGCGTCGAGGTTTATACATACTGCAGCTCCATTTCAATGCAGTGTTTTAGAAATCGGTACCCGTTGGATCGCGAATAAAAGTGTCCTTTGAGGATATCGAGGCAAGGTTTAGTGAAGCTCGCGTAACAATATTTTGTCTTGGGCGGAGCGCTCCACAAGGGGAGGAACTTCCATTGAAAATCAAAGAGCCTTTAAGCTCGTCAAACGGCACGGAATCCGATGGAGGGACGAAGAAATACACGCACACGGAACTTGCTTTATTTTTTCTTCCCTTTCTCCATTTCGTTTCCGGTCCTCATCTCGTCGTAACGGGATAATTCTTTTTTTTTTTTGTTCTCCATTTTTTTGCTCGACTATTCGCTTTCTTAATTCCTTCGGTGCTGCCGATATTCGATTACATTTTTGTCCTTCCTTCATTCTCCGCGCATCGTGTTTTTCGTTGGCAGCCGCCTGTGTCTTTGGCTCCTTTCCCAAAATTGAGTCATCCAGAATAGGGGACCAAGATGGTCTAGATCGAATAATCTGCGCGGCGTGCTGGCTTGGAATTGTTTGAAATACTGCTGTCGTGTTTTGCTTGAAACTTTTTGCCAAACTTTTATTTTACGGCTTGAAACTCTTGACATTCTCAATTTTGGACACTGTCCACCTTTTCTAATGGTGCACCATTCTTCTTCTTCGTCCATGCATCGTACTCGTACGTTTCTTCAACATTTAATACGGCTTCGTTATATCTCGACAAATATGTTATTAACAGTTCGACGAGGCTCTCCTGGTTAAAACGAGTCCAAACACGACACTATTCGGACTGCTTTTAGTTATACGCAAACGACCCTAATTAGACAATTATGCGAATAACTTATAATTAAAAGTAGTCCGAGTGTAGCCGTGCCTGTACTCATTTTAATCAGAACATCCTCGCCGATTCATTTCTACTACTCTCACGAACAAATAATGCAAAGTAGAAACATTAAAATTTTGATTACCTATCCCGCGTGGATAAAGAAAAAAACAACGAAGGGGAACTTCGTTTCATGTACTGCGGTAGAAATTGTTCCGTGCATCCTGGTAAATAGTTTCATACGTCCAAGCAGAAATTTTTTCATATATCTACGTAAAAATTGTTTCATAAATTCAAATACTAGTCCGCTAAAACACAACCTCTGTGCTTTTCCACGGTACGTTTATTTTTCAGAGAACAATTTTTACAAGTTACCCCGATATTAAATACGTCGCGGCACAGGGAGTCTTTCATTTGTCCACAATTGCATTCGACGCGTGCAATCTCGATTTCCAGGGAAAATCAATTCCTCTCGTCTCGACGATGTTCTCCGCCACGATAAGCAGATCCGTCGGTGGAAATAAATTCCACGGATAGCGTTCGTGGACACGTCGGGATTTTCCGCGACGAGGGGGTGGGTGGTGGGGGGGGAGGTAGGAGGGAGGAATCGTGTAATGCGCTTTTAAGCATCGGAGATTAGGGACACCGAGCATTAATTGTGAATTAATCCTCTCCCCGGACTTGACCCGAAAGACGTCCGGGACAGCCTTAATAAAACGCAGCGATAATTTAATACGCGTGCGTGGCTCGACATGCAGATTTCCTTAATGGAATAATGAAAATCCCGGGACGTATTCCGCGTACGTTGCACGGAGGACAATTAGTGGTTCCATCGGTGAAAAATTAATCTAATACACGCCAGCTGATGGTTAGGCAGCGTGTCGATTGTTTTTGTAAAATAAAATTGCCTAGAAATACGATAAACGTAACAGATGCGTTAATTTGAAATCGCGTTGAACGGAAAGAAAGTACGAGATCCCCGTTCGACGGCTAATCGTTCCGATAAAGCCTAACTTAAAAAATTGAGAATAAGTCAGAGACTGTTGTGCAAAGTTTACGGTTGTACCTCGGATTTCCACGTTATCTTTCGGTGTTAAAAATCAGGTAGGCGTTCTTCCGTTGTAACGTTAGCACTCTTTGTCGAAAGATGAACCTTAGTCATCGATAACAGCCGCAGAGTAAACGATATGTTTGGTTATGGTTATCTTCGCGGCAAACACGTCTTGAAAGTTGGAATGAATCACGAGGGATTAAAGTCTACGCGTTGAGTCTACGATTAAGCCGGTCTTCCGAGCAACGTCCTCGGTTCTCCACTTTGATAAAACAGTGTCAACTCTTCGGTTTCTAAAAATAATAGCAACCGTCGACTAAGGACGATCGCGGCAGCCATGAGTCTATTAAAAATAAAATGATAGCGACGAACCTCTATATTTACGCTCAAAGTTGCACAAGACTGAACATCGCTGTAATAAGGCTATTTCCATGGTGCACTGCACACTCTTGAATTTTCACTGCAATTTTGATCAATCGTAGACTCCAGGAATAGTCGAATGTGTCTTAAGGCGCTGTTTTACATATCGAAACTCGTTGATTTTTGCTCGTTCTTTAACATGTTATTTTTGAAACCGAAGCAGCTTTCATTCTTATTATTCTCATTTTAATAACACCGATTCGATAGTCGAGCCATCGTTGTCCCCTCATTCTTACCTGTTTATTCTTTCTTGTACGTCCCATTTCGCGAATCAACAAAACTTCGGTTTACTTACGGAAACGGGTCCGGATTTCGCGGTACACCCTGTATGCATTGCGTAAACGAGAAATCCCCGATGAAAATCGAAGTAGCGCCGTACGCCGCGAGCTCGTCGAACTCCAAACACCGGGGGCACATTTTTTCGGTTGAATTTTCGTCCCGCGATGCAAGTGGAGCGTGCTGCACGCATCCTGTCCGTTCTGCGAACGAGTGCGGACAATGCAACCTCGAGCATAACGCTCGTCGTCGATCTCATCGGCGCGATCGTTTCGTGTAAATTTAATGCGTGAAACGCGCGCCGTTTCCTGGTTGCGACAAACAATAAAAAAAAAAAAAAAAGACGATAAAACCGAAGCTGTTGCACACCGACTGTACACGGAGAAAAATAGAAAGGAAGGATGAAGGGATGGGTGGTGGTTCGACGATGGAATGGAAAATGGTTCTGGGTCATCCGTGACTCGTGGAAAATTCGCTATGCAAGTTTTTATTACCTTTATTTTATATTTACAAAGAATTTCTTTTCTTATATGCATTATTTACAAATGAATTCGCCAACCCAGAACAAGATTGAGAAGAAATTTGTATTAATAATTGTTTTCTTTACGTGATTCGTCCATAGATTAAGGGTTTACAGAGCATTTGCGCGCGCAACACGACAGTGTCCCATTTCCTAGGCGCGAAAGCGCAACACTTCGCCGATCGTCGTGGTGGGGGTCGAAACTCTTGTGTCATCGCCGTGAATGGCACGCCGAAGCGCGCCAGGAAGTTTGTTGAACCCTCGCACGGCTTGTTCGACGCACAGTCGCACAGTTTTGCCCGCGATAAAATCAGCCTGTTTATCGCGCGGGCCTTCATGACTTATTCAATGCGCGAGAAACCAGAAGAGAAGGGGGGTTTAAGCGACCCCCCAGATACGGCACCGCGGCCCCCCTCGCCGTCGCTGCATCCTCTTCGAGATTGTTCTCCAGGTCGCCTTGGCGACGCTCGCCAACGGGATCTTTGCACGAGACTACATTATCGCTCCGTTACTTCTGTTACTTCGCGACACTTATCGAACGAAGGATGTGAAATTCTGAGGGAAATCGCGCGACACTTATCGAACGAACGAGGAGAGGATATTTATATAGCTCAGATTTTCCTGATGAAATTAACCCTCAATTACTCTCAGTACACGAGGATAAAACGGGACCAGCTTATGCAGAACTCGTCCTATTTTCGAAATCAGTTCGAACTTCCTTCTCCTCTTCACATGGAAATGCTGCGAATTTCAAGAACACGTGGACCCATGTTGACCACCGTAGGGTAACCGAGGGTGAAAAGAAGAGAAGGAAAATTAACGTACAGGTTGGAAACAACAAATTGGCAACTTTCCGCGGCTTCTAGTGGAACTTACACATCGGCGCCAGCAAAAAATCACTGGGCGATGGCAGGCGCGAATCCGTTTCCTTCTTCTGTCCTCTCCTCGGAAGATCGCGAACGCTCACCCTGTTTAAGCATGCAAATGCCGGGCCAGCCATAAATTACCCGTGGATACCGGTGCTCTTTGTCCGATTAACAGTCCGGATTCTGGTTGACAAAAAACACCAGCTACGCGGCCGTGTCGTCTCCGTTCTCGCCCATAAAACTCGTGTATCGGGTGATGTACACGACTATTATGCGATTCGGCCCCGGTACTTTATCCCCTGGCCGTCTGTAAGCCGCGGCAAAACAACGCCAGAGCCGAGGACGGATTCGCGACTCGGGAAATCCCGGAGGCAGAGTTCATTTTCGAACATGGGTCGAATTAACGCGCCTTGCATCGCTGACACGCATTAACGAGTCTGAAACGTGAGACATACGCGCGGCCTGTTGACGATAATGTGGAAACTTTGCTTCGAGATCAATTCTTTGTGGAAAAAGAAATCGAAAAGCCGTTTACCATTTTCCAATCGAAAGCTTCGTTACCTGGATACAAACGTTTAAAGTTTGGGCCCCAGTCAACTGACCGTGCGACCACATGCGCGAACGCTCCTGAACGCTGGCGCGTATCCGTGAGTTCGCATACGCACGATCTTCGAGTGTGCTTGTATTTCGGAAACGGACCGCCGTATTGAAAAATAGAAAAAGACTTTTCGATTCGTATCGACACGAAGAGTTCATCTGCTACCTTCAAACATAAAATACTGGTTACTTCGCAGCTGGAATGGAGTTTTATAGACGAGTGGAACGCATGTACGATAAAGTTTCCAAAATTACAAGCACCGAAACGGGAACAGGAATAACGGAGCTTAAATCCTGCGGAGAGACGAACACGTGCGACCCTTCGCGGTATTCAGGACACGTGGAATTTCGAGTTCGTATCAGTTGAAGGGTTAAAATCGCCGCGGTCGGGACGGACACGTCCACGAATTAAGAGATTTGGGTCTGGTGAAGTCTGCCGGAGATTTCTGGGTCGCGATACGGCGCACGTGGAATCGCACCGGCAACAGTGAAATTTTATCCTCCCGACGATGATAGATACACGGGAACCCGGCAAACTTCGTGACTTTTGTCTTCGTCGGGGATCGTGGGATTCCTTCTTTGAAGCGCTTCTAAGAATCGATGGTTCGTTGGACCTCGAGGGTCGAAGAACTGCGGGGAACGATACATGGAGAGTGTTTCAGAAGCGTAGGAGTGATATCGTTGTCAGAAACGTTGGTCCAGATCTTCTCGCTGTGTTTCAGCTTGCTACAGTCTGTGATACAATAAGAATCATAACGTAACTCAACGAAGAAGTGCGATTCTTATTCTTCTTAGTCTTCACGGTTCAGCTGTGTCACTTGGAATCTGATATCTCGACAACTACGCTTGCAACTGTTCCTTGAACAGGTATCACAGGGTGCCTACGTATTTCTAAAATATTCTATATAATTCGTTGTCAACCTTGTAGAAGCCTCGCTCTATTTTTGAAGACGTAAACCCTTTCGACTCTGGTGGCGCATATATTAAAACCGAGTTTAGTACGATTAATTTCATAAACGAAAAGGAGTAGAATTCCAAAAGAAAACAAGGATTCAGAAATGGGTAAGAACCCTAACGGCTCGTTAGAATCATTGCATGGAAGAAAGCCATCCAGCTCGGATCCCTGACCACTCGAACGTCTTGGAAGGACTTCTGGGTCGCCGCAATGGACTTCTCGAAATTCTTTCGTCGATTACCTACCGTCACGGTCCGCGAGCCACCTTAAATAGATCCTGAGGCCGTGGTTCGCGTGTAAAACGCGCCAGCTACGACGCAACACCTTTCGTGGTTTTAACTGCGAATCGATAAATCAACCCATCGCGCGATATCCTGCGCGGAAACGTGGTAGAAAAAAAGTGAGAGAAGGGGATGAACTGGCAGGGCGCGCGAAGGTGGAGCGGCTGAAAGGGCGGACGAAGGGAACGAAAAGCAGTTTCCTCGACGCGGCTGCAATCACTTAACCCGCTTTTACGGTTAGTTTATTGCCCGAAGAAAACAAGAAAGGATCAGCTTTTTATTTTTTTGTACCTTCGTCGACACGCGACGAGAGAAGGTCGGCTAAGGATCAACCGATCCCTTCGGGGATAAATTAGCGCGACGCAAGAAACGGATGGCACTCGAATATGGCGTCGGAATTGTTGATTAAAGTGGAGTTTTAAAGATCAATCGTTGGAAAGAATTTTCGAGGTGACAGAAGTGACAGCTTGGTTCGGTGAGAAACCAAGTCGATGTAACCACTGCGTATCAACAGTGAACCGTGTTAAAGGATAGCCAGCACGTATCAATTTCCTCTGATTGGCTCGTATCTGTTTGCCAGCAGAGTTCCGTCATTTTTCCTGCTCGCACTTCCGTCGCTCAACGCCCAGATACGATTCATCACCGTGGATGGTCTTCGTTGAATTCCTCCTCGGTGATCCTGCCGGCGGGGGCATTAAGGATGCATGTATTCGTTGATCCTCCGCCAAGATACGCGGGCAATACGTCGGGCCAGGACCGAGGAAAATACCTTTTTCTATTTCAGAGCGCGCCAGTCGCGACTCGCCGGAGAGTCTCTTCCGCTACCGGGTTACGCGCTGTCTTCGAACGTCCACGCGATTTGTATCGCGCGGATATTGCACGGGTAAAAAATGAAATTTCTCCGCGAACCCGTTCCTCTCTTCGCTTTGCATCGGAATTTTGGGGAATCGCAATTGGATTTCGAGGATGTTTCTGCTCTAGTTGTGGGAACGCAGCTTCGGTATAAGCGGACGTTCGTTATTTTGATTTTCACTTATTTCCCATTCCGTTCGCTTGGGCTCAGCAAAATCTAAAACGAATTTCGCCACCACGAGACCGACGTCTTCTTTTCGTACGCACCGCGGCTCTGCCTCGAGCTCCACGCAACCTATCACGCAACGGCAAACAACTTTTCCGCTCTGTTCGCCTCGTTCCTCGATTTCCGTTGTCGTTTCAACGACAGTCGTCGAAACGTCGGGCGCGGCGGAACCGACCCGGAGCGGGGGAAAAAAAATAAAAAGAAACAAACAAGATTAGTCCCATCAGAGAAAATAGGAACAGTAATCGTTCGGAGAAACTCCCCGTTGTCCCGTCACGATTTAACAAACGACATTTCCAATCATCGTTCGCAGCACCCTTCGCCCGGCAGTTTCTATTATTAAAACGACAGTCGAACACGCGAGCTGGCTCGAACGACGATGGAAATCAATTCGCGGAGAGAGAGAGAAGAGGCCCTCCTGGCTGGTTTCGAGCGCGCGCCCCGCGACGGCGTCGCGCGGCGCAAGACGCCCCGGCACAAATGAGGCGGCATTGTGCGCCCCAAGAGTCGCACGTATTTCCTGCTTTTCAGCTTTCGTCCCGTGTACCTTTTCCGCTCGTCATAACTGACGCTAATAGTGTCTTCGAGGCACCGCTACAAATTGGTCTTTCAATTCGAGAACGTTTCGCCTCCGCCTCTTATTATTTCATCCCCTCCCACCGGTCCCATTCTCAGCTTCTCTGTTCTTATCTTTTTACCCAAATTGCTTCTGCGGCGACCGGAGGGAGGAGGTGGTCGGTGGGTCTCCTCGCGTTAGCCGTCAGTCGTCCGTCGATTTTTTGAGTCCAATTAAAGTCGGCCCTGCCTCCTTGCCCGTTATTCTTGCTTCCCCTACCCCGCTCCTTTCCCTCGCGTTTATTCTCGGTGACGTCCTCGAGGTACCCTCGTTCCTTCCACGAAGGCGCTCGCGTCTCGACCGATTTCGTCCTGATCGGAGGCTACCTTTGCGTTTGCAAAACGGAGAGTACTGCTGGGAGGTCGAAAGCAAGGAAGGAAAGCTGGAAGAAGGTAGCTGAAGAGTTTCGCGTTGGATTAGCGTCTACGCGACGCAGAACTTCCAATTGGTAGACGAGGCGTCAGTAATCGGGTCGGACATGTCGCCCAGTGTCTAAAATTCAACGAGACTTTATCTGTTCATCTAGTAGACCTAGAATTAGATAGCGATATCTGGGTAGCTGAGGAATTTTACGTTGGATTAGCGTCTACGCGGCGCAGGATTTTCAATTGGTAGATGAGACGCGAGTAATCGGGTTAGACGAGTCCTTATCTGTTCATCTAGTAGATGTTGTAGCATTAGGTAGCATTAGCTGGATGACTGAGGCATTCAACGTTGGATTAGTGCCACTGAGCGAGGGACTGACTACCAGACTGCTGTAGGTAACCGAAGGGTGCAGGACTTCCAGTTGGTAGATGGGGCGTCGCCAATCTGATTAGACAAGTCTACCCAGTCCTAGATTCAGTTCTGCTTTATCTGTTCATCTACTAGATCCAGCAGTAGACGATATCTCCATTAGAATGTCATCCAGATGGATAACTACAAAGTCATACCTACGGATGTATCCCCTCCATCTAACCAATGAATCATTTCTGGTATCATGCGCGTAGTCTGCATACATCCATTCCAAATCTTACCAAACCTTTCGCGTCCACATTCGAGCCCGGTCGATGTTTACAAGGTTCTCGTCATCCTTCCTTGGATCGCCGAACGTAATCGAACTCTCAGGCACCGGAGTCGTTAAAATTTGAAATGCAAAGTCCCCCGCCCGTCGCGATCGGGGAAGAAAATCTTGGAGAGTTGCGCCGAGGAGAATAGAATAAAAAAAATAAAAGAAAGGAAAGAGAGAGAGAGAGAGAATCGAGCGGCGTCCGACGAGTCGCCATTGTGTCTCTAACCTCCGGTAAAATTCGTGACGTTCTAACCACCTCGGCGTGCAGCTCGTAATCGTGACTCGTGACCGTCGTGCACTTTTGCCAGCTTCGCCCCTCTTTCCGGTTCTGGGCCGCGAACCGGCCAAGAAAATCATCCGTCCTGCAAGAACAAGTCGGAATCAACGGCGGGGTATCGTTTCGAAGCTGTTCGTTCACGACTGGATAACCGCCGGAAATAAAATGCGCTTCAACGAGTCGCCTCTTATTTTCCTCGGACTTCTTGCTGCCGCGGGCCCGCCCTCTTCTGCCTTGTTACTTTCTTAGAAAGCAACGGAACGCTGTTCTCAGCGTTACTCGTTTGCTCTCGACGCGGTGGGATAAGAATGTGACCTTTCGTTCGCGAACGTATATATACGGCATTCAGAATCGAGGTCTTGAGCAGGAATACAAATGTGAGACGTGAAATAGTAGCTTTTTCTTTGTGGAAATTTCGATACCGCGCGAAAAAGCAACCTTTCGTATGCGAACGTACATGTACGGTACGAGGAAGTAATTCTTTAATCACGAACGCGTGTCTACGTCATGCTAAAGTACCACCTGTGAAGTCTTATTTACTAATATCGCATATATATATATATATATAGTCTCCAACGTCACCTGCGCAAGGACGTATATATACGACAGTATCCAACCCAAGTATTTCCATTGGCCAGGCAGGAATTTTTCCTAGGAAACGGAGGAATATTTCCCAGTACCTTTGGCTACCATCGGATAAAGTATTTCTTCGAATAATATTTGTTTACACATCTAGGAACTCGAGGGACAGTAACGCGGATTAATAAAAGCAAAATTGTCCGTTTCGTTCACGATTGGATAACCACTGGGAATAAACCGCGCTTCGACGAGTCGCCTTCAATTTGTTCTAGACTTCTTGCTGCCACGGTTCCTCCTACCCTCCGTCCTCTATCTCCCGTTGTTACTTTTATAGAAAGTAAGGGAACCGTGTTCCCATCCCGCGTTATTGTTTTACGTTCGGCGATAAAATGCTAGACAAATTGTCGGTGAATAATACGCAACCGTTTGACCCGTTTCCGTTGCATCCGCGATAAGGAAATGACGACTTCGTGGCTGCTGGACGATGGCTTCTTTTTCCCGTCGTAAGACAGCGTCTTGCGAAACCGTCGCGTGATATTATTTCTTTCGGACGTGAACCTTCGGTAATAGAGAAACACGTAAACGTAAATATCCGTTATCTTGTTTGTTACGCGACAGAACGAGCAATTGGCGACTCGAAGCTCTAAGCGAGACTTTAGGTTATCGGTACGTTCGAGGACTCTAGGTTATGTCTGTGCGTCTTGTTTCGTACACGGACGTTAGATCTGTCCATCGTCTTTCGCGCGAGAGTCGTTATCAAGCGTAGACAATATCTGTTCGATGAGTGTCGCGTGTCTGTCCCCTCCACTTTCGCGAAAGCAGAAAAAGAATAAGAAGTTACCAAGCATACTCGTCACCGTGAGTGGGAGATTCGGACGAGTCGTCCAAGATTCTTGCGAAACAGATGTAGCGGAGGCCCGGCATGCCGGAGAAGAGACCACGGCTCGCGGAGGTCATAAATTACGGTATCTCCGGGGCAGCAGGCGCCAAGTATCAAAGTCGCGGCTTCGTCGGGAAAAGAAGGTCCACGGGACGACTTGAACGAAAAAAAAAAAAAGAAGAAAAAGGAAAGAAAAAAGAAAAGAAAAAAGGAGTCGCGGGTGCGGAAAAGAAACGACGACGACGGTGGTCGGGTCGGTTGGCAGAGGGTGCAAGAAGAATCGGTTCGGTGCGACTCCAGGCGTGGCTTTCTTTCCTCTCCCTTTCGTCGTTCAACCCCTCTTCGCGTCCCTCCTTCTTCCTTCCCTTTCTCCATCTGTTTCTGCTCCTTTTTCCGCCGTTCCATCTCCGTTTTGCACGCAAGATTAATTTTATAGCCACGAAACCTTCGGCGAATTGGCATCGCGTGTCGCCCGATGAAAGGACACCCTGTATATACGGTATCCAACCTGGGAGAAAAAGAGCGGAAGGAAGAAGAACCACCCAAGGGTGTATGTGTGTGTGTGTGGGGGGGGGGAGAGGAGGAATATTTCTTTTTGCAATCTGAACGCTGGTCACCCTCTCCTCTCCTCACCCACGTCCACCACCACTCTGCCCTTGGCGGAGTTCATCGATTTTCCCATCTTTCCGGATGACGTACAGCCGTGATCTCCTGTCCATTTGTCACGTTTAGAAATCGTGGTTGGTCGGTACCTCACCCGCCCACGCAACCATCCGACCAGCACTTGTGAAATCGGCCGTCCACAGCTCAGGGGTTCGGCGAAACTTTTACGGCCTCTTTAAACGGCTAATTGATTGATTCCTGTAAAATTGAAAAGTTAACGGCCGATGGGCGCGCTCTTCGATTCCGTCAGGGGGCGACTGGGGAACCGGATCACACCCGGATAAGTGAAAGCATGCGAGCTATTTGAACTCGTGAGACTTTTACTTATGTCAATCTGGACTTGTTATGTACGTTTGCGACAACATTCTTAGCTTAAAACATATTCTAAAACACATTCGTGGACGTGTATATTCGTCTGCCATGAAACCCTTTTCATACGGTAGGAACGTATATATACGTTCGCGCTGAAAAGCTCTTCGTACGGTACGAACGTACATATACGAGTACCATGAACCATATACTGCTACTCTTGGTCTGCCACGATAGGTATATATCCATTACCAGTGAGAATTTCTAATGTTTTTATCGCCCAAAACGATTGGTAAACACGCGGAGAAGTCTCCACTTAAGCCAGCTCTTAATTGTCCGTGCAAGGAACACAACCCTTGACGAATCCATCTGGCCCGCACACATAGCGTGCGAAAGGAAAGCGTAATTAGGGTTATTGCATCGTTTGCCAAGTGGAATGTACGGGTGTCGTTCACTTCGAGCATGGAAACACATCGGAATTGAGCGACGCGTGTTCGCGAAGGGAACTCCAATCACGAACTCTCGACGTACAATTAGGGAATTTCGGCGCACCTTTCAACCTTTCAGCCGTTCTCAACGTTCGGTCATTTCTAACTCGCCGGTAACCTGCGCCATTTCCGCGTTTCGAGTGCTTTCTACCGATTCATTTCCAGAATCAATGTCACAGACAACATTCATTTTTAGAAATATATAAATGAACAAGTAGCCTTTCGTATGCGAACGTATATATATATACGACACGAAGAGAAACTACTGCCTCGTCTTTAGACGTATCATAAAAAACTAATTTCGTGAACAGAATTAATTTTCGGGAACGCAGAAATGAATACAGGACGAACAGGCGGCTTTTCGTATGCGAACGTATATATACGACACAAATAACTAGTGCCTCATTTTCAAGCGCGTGTGTACAACATGAGAAATTAAGGTCTCATTTGCAAACGTATATACACAGCAGGAATAAGTATCCCGTCGTACCTGAACGTATATATACGACATGGAGAATTAGGATCTAGCTCGTCAAACGTATCCGTACGCCAGGAGGAGGGAGCCTTTCGAAGGCTCGTAGGAAAGCAGTTTGCGCGGCTTTTTGCTGGACGCTTAAGCGTTAATAGACCCTCGGAGGTTGAATAAAAGAATAGTCGGGCCGCAAGTAATTCCGTGACTCGTTCCATCCCACATGGCGGCCAAGTGGACTCGACTTTTCCTTGCACGGCGGTGAATTTCCATGACCCACTTCATTATTCGCTTTATGACCAGGAAGAAGCCGCGTTTCCAGCAAAGCGGACAAAGGCCAGAGAGCCTGGGTTACCGCCGGGAGTGCCCTGGTGTGTCTCAGATTATTCCACTCTTTCAATTACAGACGGTTCATCCGTGCTCGGACCAGACGATGCTCCGATTGGTTGGACTGATTCGAAATCCTTCCGCGTGGTTGCCTTGAACGCTTACGTGCACTCCAGGGAGGACGAAAGATCAGTTCTCTGTTAAGGAGAATGTATGTGGCTACTATCCGTGAGTAGAACGAGGATTGTCGAGACATTTTTGCTCGGTCAAGGGACGCAGGATTGGGTAACTATAACGTCTGACCCTGGATGGTTACATCTCCTTTGCGGGACTGATTTTACATTCTTTCCGACGGTGGAGCCGGATGGAGTTCAGAGTTAGGTATCAGATTTTTTCGGAAAGGTTTGGAGTAGTCATTATCTTTCGCTAACCAAAGTCACGTCGGAGTGGAACGTTCAGGTGAATCAGCGCGAATCCACGTTTCCCGCGACTCGGGTTCGCAATTCTTAGCGTTCGACTTATTCATTCCTACCCGTTTTTCCCCTCCCTTTCCTTCTTCCACGCCGCGGAAGAACCGCTTACGCCAACTGCGAGAGCCAGCATGGACGCAACGTGCTATGACCAGCGTTCACTTCACAAATTAAAATAAACAGGCACGATACCGCCGCTGGCAGACGGCCAGACACGCTCCCCAAACAACCCCGTGCGACGGAAATCGCTGTCGCGTTTGTACTCTTTAGACCGGGGGACTGTCTTTTTCGTGGGTTTTGCGTCGGTCTGTCCGACGAATCACGGATTTTTAACCGTCTCGCCGTGCAATGTCAGCCAACCGTCCGTTTCGCGATGCTTTCGTAATACTTCGCCGGCTATCGAAACCGGTAATTGAAAACAAATATTAGATATCGTTGGAAATACCAGCGTGTAATCGAATCTCAGATCACCCGGAGTCATACCGAACGGCTGCAACTTCTTTTCCGATCGTGGTCTCGAGTTTAGGGTTGTGTGCAGATTTTTTTTTTTTTTTCGACAGCTTTAAGTGAGATTCTTCTGGACTCGTAATACGTTCACTGTCCGATTTCGCGATAGGGTATCTAACGGCAGGACCTCGTGACCTGTACGCGGGTCCTGGACGGTGAATACGGCACGCGGCGTCCTGTGTTATTTTTTTTTCCGATGGCAAATTTTTAAAAATATTTTTTCTGTTTGTTTCAGGTAAGTAGCCGACCGATCCACGGTTAATTCCGAAAGATATTTCGCATCTCAGGTATTTATCGTCATTATTTATAATTCATAGGTGCTTTTTCTATTCGAAAGAGTCTCGGTCTTAACCCCTCTCATCCTCTTAAGACTCTTTCCGTCTTTCCTCTTCGGTTACTCCTCCACTGGTAAAGTTTAATGCGGAGATCCATCCCGAGTTTCTTAGAGCGGAGGAATGGGGGCAGTCGAAAAAGACGCTTCAGCCAGGCGTATCGCGTAATTCCAACTCCCTGTGTTTTGCGGGGGGCTACTCGCGGCCAGTCTTCCCGCACGTACGTGTACGTGTTTCTGGGTAAGCGCATGTAACCTCTTACCGAGCACGTAGCACGGGCCTTCGGTACGGGGCCGATACAGTTACTCGCTAGAGCACGTCCAACCGTTAGCCCGGAGTCCGACAATCGCGTGTTACGCGCGCGTACAGCTCGATCCGAACCCCTGGTCGAGGTATTATACCCCTGGAAAACGAGGGGGTACGTTCGACGCTCGGTGGCGTTAATCCCGTGGTTTATGAGTCTTTTTACTGGTCGTGAAGCTGGGCCGCGTCGACCCGGGGATCGTGGAATTTGATGGAAAGGCTCGAGTGCACGCTGATCAGCCTCGCGATACGGCCAACCCTCCTATTGTAAGGGTTAACTCGCTACGGAGACCTTTTCCGAGATAGAGATTGACTCTGCTTTCGGGCCATTTCGTTGTTTGAACGGTTCACGACGTTCAAAGTCGAATCATATGGTCGAACAACCGATGAGAAATGTTTTATGGGTATGTACGAACCTTAATTGTCAGTTGTTACACGTTTCGTATGTATGCGTCTTGGAAGAGTCGCGTGTTATTCACGAAAATCGCGTATATACGTTTTCTAGAGATACACAAAAAGTGTACACGATTGTCAACGCCACGTTTACACAGATTTCCTAGCAGATTTTTCTTACTGAAATGATGCTTCAACGAGTGAAGTCGTTTTACTAAAATTAATTAGGAGGCTTGAACAAAAATGAATTTAAAAATATCCTTGTTTATTTTGTACGAATAAAAGTCAGCATAAGCGATTGTTTCTATAAACGAATTCTATAAAAATCTTGTCAAATTTCGAACGGGTCAAAGTGAGTGACCGTGCCGTGCGTACGTTAACGTTAAACCTAGTGCTAACGAAATACGTACACGTACGCCCTCTAAAAGTACACGGTCGTTCCCGTAAAGCGTATATATGCGATTACATCTGAAAGTAGGCATGTAACGTCGAAAGCATGTTCCCGAAGTGCCGTGTTGCAGGAGGGGTTACCTGTATCTGCGTTGCGTGGAGCGATACCGGGGCGTATTGCGTGTACCTTTTCGTTTTATAGCCGCAGTTTGCGTACGCCGTGAATTCGGGGTATGGAAACGGTTGGCAGTTCTAATGGGAAAAGTAGGAGTTTCGATTTAGAATTCAAATTGTCGGAATTATGAGAAATATTGTTGGTTACAAGCGTTGCGCGAGTTCTGTCTGCAGCCCGGAATTACAAGCGTTGCAAATTTTAACTACGCTCCCGGCTGCGAGCTTGAATTTAAATTTTACTCGCTACCCGGTGAGCCTCGAAACCGTGGCAAAGTCTGCTCTTTACATTCAATCTCGAGCGTTTCAAATTTTCCACGCGATAATGGAATTGTCTTGCGAAAACGTTTCGCTTTTCACGCGCAACGGTAAATCCTCTGGACGCGTATTTTCAGGTTCCTATGGAACAGAAACTCGGACTAATTATCCAACTGTTTCCTGAGAACCGTTCGGAACGTTGACACTGTCAGTTTTTAGACGAAACTGTAGATTAGCTTTCACGTAAACAGATTCTTCTTACCTTTCTGAACGTGGAAGCGTAAAGTTGCAAGCGTCGAAAAATGAATACTTTACGAGATATTTGAATGTAAAGGATTATCTCAAGCGTAACGCCCACAAGGGGGCGGAGCCAAGCGTCGCAGGTGGAGGCGCTATGGACGCGTCAGCTGTTTCGCGCGATTCGATTCGTGGATACTTCAACCCTCTTTTATTAGCAAAGACGGTGCGGCGCTTGCGACACATGGTTCCTTCGGAACTTTTTATCCTCCTGTCGAGTAGAGTACATGGAATAAAAATAAAATAAAAATAAAAAAAAAAAAAAAGAATTCCATCCACGAACTGTACGTCAAATTCTTTTTTCTATTTCGAATCACGACCATAAATCCGAAACCTTCCCATCGATTACACAACGAAATCGATCGATCCTTTCTACGACGTCGCCAGCAACGTGGACGCTATCGGATTAATTCCCGCGACATGTCGGTTTTTCGTTCCACAGCGATGCTCATTCCAAAGTCCGACAAAGCGTAGAAGCATCCGATACGACCGACGCGTCGCGAAAGAAGCGTTAATTACGCGGAGTCGTCGACAACGAGAAAAGGATTGCTACTGTCCGCTTTGTGTCTCCACCGTTTCCTCTTTTCTTCGTCCTCGCGATTTCCCTTTCGAGAACAGTGGCACTTCTTTCGACGAGTCGAGCCACGGCGACCATGAACTTGCCTCCGATCGCTAATTGCAATCAAGCTCGACGGCGGTAATTAAGGAAACGTTCGACCCGACTTGGTTATATAGGGTGGTGACGTTCATTTTCGTGTTCGCTACATGCCCCCGCGGAATTAGAATTTAGCTTTGGACGCGGATTTGGATATTCGGTGGTGGAGCAACTTTGATTTTGGGTCGGTAGCGTGGAATTTCTTCCGTACGAATCGAATTCTTCCTTTTACGATGCTTATGCTCCGCCCCATTACCAATAGGTCCCGCCCACGTCAGTGTTAGATTCCTCCCCCGTTACTGTTCCTAAAAATTTCAGCAGAGATAAATCTATAATATCTGATCGAAGCCTCCTATTCAAACCCATTCCGAGTGCATAAAATTAACGTCCAGCTTAGGACCGTTATTGCACGTAACCTTCAAATCGACCACTCTTGATAAACTTCTTTTTTTGTTTGGTCGATATTTATCCGAAGGTTCTTCCATTTATCATTCGACAGATAAGACCTAATCCAATTGGCACGGCCGTGACCACCACTATCACCACACACACACACACACACCCCTCTCGCACCCCGACCCAATGAATTATAGAAGCTTCACAATTTACGTTATTATGACGGAATTCTTATGGGGGCGACTATACCGCGCGTTATATCTACTTTGGTGTTCCCAGGATCGGGGTGGAACGGTTCGAACATAGAAATCGCGTCCTGCATTAAGGCAGTAACTTACGGCAATACTTCTTTCCGCCGGCGATATTTCTCTGGCACCGTTGCCCTCTGTTGAACTTTATTAACCGTGCCCCACGGAGGATTCTCCCGCGGCTGTTTTTCAGCTGACTGAATCGCGTTTTGATTGGCCGTTTTTCGCAGCGGTTGCGCGCACACTCCAATCCTAACCTCTCGAACTATACGCGAGTCTCTTACGCGACGGAATAAATCTTAGAGAATGGGAGTTTGTGGAAAATGCTATAGTGCGTTGAACATGGATTTGTTTTTGTCGTAATAAGTAGGTAAGTATGATGGTAAGTAGGTGGTAAGTATGATGGTAACAAATTTTCAAACCCACACATGGCGAACGCTCTGTGCAGCTATTGAGTGGTCCAGAAAGATCACCATTGATTAAGTTAACTCGCTCTATGAGTGCTCACTGAGCGGCTTAGAGAGCGGCTTAGTGAGGGGTCCCCTTTCCGGATGCATCCATTGGCATAATTGCGAAATGTCGCAGCGATCGATCAAGTACGTAAATTTCCCGAGTCTCTGATATCTTACTACCATGAATTGGGTGGAGTGAGCGGCTCAGTCCTCTTGCCCCATTCAACTGCAGTTTGTGGACACTCGGCAACTTAACGTGGTGCCACTGTATGCTTGCCACAGACATAGGAGAATATAAGGACCGGGGATAGGCGGTATACGCAAAATCTAATATCTCTGAACGCCTCTAACATCTCCCAACACCCACTAACATTTCCTAACAACCTCTAA
>NW_026533254.1:16428232-16428395 GCF_026225885.1 Hylaeus anthracinus
ACCTCTAACATCTCCTAACACCCTCTAACATCTCCTAGCATCTCTTACCATCCTCTAACATCCTTTATAACATCCTCAAACATCTTCTAACACACTCCAACACCCTCTAACATCTTCTAACACCTCTAACATCACCTTAACATCTCCTAACATCCTTTATAAC
>NW_026533254.1:16428405-16428593 GCF_026225885.1 Hylaeus anthracinus
ACCTCTAACATCACCTTAACATCTCCTAACATCCTTTATAACATCCTTAAACATCTTTTAACACCCTCTAACATCTCCCAACACCCACTAACATCTCCTAGCATCTCTTACCATCCTCTAACATCCTTTATAACATCCTCAAACATCTCCTAACACCTCTAACATTTCCTAACAACCTCTAACATCTC
>NW_026533254.1:16428603-16428928 GCF_026225885.1 Hylaeus anthracinus
AACATCTCCTAACACCTCTAACATTTCCTAACAACCTCTAACATCTCCTAACACCCTCTAACATCTCCTAACACCCTCTAACATCTCCTTACATCCTTCACAACATCCTCTAAGATCCCCTAACGCTTCCTAACATGTCCTAACACCTTCTAACACTTTCTGACATTGCTTGACAACTTTGCTCCGCTCAAAACTTCAACAAAGTTGCAACGCTCAGAAGTACAATAAAGTGGCAACTCGAAAGTTCGGCAAAATGTGACAAAATCGGAAAAATCGCCTGTGCTCCGAACTTCTGAGTTGCCACTTTGTTGTACTTCTGAGCGTT
>NW_026533254.1:16428938-16432150 GCF_026225885.1 Hylaeus anthracinus
AACGCTCAGAAGTACAACAAAGTGGCAACTCAGAAGTTCGGAGCACAGGCGATTTTTCCTCGATTTTGTCACATTTTGCCGAACATCCGAGTTGCCACTTTATTGTACTTCTGAGCGTTGCAACTTTGTTGAAGTTTTGAGCGTAGCATTTTGCAACATTGTTAAATCAGGAAGTATCACAGATACGAGGCGAAACTATAGGGAAATGTACCAGGAAGTAAAGGGAGATATACCAGGAAATGGAAGGAAATTAACGGGAAATACACCAGGAAATACGAGGCAAATTAAAGGGAAATCTGTAAGGTAACGGAGGGAAATTGAAGGGAAATCTACCAGGAAATGAAAGGGAATTGTGGAAGGAAATGGAAGGGAATCAAAGGGAATTGTGCAAGGAAATGAAAGGAAATTAAAAGGAATTGTACAAGGAAATTAAAGGGAATTGTGCAAGGAAATTAAAGGAAATTAAAGGAACATATCCCAGTAAATGAAGGGAAATTAAATGGAAATGTGCTAGGAAATGAAAGGAAATTAAAGGAACGTATCCCAGTAAATGAAGGGAAATTGAAGGGAAATCTACCAGGAAATGAAAGGGAATTGTGGAAGGAAATGGAAGGGAATCAAAGGGAATTGTGCAAGGAAATGAAAGGAAATGAAAGGAAATTAAAGGGAATTGTACAAGGAAATTAAAGGGAATTGTGCAAGGAAATTAAAGGAAATTAAAGGAACATATCCCAGTAAATGAAGGGAAATTAAATGGAAATGTGCTAGGAAATGAAAGGAAATTAAAGGAACGTATCCCAGTAAATGAAGGGAAATTAAAGGGAAATGAACCAGGAAATCGAAGGAAATTTGAAGGGAAATGTGTCAGGAAACTAGGGGAAGTTAATGGGAAATCTAAGAGGAAATGAAGGGGAAGTAAAGGGAAAATTTCCATGATGCTGTATACATACAATGTCATTGTTTTAGAAAATTTTATTAACACCATATTAAAGTCCTGATGATTTAGTACGAAGTGTGACTTCTCGAAACCAAGAAAGGAAGCATCCCTCTCGCAGGTCTCTTCATTTTGCAACACGGTACGCACATTATTCAGTGGCCCGTTTCGACGAGTTTCCAGCAAGCGGAGGCGGTTGCCTCGCTCTCGGGGATAAGTCGTCGAGTTGCTTAATTCATAAAGGGGAAATTCTTTGGCGCACTGTTATTTGTTCGTCAAAGTTCTCCTCCATCCCCCCACCACCGGGGCCAGTGACACTTCGCTGGCCCTTTATTCGGAGCCGGCGCGTCTAGACGAAATTGAATTTAAATATGAATGGCGACCACGCGAGCGAGGCGCGCGGCGTGCAACGCGGATATCCCGGCGTAACGCGCGTTTGAACCGTGGATCGGTGGGATATCGAGTTCGGTTTATCAGGTTATTCCCGGTTCCCGTCAGCCCGCCGCCACGGGAGAAACTCCCGTTTTCCAGGAATTTTCATGGGGCGAATTACGGGAGGTCTCTCCAAATTGACGGTTCCCGGCTCATTTAATGTTTCACGAGAAACGGAAGATCGCGTTCGTCCAATATCCGTATTTTCCGCTTTGTTTTGACGCGCGTCAAAACCCTCCCCGAACTCGCGCGCTTCTGCCGAAAATTTCGCGTAGTCACGCGTTCCGTTATCTAATATTATTCAGTCTAATCACAAATGGAGCACACTAGATGGCAATTTATAGTCATTGTCTTATCGATCCATGAAAAAATTCCAAAAATCAATCACGGCGCGGTAAAAAAAAAATCGCACACGAGGAAACTGCAGCGCGAATATGAAGTCGCTTTTTTTCCCTGCACCGCTCCCTCCCCCTCCCCCCTCCTCCTCTTCGTGTCATAATATACGATGCAGATCGGGGAGGCACGTCCATCTCGATTGGCAGGATGATCGAGATTGCTGGTCGACTCGAAAATCAATTATTCGTCGGTGCACCGAAAATGCACATCAATCTTGTCATGACCGCTCGTTTGCTTCTCTTCAACGGCGCACATAGTCGCACAATCGGGCTTCTGTATTGGTGTACCTTTTGAAGTGGATCGGTTAACAGCGACTGATGAGAACCGTGATGGATGACTGTGGTCCTCCTTTTTTTTCTTTTTTTCTTTTTTTTAAACAATATTCAACGTGTTCGAGAACAAAAAAGAAGATATCGAAAGAAAAATAAGAAGAGGAGGGAAGACAGTGTTTGAAGTTCGCGCGATCGCGCGAAGTAATTCGTTTCGCCTTCGACAAATTGCCGTGGAGGTGAACGCGATGAGATAATTGTTGAAGAACGAAGAATAAATTAATATCGTGGAGTTTATAAATGTTATCGACAATGGTGAATCGGTTACTCGAATATCAAAAATTTCTCAAACAATTAATTCAGCTCGATCGGTTTCTCTGTATTCGTATCACAGCGAGACCGCGTGACCTGCTCCGTAAAAACGTACTTAACCGCGAGGGGTCGCGTTTATGAGCAGTTTTCTTCGCGTTGTTTTGCGCGGCCCCGTAACGGGTGTAAAGCGAACCGCGAAGGGAAGAAAGTAACTTCCATTCCTTTTTTTTTTTTCTCCAGGAGCGAGTTCGCCAAACAAAACGAGCGATAAGAAGTTTTAAAGCCTCGTTCATACGCGGTTAGATAATAACGTTAACCGAGGGAGAACGTAGGGAGGATTTTCTTCGTTGTTAAGTTCTGCCCTGTTACCGCGATGGTACCCCGTCAGGTAATTTTCTTTGTTCCTTATTCGGACGGGGATGGCTCGTTTAGTGCGCGCATTCCCCTCTGCGGGGTATAAACAATTAGTGCAAACGAGCTTCAGCGAGAAATACTAATTTATAAATAGAAACCCAGCGATGTTAACTCGTTTGTATGAATTCTTTTATTTGTACTCTGTTTATATAAACTCATTTATGTAAACTCATTTTTATAGACTAATTTATATATACTCTTTTTTAGATACTTATTTTTATAAACACATTTATGTATACTTCTTTTTTATACACTTATTTATATAAACACATTTTTATAAACTCACTTATGTAAACTCATTTTTATAAATTAATTTATGTAAACATATTTTTATAAACTCATTTATGTCATTCTATTTTTATGAATACGTTTATGTATACCCCTTTTCATCTACTTATTTATATGAACACATTTTTATAAACTCACTTATGTAATTATATTCTCATGAACACATT
>NW_026533254.1:16432160-16509486 GCF_026225885.1 Hylaeus anthracinus
TTTTGTACGTACTTATTTATATAAATACATTTTTATAAACTCACTTACGTAAACTCATTTTTATAAATTAATTTACGTAAACATATCTTTATAACTTCATTTATGTAATTCTATTTTCACGAATACGTTTATGTACACACCTTTTTACGTACTTATTTATACGAACACGTTTTAATAAACTCATTTATATAAATTCGTGTACATAATTTACCAAGTAGAAATTCGCAAATATAAATACGCGATGGAAGGAGCACGTTAAGAAACTTACAATTTCATCAACGATGTCCTCGTCGAAAAAGTTAGCGGCGGTATCCTGCGATTGTTTTCGAAGACGTAGAATTAATTTTCCCGGAAAGGCGAAGCCGAGTACCGTTTGGAAAAACCGCGAATAGAAACGCCGTCGACGTCGCTCACCCGTGAAACGTTGCCAGGAGATGGCGAACAGAGGACAAGCACGCCACTTGCCGCGTACTTTTACCTCCGGACCGTGTTTCCGTATAATTGGCCGCGGGATGGCGAGCTCGAAACCGCGAAGTGTCGTTCAATGCGTCAAACATTATAATGGCAAAAGCGATCCTATCGGTTGGGTAAAGCTGAGAACCGACGCGACACGGCCGCTCTGTGCCTGCCTCAATCGAATAACTCCCGGAACCGGGCCGCTGGAATTGATCGATATCGATTGTCTTTTTATTCAATGCGCGCTGTTTTTCAACCAGATGCTTCGCCGAACGACCGCTGCTTCGAGAGAGACTCCTTCGACCAGCGTGCCCCGTTCCTCGTTTTCTATCGAATAATATTTTCATTCCGCTGGCTGCGCGCGTTAATGCTTTGCGTGCAATTTCTTTCTTTTTCTCTCTCTCTCTCTCTCTCTCTCTCTTTTTTTATCGTACCTCCACCGGCGATTATATCGGAATAATTAAATGGAAAAAGGTCGCTGGAAATTTATATTTGGAATACATGAATAAGGAAGTTAAATTAAGATTGCGCTCATGGAAATACTTTATAGAAAGATTAGCGTTCGAAAAGTTAAAAATATAATTTTAAAACGCGCGGATATTTTTACGCGTAATGGAAGCTTGGAAAAAAAGTGTACACCGAGAACAAGTTACAGCTGAGTTGTGCTGGTGACAATTTGTACAAGTATAGTTGCATCCGACTGGCTATATCGTCTTCTATATTGTCTTTTGTTCGGTTCTCCAGAAACAGTCAAAGTTCGTGGGAGATAACCTTTGTAAATTAAAGTATTCAGATAAAACTCGGCTCTCCTCCAGATAGGAATATCAACACCGCGAAAAGGAATCGATAGACCGCGAACCACTCGAAAGAAATCCGAACGAATACGACGCTGTCGATCGTACGAAATTTTGTCCGCAACGATGCGCGCATATGTAAACAATCATTTTTCGTTTTCGCCTGTCTGAATTGATATATAGGTATACCGTTAATTTCGCGTAGAAAAAAAAAAGAAAAGAAAGGATCGAGCCTTCCTACGCCACTGTCGACCTGCATCGATGTGTACACCGTGTCGTTGCAATTGCGCTGTCGAGTGCATCGAACCCGCGTAGGTGAAAGAGTGAACCAAAGCGGTTCTCTCGTGCACGCTCGTTCGTTCGCTGGGTGCTCGCTTCTTTGTTAAACCGTCGGTCCAAAGGTTAAAATCGAAACGCGCGTCGCCGCGACGACGGGATGGGTTATTGCAATCGTTCCTGAGCGATCGAAACGTATCCTATCCCTGGAACATAGTAGGAGGGATCGGTATCGATACACCAATGTTTGGTGAAGTTAGGAAAAGGGAAAGAGACGTGTGAGCTTATATAAGAATTGGAGCGAAAGTTTGTTACCTATTTTTTTTTTACGGGAGAGAGATCAATTTAGATAAATAAGAGCCATCGTGAATTCGAAAAAATATTCGATAAATATAATAATTTAGGCGCATCGAATTAGAATGCCCTCTTAATTTAAGCGCAGGCCATGGAGAGAACTCGATCGAATTTATGGCAATTCCGAGCACGCGCCAGTCGCATGTGCAGGCTCGGATCGATCGAGACGACTGCGAGGTTAATTGCTATTAAGTGAGAAGTACTCCCGTTCTCTTTGTACCGATATTTGTATCGCGCCATTGTCTGGATTAGAAGATTAATGCGCGCTCGCGTCGCGATACCTTTGATAAATACATTCACCTCTAATTGGAGGATTCGCAGTGATTTAGGTACTCGATCGGTCGCGTTTAATTGCGTTCAGGTGTTGCGTGCTCCGACACGATTTTGCGCGATGTACGCGGCCTCGACGAACGGAGTGGAACAATAGCTTCTGCCGAGAACAATCGGAAATTTTTCAACCGAGCGTTTATGCTAATTTTGTATCTTTTTAGTGCCGCGGACGCACATGCACGTTTAAAGAAAGTTACTGGTATCGGCTATGGACGCATATATGCGTCCAAAGAAAATTATCGACGTATGTGTGCGTCCAGACTATGGAAAATGAACATCGGTATCGGAAAAGCAACGAGTACGTGCTCGCCGAGACAAAAACAACGACTTCGTTGCTTGTTTTGCTATTCGACGCTGCGTGCCGCACGCGTTCACGCACATGATGCGTTTAGCGTGCAGCAGCGCACGATACCGAGCGTGTTTGTCTCTCCGGTCGGCTATTATCCGACAGAAAGCAGCTGCGCGCATCTTATCAGCGTCGATAACACGTAAAAATAGCCACGAGTCGTCGATTGCCCGGGAGACTCGCGAGGAATTCCAAATGAGGCGGACGATTTCCAAAGGACTCGGCGCAGGTGGACACTCCATGCCAAATAGAATGCTTTTCGTTACAATGATTCCATTTTTGCCGGACCTTGGTCGTATTATAGTCTTTGAACATACTTAACGTTTTTATATATCTACAGTTTATTCGTACGACGTTTAGTTTCAGAAATAAAAATTAAAAACGTAGAAGACCTTCTTACCTGAAATTCAATATCTGCAACGAATTTTTAACTTTTCAATTTTTATTTTCGAAACTAAGCGTCCCACGAACAAACTGTAAATATAAAAAAGTTTCGTCTCATCATCCCCTATTTAGCTGATATTTTTTAAAAATCGATTCAACGAATGTAAACATTTCTCCGTGCCCATTTCTTGAGAACGTATAACCCTTCGCAGTGAAAGGGGTCAATAAACTTCTCCAAAACAATTTCCAATCTCCAAACGTCTCCGATAATCCTCCGCACGGTGTCCTTAAATTTGTCCAGATCTCGAACAGGTTAAGCCGTTATTTCCAAAAACTGTGATACACTCACGTCCGAACGATCCGCCCCAAAATAAACGCACGGGACACCCGACAACGGATCACTTAAAATTCCTGCGTCGTTCAGCCCGAACTCAAACTTTTATTTTCGCGAGGCTTAATCCGAATCACTGTCGCCGCGAATCGCGTCCCACGGACTCCCTGGTCCAGATTTACGCGACGCGGGTTCCTTAAATAGAAGCATCGTATAAACTCCGAGGTCCTTCGCAGTTCCCTGACCTCTGGACGGATTCGATCTAAGCAACCTCTGGCCCTCGAAGGGTTAATCGTTGGAGCACTCCGAGCTGCTCGCGGGTAACTTAGCAGAAAATCTTTCCCCCCCGCCCGTCCCGCCACGGGACTCGTGTTTACCACGGGCACGTACAATGTAAACACGAGGAGAATTCCCTGAGAGATGCCCGATATTACGCAGCGGAGGATGCGTACTCTAGGATGTTGCGTCGCTTTATGAAAAAATCTGCGTTAGGGATACTCGAAATGCCTAGTGGAACTGGTGGGTTTATTTCTTCTTGGATATTAAAATTTAGACGATAGAAAGGATCATGGAACTTGAAGACTGGAGTGCAGAGATGGTAGAATTCAGGGACAGGTCAGAGGACATTCTAATGTAATGACAGCAGTATAAAGGATATCTCGCAGTCTAGAGACACTAGTTCAAAGGACGTTGAAGTCTAAGGACGTTAATACAGGCCACTTCAAAGACACTGGTATAAAGGATGTTACGATCTGAAGCCACTGGCCAAAGGACAGGACAGTCTGGAGACTTCAGCTCAAAGCACACTGGAATACAAAGATGGTAGCTCATCATCAAGAGTCACCACTGTTCACATTACTTTAGGGGTTCTCCTAGTCCTAAGTTAATTGTTTATAGTCCACCGCACTCCAAAGACGCTAACACATCTTCGGAGATCACTGCTGTTCAAAGCATGCTACTTTAAACCTTTCTATAGTTGTTTACGGTGCAGTTGTTTACAGGATACCTTAATCGAAAGACTCCAGGCCATTACCAAACCACCCCATAATCCAGATACACCGGTTCAGCGACTCCCTTAATTACAAGACACTTCTTGGAAGGAGCCTACAATCCACGTAAATTACTTTAAAGGTTCCCGCTGTTGTTTATAGGACATCTTAATCGAAAGACTCTAGGTCGTTACCAAACCACCCCATAATCCAAATACACCAGTTGAGGGACTCCCTCAATTACAAGACACTTCTTGGAAGGAGGCTACAGTCCAAGCAAACTAATCTAGAGCCCCCGCCGCCCCCCAAAACTCGAGACACTTGTCCCCAGGACACTACAACCACCATCCACGTAATTCCAATAGTCGAAACTAACTTCGAGCTCTCCGAACGACCTGTTCCCTCCACCCGGCTAAAAATCCTCCCGTGGCGTCGCATCCGCGATACCTTCTGACCAGACATTCCCGCACGTTTAGCATTTAGGGGCTGTATTTAAACTCCTGATCCTGCAACGGCCGAGCGCTCCGGCACGGTCAAACCGTGCAGCTGGCACTTGGTAGCCCGTTGTACACGGGGATCGCGTGGGTGTTCACCGACACGTGTACATACACAGGCGACGTAACGCTCTGGTTTCGCTTAATTAAACTGTGTCTAGCTCGGTCCAAAGCCCCGGCGTGTCGCGGGCGACAAAGGAGAGCCCAGGCCTGGCCAGTGGCGGCGGCGCAGAAGGCAGAGCACGTGCCTTCATTAGGGACGCGACCCCAAAGCTATGCCCGTGTCCCGCGTAATCCAAAATAACGGGCCAAGACTAACTTCGTTTACGGGCCGACGGAATCCTGGAAAACTGGACGACCTCGAGGATGAACTGACCGATCAGCGCTGTGTCGCGTCTGCTAACCCTTCGGGGGACCTGGACTTCGGTTGCGATTGGATTTCGAATTGGAATCTCATTCCGAAGCACTTTCCAGAGAATCGGAAGGTTGCTTAGAAGAATTATAGCGTAGACTTTTACCCGAGGTAACACGTGCTCTCCTGTTGTGTTGAGACACCCTGTAACGGAGTCAACGATTGGAGTGGAACAATTATGCACGTTATGATAGATAAACCTTTAAATTAAATGCTCTGCATAATTAAACGCGGAAGATTGCAAACAGTAATTCTAGATTTGGCCACTAGAAAATCGAGCTTGTATTCCGTACTGAATTACCAGTAAACAGAGTTTCGCTCGTTATTACGAACTCCACTTTTCACACGAGTGGCGCGTTTCGATCACCGCCGACACTTTCAATCGTCGCTCGACTCCCGAACGCTCTATCATCAATCAAATCTTCGCCCGACCAGGCTCCCTACCGGCCCTATATCGCGTCCAAAAACGACCAGCAGCCACGCACCATTGCAATTTTCACCAACTAATTACCCCGAACCGTGAACCCCCTAACCGAGAAGCAGTAGACCTCGTTCCCCCGATTCCCCGAAATGTAGAGCAATTCGAAGCGACGAATTTTCTGTCTGGCTAGAACGTAGACAGGACGTTCCAGTACAATGCCCAGTACATCTGTCCATCAAAGTGCAACAGGACAAACCTTCGCACCAACTTCCTCCCATTATTTTCGTAAGCGTGCTCCATCGCCGAGGTTACGTCCGCGCCATTGCGCTCTCTGCGCGCGTTAATAAAGCTTCGCCGACGTTTTAATAGCCGCCACTCGTCTTGTTACGAAAAATAAAACGATCGACCGTCCCTCCCCGCCGCCCCGAACGCTTCCAGAGCAAATTATTGTTTTTGCGTGTTTTCTCGAACGGCGCGCGGCGTCCCTTGGAAATATTTCCTCCGGCGCAGCCTCGACTCTTTTCGCGACGTTCTTTTGCTGGAACGACGACCGGACTCTCTTCTGGTTTGCTCTATTTGCACCCTCGAACGTTCATAATTCCGTCGGATAAAACGAATCGCCGGTGGAGGACAAATAACGAGTGTCTGTCGTCTCCTTGAGCCCGACTGGGGTTCCACCGGGTTCGTTCACCCCGTGTAAGTGACATTACATCCACTCCTGTTCCGTAACGCTACGAGCTTTTATGTACTAATTATCGGCTTCTACGTTTTCTCGTAGTCGGTACCGGGTAAGTCGTTCGGCGGCATTCCAGGTGCCTAGCCACTTCCATGGGAACGGCTTTGTTCATTAACTTTGACATTTCCCCGCCGCTATAAGTCTTCATTCGACAACGCCGCGCGTTTTGCGTCGTTTCAAACATGGCGACGGCGGATCGGGTTCGCCGTCGCCCGTGGACACTCTGAAACGACGTTCCGACGTCGTGTTCGTTCAGAGATCGTCGTGATCTCGAAAGAGTAAAAGGCGTTGTTATATTTTTAGACGTTGAAAAGATCGATCGGATATTCCAGGAAAAACAGAACTCGGTTAAAATCGCGAACGCCTTCGTTACGTGCCGGTTCGGTATCGATCGATTCGCGTAACGACCCGAAGCTCTTAGGGAATCGGCTTTTGTTTTCCAGCGTCACCGCGCAGTCTTTTCTGACGCGTACGATTTCAGCAAAAAATATATGTATACACATCAGGCGTGGATAGCTTCGCAAATCGTCCCCGAAGAAATTAAAGGACGCCAATAAATTTGTCAGTTTTGTTATCCGAAACAAAATGGCAGCGCTGCAGCTTCGAAAGTGCGTCGTCAGATTCCACGGCTGCCAAAACACAGCAATCATAATTATCAACCGTACGCAGAAGTTTCCCAACGTCTCTCCCCGTCCTCGCGAACTTCCACCCCCGCGTCCTTCCCCTCTTTCCTTCCCGCCCCGGGAGAGGAGTCGAACAACTTTCTTTCCTCGCATCAGCGTGCGCGAATTCGTCCCTCGATTTTCCAAAAATAATTTAAGACCGGTGCCGTTTTCGTCGCCCAGAACCGGCGCAATCCCATTAACGAGACACGCCGCTCCGGCAGCGCAAGGGATGCGAGGCTTCCGAGAGGCGGATCAGTCGATGGGGAAGTTGGCCGGCTGCGGAGAGGGCGTCTTGACCGAGTGAGCGCCGTTTAATTAGGATAAAACCAAATTCGCGAGTCCCGTGGCCATGTACAGAGTTACCGAGGGGGAGGCTCTATTCGTGACTCCGTGCAAAAGGGGCGCGCAACCCCCTCACCCCCTGTTTCTCCTTCTAGATCTAGCGGGGGCTCGCTTTACGAATGGGCAAGTTCAAGCGAAGCGTAAGTTCGTACAAGTTGCTAGCCCCGACTCGAGTATCCGTCGTAATAAATTGCTAAGCCGTTTCTGGAGCCACTCTCCGAACGTCCAATTAATCAGGGATGTTAATTTCAACCCCACCCCTTCCTTTAGGAATCCTCCGGGCCGGGATTTTAAGCGAGGTCCGATTAATTGTCGCCCTTTGATCGCGAATAATTATCGCGATTATTCCGTTCGGTGGTTATTAAACGACTTTTGGTTCGATTGAATCGCGAGAATCGAAGGTGGAAGCATCGCCATCGGATGGATCTATGGTTCGCTGCGGGACGTCGTACCTTCTCGTCCAGGTAACTCCTTCGAGATACATTTTAGTAATCGTGTCACTTCAAATGGCATGCTTACTTTTGCATATAGTCTCGGTGTTAAAATGAGCATCGTCGAGTCCAGAAAAAAAAAAAGAAAAATGAAAACTAATAACTCTCGAGACTCGTTCTCAGTTTTAACTTCTCCCTGTTATTCTTTCTTCGGGGATCCGAAACTTGGCCGAGAATTAATCGCACGAAGCTACCCAACGTCGACGTTAGGTTCCTCTCGCGGCTGCATACTCTTCGCGGAATGAAAGAGGCTCGTCTCGCGAGGACACGGCGGCTCGTTATGAACCGCATTAGCTAAAGCGACTTAAGTCGCCCGGTTGCCTCTGTACACCGGTGTTCCCTGGGATTCTCCCGTCCCGGCGAGCTCTCGAAGACGCTTCGGATGAGTTTCGCTACACTGTGCGGTTCTGGGAGGCTTCAACCGTTAGAGATGCGCGGGCATGGCTCCTGATGGCTTCGTTCTCTTGTCGTACCGTACGTGGGTTGGTAGAGCTCCGCTGGAACATCTCCGGGTGCATTCGAGAGAATGGCTCAGGGTTGGCGTTATCTAAGCACTTCTTGTGGCTTGAACTAGGACGAGGCGAATTGGTGACTCCTAGGTGATGACTATGGAACCTAGCTCTCGAAATTGTAGGAATTAATTTGGGTCCTAGCTCTAGAAATTTTGGGAATTGAGTCCTACCTCTAGGACTTTTAGGAATTAACACGAATCGTAGCTCTAGAGGTTTCAGCAATTAACACTTAATGTTTCTTGGCTCATCCTCGACAGTCACTCGCCCAAAACCATCGCAACCATCCAAAAACCACTTCCGTGAAATAATTTTTCTCCGTCGCTTAAACGTCGCTATATCCTGGTGGATCGACGCCTCCTGGAATCTTTAGCGCCGGGCGAATAAACCACGCTAGTTGGTCGCGATCAATCGATGGCGAGGCTATTCCAGAGTCCGTCGTCACGCAAGTGCGTGCCTGGACGTTATCGGCAGGAGTGGCGTGCGTTACGAGCTATAAATTTCCCGGTTGATATTTTCGTGCCATTTTTCACGAGTTATAATTCCGCTTTAACACGTCCCGCCACGAGATAAAGCAACACGCGAGTACGCGCGGTGTTCCTTTGCCCGTGGGTCGCCGCTATCGGTCGCGAAACGGAAAATTATGCCGCGCGATTACGCTCGCTCGGATGGCCGTGGAATACTTCAATAATTCATGGGAACGTGATTCCGTGATTTTTCACGGAAACCCCTTGACGCGTGCCACCTCGCAAATCTCGATTTTCCACCTCGGACCGTATATACACGTACGTAATCGCAATCACCACCGCTTTCCCTTGGATAACTCACAAGCAAATAGCAAAAGGACAGTATCCACCAACGAATAATAGTCGAGACCTCCGTAGTTTAGACCTCCTCGAGCCATTAACGAGCCACTCGCGCTGTTCCGGCCCTCTTGTTCCGTGCTCTCCGTGTACGTGTGCTCCGAGGACGTATATAGACGACCCAGCGTGAATAACCGTCCACCGTTCGGCGGTCGTATATATGCGAGGGGGGCGTGCACGACCAGAACAGTCGGATCTCGTTCGTTCTCGAGGCAGTGGCGGTGCATGTGCGCCAGCGGTTGCATCGATGCATCGGGAAGGAACGAGACGCGGGGCAGAGCAGATAGAGAAACGAGCAAGCAACAGGGACGGGCCGGATGAATGTGCAGCAGAAGGCACAGCTCCCGTGGTGGGAGTGTTGGTTGCAGCAGAAAAGAGGAGGGAAGCGGGGACAGCGGAGTTACGAGGCTGTTTACAGGCGGCTGTTAAAGCGATCTAACTCATGGCCGGCCAATGCACCCGCCGGGATTGGCTGCAGCCACGCACTTACGACTGCTGTTCGTGCCTTGCTTTGGTATACCTCGACTCGCAAGCCCGTACGACTCCCTTTACGCGCAGCTAGTTAGAGCGGCCTGAACGACGTTGACTCCGCGGATGAGACATTAGTACCCGGTATATTTATTCAAATGGTCGCTAAACGGCGCGCGGTCGCCTTTATGGTCATGTTTCATGGTTTAGAGATTGTAGCAGCGTGCTCGCTCGTGTCCTCCAATTTAAACGGTGCATCGCGGTTTCCGCCGTGGCTGCTATCTAGTGGATGGCGAACGCATATCTTCTTAGTTACGGTCATTCGGAATTTTAGGACCAGTGTCGGGAATGTTGGTGCACCTGCAAATTAATAGAATCATATCGATCCTAGGAGATTACAACGATCCCGAACGGAGGGGGTCCCGAGCGTGAGGTTGACTTTTTTAATTAGCTTTTGCACAGTGGTACATTATGAGAAACTAAAGTTAATAGTATATAGTTTCGGGATTAGACGTTGCTATTGTTTATCTGAAGTAATATGGCCACTACTGCCAGAAGCAACTAATAACTTGCTCATAAATAAGTTGCACTTAAAATAAATTGTAGGAGAACAAAAATAAAATCTTGTAAAATTGTTAGCTCTATTATTTCCTTCTTTATTACCTACCACTGTGCAAAAACTGACTTAAAAGTCAGCTCACGGGTACCTCTTGCGAGACAAACCAGGCCGATCCGGTGGAACGACGTGGTCGTAGCGCGCGTTAACACTAGCGTCGCTCTCGGAGATTCCCGCCATTCCCTGCCTATCAATCTCATCATTCTTTGACATCCTTTTCCCGTCGGCGCAGCTCGCTGCAACATTTTTGCCGCAGGCCGATGAGTCCTGGAACGAGTCGACGGGGTGGCCCTTCAATCGATACGCGCGTGTGACACCAGCATTATGAAATTCCTGTCCCGGCTGTTCGGCGTACCAGAGCCTGATGAATAAATACTTCGCGGGGAATTCCCGTGTCGAAGTAGGCGGCGTGCTTCGCGAAGACGCGGATGGCTCGAACGGTTGCCCGAGACGCGTGTCGGTAACGTTTGAACGTTGATTATTAATTCGCCACGGGTTTCGGTAGAGGGTTTTGCGCGGGAGGGAGCCTCGGCAAGGGAACCCCCCTATTCGATACCGTCTGCTGGAATATTCGACAATGCTCGCGCGATGGCTGCGACGCCTCGTGTCAACTATTTCCCGTGGGGTGAGCGTTTTGTTGCCGCTCGCCTGGAGAAACACCCTCTGGCTCAACAGAATCTGACGCGTAGTCATTCGGGGAGTCTCTTGGACAAACTGACGCGTCTAGTCAGGGATTCCCGAAATTATTGACGACGTCCCGGCCTGGGAACGTCGGCCACGCATGCACGAGACTTTCTTTTCACTTGGGTTTCACTTTCATCGGAAGGAACGGAGCGCCACCGTCGGCTTAACCGTCTGTTCCCGACTGGAGTCCTTCCTGGAGTGCTGACATCGAGGAGATTCTTGAAGAGGAGAGGCTCCTCGATGGGTGGATGGACGAGCCAACTTCGACACCGGGGATAGATCGCCACGTTTGCCTCGAGCAATCTGTAAATCTGTTCAAGAAGATGCATGTTAGGGAATCAAAAGATTTGAATTTGTCCGTACAAGTAATTTTAAATCGGAATTGGTCTGTCAGAATCGCGGATGCGACGACCTTGAACGGTCGATATTTTCTGCCTCGACCTGGCTCGCCATCCGCACACGCGTCCTTCTAACAAATTTCGACACGTTTCTTTCGCTATCGTGAACGCACCTTTCGAATATAATTCGAAAATTTCAGCACGAAGTAACCTACCGATTTCTTCTACTATTTTACGTTTGAAACCGGTGCGATATTTGCGCGATTTTTCGTAATTCGAGCCGGCGAACCCGCAGCGATCGGACCGTGGGAGCAATTAAAAGGCAATCGAGCGTGAAAGCGCGCGAGTTCTTCGAGCGTGAGCCCGCGCGCCAGAAAGGAGCGTGTAAAAATAAAATCTAAAAGCAGGAAAAACAGTGCTTTAGGGGCCGCGGGGGGTGGGGGGGGGGGCGGGGGGGGGGGGAGAGGAGGGTGGTCGGTGAATTCTGGCGAAACGAGGCGCGCAAGGGCTCCTTTAACCACTCGACGCTCCAACCGGAGTGTACCCGTGTATATAGGTACACACTGTATTTTTCCGCTAACCCCGATTAAGCTGGCCATTTGAAAATAACCAATATAAAATCTCCAATAAACATAGCACCACAAAAACACGAAATTCTAATAAGACGACGAAGTAAAATAAAATGAAACGAAACTCTCGACTCAAGAGTAAAGTGTAAATTGAATGGATAATTTCTTCGTTGTTAGTAACAACGTACATTTTTATTGCTTTCAATTTTTAAGTAGATTATTCGTTTGTTTTGGCATTTTTTTTTTTTTTTTTTTTGTATTGTTCGTACTTTCAAAAATTCCAGTTCCAGTACAAAGTAATAAAAATATTAATTACTTCTATTACCGATGCGATTGACTAGAAAAAGTGAATGTTATATTTTTGTCGTGTTCTTTTTTCCCCGAGTATTTTTAATTACCAACTTTTGGAGAAAGGTGAACGTTAAGCGGTTAATAATTCAAACGAGCCGATTACACGTCTCTGCAGCAACAACGCGGCCCGCCCCGGTTAGAATAGGATTACGGGAGCCTTTAGTTTTCCGACCGAGTGTGCTGCTAAGCGGCTTACCTTCTCATGCACGTAGAGGCGAACGCGGGCTACTATACGCGGCATCCGCGATTTCTCGCGCGAGATCGAACTAATTTACTATGCACCGCGCGCCAGAACCGCGTAAATTTGATTTGGAACGAAAATGAGTAATAACCGCGCGAAATGACGTTTCGATCCTTTCCTCCGCAATACCATTGGAAAATAACCGAAATATCGATTTGCTCGAAATAACGTCGAGAATGACAATGATACGTATATATGCGTTTCTTCGAGTGCAGTAGAAAATGCATCGGAAACGCACTTGAAAATTGCAGTATTGTTAATATCATCTGGGTCGTATATATACGTTGATCTGTCCTGAAGACCGTATATATACGTTCACGATGACTTGGTGCAAATTATTAGATTGTCCCAAAAAGCTCAGTGTTTCTATAAATAAACAACCTTATCTCTCAGAAGTTGAATGATAATAATAGAACAAAGGATCGCATGTAACTCCCGCAGAGAATTGGAAATAATAAAAAATTGAAAACCGAAACGGGACTAAAACTATTCGGCAATCGTCGCGAAGAATAGTCGGCATGTCAGCACGTAAATAATTTGTTTACCGAAACTCTGCACCCCGTCAAACCTGTCCCAGCGTCGAAGTTAGACAGGCCGCGGTTACTCCGGCTCTATCTACGTCATATTTGCGTAACGTTTCGCGGTTCGGCGACTTTTCATTCCGTCGACACTCGCGTAACGGGGGACAGGTCGCGTCAGTTGGGGTTTCGAACTTTATATTGTGGCTCACTTTGCCCGGATGAAACGGAATCCCGGATAATCGAGCCTCGGCGCGGCGTCGCTCTCCGTTCGGCAGCGTTTCCAGGTTTATGGCGAATACGCGAAGGTTGTAATTAATTTCAGTTGTTGCTGGGTGATTTAGTGGGCCGACGGTGGCCAATGTTGGCCTGGCTCGAACGATGAAATTAATTGCAATTACTGTAATTACGCCGCGTCGACGACGACCGAACTCTTTGACGATGCGTTTCGGTCGCGACTAAACCGAAATTGGTAAGAGCCGTTTTGTATGGGAAAATTGGGAGAAGTCGTGAAAATCACGCCGTTGTAACCTATAACTGACGTTATTTTTGGAGAAACGTATATATACGTCCTCCACCCCTGAAGACACCGTATGTATAGATACGTGTGATACTCTGTGAATTCACTGTCCACGTTCGTCAGACCGTATATACACATTTGTGGTAAACGACTGTCTACTTTCTCGGGACGTATATATACGATCTTCGTAGACAAGTATATCTTATATGACTACGTACAAATTACTGCTATGTCCTAAAAGTTTCTAATTTACGACTCGGGATAGTTCAGTTCGAATCTTTATCTAAAATAATTGTGTAAATATTTGAATAATATTTATTTACTTTTCACCTGCCCAGTGTATCCGCGTAATCTTTAATTGTCGAAAATCAATCCTCTTCCTGCACCCTATTAGGTGGCGGCTAGTGGTAGGTTCTGGTGTATACAGAAACAGCATCGAGGTCTGATCAAACATTTACTTAACCGTTAGTTCGCGAATACAACCAGGATGCTAGCCTTAGGAGATTGAATACAACGGATGCACCATAAATTGAAACAGAAATTCTTGGCAAATCAATTGCTTGGAACGTTTAAATCCACGTTAACCGTATTCGCGAAAATACTAAAATCAAAGAATATTCTAGAAAAAGTAACACCAGACTCACGTTTCCATAGAAAATTAATTTCAACTTTTCAGTGACCTCCGAACCGACCATAGTTCTTCATAAACGGTTTCTTCCAAGCTCGGGACTAAAGAAGTTACTTTAAAGTGAAAGTTCATATTGACTTGCCCTGTTTATACTAGACAGCGAATTTACTCGGAGGAAGAAAACTGAAGTTCCGGCGAATTTTCCAACAACTTTCGAGAAAGCGGAAGTTTTGATTAAATTTCTGATTCAACCGGTGGAAATTAATCTTTCGTTTTCAATAACATTGACAAATTCTACGAAAGAATACTTTTTGTTGAACGCAACACTTTTTTAAATAAGATTTCTAGTCCGCGCGAATAGGGCGATATTTTCGTTTCAATTTCTGTTACGTTGGTGAAATGGGAACGCTGGACTAGATCAAATTTTTTATTTCACGGTAACATTGTTTTCGAAACGGTATTGCAAATTTCGACCACGTCACCATGTTATTGATCCGGGCGTAAAATATTCAGCAAGCTGATACAGTTTTTGACTTTCGTCGCTTTTCCATATTTAGGGTCACTATATACACGATTTCATAATTCAGGGATCGTATAAATACGTACACTATCGGAGATCGTACATACACGGCCTCCTAACTCAGACTGGCCCTATCGACAAACTAAAAACAAGGAATACTCTCTTGTCTATCCGAAACCACGCCCACCAATCGTCCCCCAAAAAGGAAGGGAAAATGAAGAAAGCAGAAAGAAGCGTCCACGATTTCCCAAGACGCTCGATCACCGCTCGCGCCAACAACTCGACCGTAAGCAAACCTTCCGCGAAATGAGTTTTTTTTTCCTCCTTCGCATCGGGGGGGGGGGGGGTTCGAGCCCCTTAAAACCAGCCAACCCCATCCTTAAATGCCCTGTGCATAACGCTTCCAGCGGGCAGAATGCAACTATCTAGGGGCAGAAACCGTCCACTCTGCGGCCCGCGAGACATAATACCGTTTGATGACGTCATTAAGCCAGAGCCGGCTTATTGTTTCTCGTAAAACGGTACGTGCAAACGTGCGGTACACGGGGCTGTGTGTTCCCGCAGACGTCGACGTCTTGGTAGGCTCTTTCGACATAACCCGACACCCCAAACCTCCGTCAACCCCCTCCGCAACCCCGTCTCCTTACTCGCGGTATGCGCGTCCCTCGAGCCTCTCGTCTGCAACCCCTTGATCGTCGACGTCGTCTGCGACAAGCTTCACCGCCGTCGTCTCCATTTTCCACGACGGAACAATAAACCGGGGCATAAACTTATAATTAAATGCCTGTAACGGCGCGTGTTTGGCACATGTGACGCACGTCCGCCCAGGAACTTGTTACGGACGCTGGAAATAAATTCCCGTGGCCACGGGACCCGCGGGCCACCGCTGACGAGACGTCGCGACGTCTACGCTCTCTTTTGCCCCCATCGCGGCGTACATTTTTTAATTAATTTTCGCGCAGGAAAAACTGCCCCCGTTATTTGGTCGGTCTTGTTTCGCGTTGCGCGGTTCGCCCTGCACTCTCGGTGAATAAATGTTGATTTTTCGAACGTCGCGCGCGCGTCGTGTGCTCTAAGAGGTATGAATTTTTACGGTTCGAATACGCGAGACGTGTATACACGTCCTCACAAACCGTATATATACGAGAATCGTGTATATACGTCTTCTACGCGGTGAGTTGTTTACGACTGGAACTTTTTTTTAAATTGATAAGGTGGTTTGTTCTGAAACGACCCAAAGGACGTGTATACACAAGAATCGTACATATACGTCTCCTAAATGGACATTTATTCATCGACTCAAAACCTTTCCAATTCGAAAGGGTGATTTGTTGTGAAATAACTTCAAGAATTCCACAGTCGCTAGGATTTCACAGTACACTCGCAGACGAGTTATCGATACCCCGTTCGATAATCGTCAACTGCGTCCCCGAATTGCTGGTAAAATCGATTCGAAAGGGAGAATTCTTCCCGACGTGCCATTTCTCCGTTCCAACGGTCGCCGCAGGGTGTTCCGGGAGGGAAATAATTCCCGCGCGTTTCCTGCTTTCGTATTCCGAATGTATGTTTATCGCGCGATTCGCTCGGCTAATGGCCCGTGATCGCCGCGATAATCGGAATCTTATCGCTATTTCCGAACGGTTTCGCGACGAAATCTACGTTTTCGCTGCACGGTATCGAAGAAAATACGAGCCCGGGTAAAAATGTCTGTCAACGCATCAAAGACAAACGAGTTCCCGCAAGACACGTCGAATAAAGACCAGAGATCGAGTTATAAAATAAAATATAAATATGTTTCGATGACGTTTATTCCTCCCGCTGGCGTATATACACGATCGCCACGAATTGTGCGTTCTCACACCTAATTGACCAGTGATGGGGAAATTCGTTGGTTGAATTCTTATGGGACAACCCCGACTCGTTTTTATTAGTGGCGCGGCGCGACCTCTATTTCGTCCACTGATTCACGGGGTTCCAGCGAAGCTTACAGGGCGAGATTCCGCTCCATTCATCGTCGTGGCCTACGTGACACGAAAAACGGATGCCAGGGAGGCTTTCGGGTAATTCGAAAGCCCTGCCGCACCGCGGGACGAATTACGAGCGCGGTAAACTTTCGAGTCCGGTCACCCTGTACACAACGTTTCCTCGAGCGTAATCAGTGGTTATCGCGAGAATACTTCGAATTCCATTCTGAACTCGCGCCATGATTTCTAACCGATCCTGTATTATTCTAGGTTCGTCTAAGTTCGCTTGGTCGTTGCGACCGTACAGCTACTGGAATAAACGTATATATACGTTCTTAGGAAAGGTTTAAACGACTCTCTCCTACAAGGATGACTTTAATGAAACTCGTTCCCAAAAATTGAACGCCTAAGAATTCTTCCTACACTTATAAACCAAGCCTTCAGTTCTACATTCCGCCAGAGATTTTACTAACTCCATCGTTTTTATTTTTGTTGCAGGAGAGCGCACCTCAGAAATTGCCTTGAAAAGCTGAAGGTATTGGTTCCGTTAGGACCCGAAACCTCGAGACACACCACGCTGGGGCTCTTGACTAAGGCGAAGCGTTTTATCAAGGTACGCACAAGTTTCCATCGTGAAACACTGTCGCGAAAGATGGACGCAAGTTTTATAACGAAAGACTCTCAGACCTATAAGCAAACTGTTACAAGTTCTACCCTTCCTTCGCTCCTCGTTTCACCATCTTTTCGCGACCCGAGACGCCAACCCATTCTCCGCGGAGGGTGGTTAAGTAACTTTCCTCCATCTTTCGCGATTATCCGCGCTGCAGGTACCTACGACTCGCAGCGCAGGACAAGGCCTGGATCGGATGCACGCGCGAAAGCTTTCCGTAAAAGTCTAGCCGCCCAGCGAGACGATGGACAACGGGGGGGGGGTCCCCCCCCGGTGCGTTTGAATATTTCATGGTTTTGTCGCCTAGGTGAAGTCGCCGTTCGCGGGACCTAGATGCCAAGAAGCGAGCCTGGACAGACACGTACATATCATTGGTAGCTGGGAAGAATTCATTCTTCCAGCAACCCTTTCGTCTTTCTCATTCGAGTTTCGAGGGTAAACGAACCAAGAGCTAACCCGGACCTAACCTCGAGACTAGGTAAACTGCAAGAGAAGTCTTTAGATAAAGTTCATCTACGAGGAAGATCTTCCCTCTAATAGCTAAATTGCTGACAACAGTTCGAACAGTCTCCCTAATGAGGCAATTCAGACCGAGCTGTGGCGATACAAGAGGAAATTCGTAGCAACTCTGCCATTATGTCATGTTTCGCACGCATGGAGATTCTAGTGGACGGAAGGATTTAACGAGCCAGGGTGAATAAGACCAGGAAGCTGCTCGTCCAGCCAAGGGTTACAGCCCTGATGGCGTTGCTTTAAACTCCAGCAGCAAGAAGCTGAGTCTTTCTGGCAGAACGTATATATATATGTCTGGTAAACTTTCATGGGACGTATATAGCCGATTTTCCGAAGTATCTATACCGTTCAGCGATACACGATAACCAAAGAGGAAAAGTTCTTAGTACCGATGAAGCTCGGTGGTCGTACAACTCCAATCGTCACACGTGCACGGGTTGCGGCGAAAACGCTAGGGAGATTTGCTCGCGCATAAAACGGGTCGGGTAATTAGCAAGAAAGATGGCGGAAAAGATGGGCGAGTGTGAAAAGAATCGCGGTCGAGCACAGCCGTCGGAGAAACACCGCCGCGGCGGGATGATAGCGGCTGGAAGACGGAAAGAAAGAAGGTCCAGGGGCGGACAAATAAAGTATTACCCGAGCACGACCGCCTGCTACACGCCGCCGTCTCCACCAGCGCGAAATACGAATGAGCCCCCTCGTCCCTCCCTCTTCAACCCTGACCACCCACCCTCGAGCTGCCCTCCACCCTCCAACGCAAAGGTGGAGGTTTCCCGCACAGCTACGAGCCTTTCCCTCCCTTCGATTCTCCGCCTTTAATTTTTCCTTCGGCTTCTTTCCACCCTCGACACGCTTCATTTCCTCTCCTCCAGGCTCCTCTCCTCGGCCCTCTGTCCTCGTCTCGCCGCTTCTGGACCACCCTTCTTTGTTTCTCGGACCGAAATCTTTGCTTCGTCTCCTCGTCCCCACCCCGTCGCTTACCCGTCGTCCCTTTGGTCCACGCTTCCCACTTTTTTCCCCGTTGGCTAGCGGCTGGCTGATGATAAATCGCCGTGCGCCCCGTTAATGAGCTGGCCGCTTTCAGACGACTCTAATTAGTCGAACTCGTCGTCGACCGGCTCGAAGTTTCGAGGAGTCTCAATAGGGCGGATTTTAATGTCGGCGAGACCTCGTGATATGTCAGCGCCGGGGCACCCGGGGATACGCTCGTCGATCGAAACGGTGGAGGTCAACCGGTGACAAACGAGTGGAACTTAGGATGGGTTCGCTATGGCTCGTTTGGGACTAATCGCGATCGTACTTAGTCTAACAACTCGAATACTTGCTGTTCTATGTGCGCATGGGCGCCGTGGGAGACGTATATACGCGCTTATCGTACACATCTTTGCGTTTTAGACGGCGTATAGGTCGTTAGTATGTAGTCGCTTACCGTGGAAGACGTATATATACGTAGACGTATAGAGGTTCAAATCATACGAAATTATTTAAAACCCATATCGAAGTTCAACTAAACCTCATCACCGGCGAGTACACGCGCGACTGTTTATACTAACGCGTGTTATCGAATAATCATTGAAAATTGTTCTCCAGGTTTCGCTACGTGTTATGAAACTGTGCCCGACGCGCTGCAATCGAACGTCCTTAATTTATTAATACACAAGTGCGCTGTACCGAAAGTTTTCTAATGTACCACAGTTCCCCGCGCATGGGAAACTCTGGTAATTATACGGTAGTTGAATTTTGTTGCAGAGAAGTAATGACACCGACTTGGGAGTAATTTTGCCTGCTCGCGTAAACACGCTCTTGCACGAATTAATATAAGCGTCGCGAGTGGCCATCGTATACCAAACGGGTAGCGTTCGCGTGATTCTCTACCTTCCGCACTCTCATGATTCCGATTTAATTACAAATATTTTTGTATTTGTAAAGAATAAATTAACGCTTTGACAGTACCTCGATAAGTGACGACAGGCCCTCCTCGATAAATGAACAGGAGCATCCACCCCACCGCGCTTTGTCACACACACACGCGCGCGCGCACACACACACACACATACACACATTCACACACTGAACCGTACTCTCTTCGTCGTACGATGTACTCCACACAACGAACGGACCCATACTACCACGCGCGCACGGGAGCCGCTAGCGTAGAGGCGACCCCTTCCTAGGCCACGCGATGCGCGAGGTCGATGCGCGGTAAATCATTACTACGCCGACTGTGGATAACAACGGGCTGCCACGTGTCTCCTCTATCATTATACATCGTATATATTCGCGAATCTGCACATATGTACGATCTTTGGAACGTATATATACGTGTCTTTCATAAACGTGTACGTATCAGTAAAAACTTATATATTCGTCATACATACACGTATATAAATGTGTACATTGATGAACGAGAACGTGCACATGCGTCCGTCGTGTATAATCGATGCCCCTAAGATATCGTATTATGTATAATCGTACATCTACGTCATATATGCACGTATATAAATGTGTAAATTGATGAACGAGAACGTACATATGCGTCCGTCGTGTATAACGATGCATCTAAGAGATCCGTACATGTACGTCTTCGTGATGTAAAGGGTTAAGTCGACGGAATCTGTAAATCTCGTTCAGTTGGTCCGTTTAAACGAAAACCGTGAAGCGTATTATTACACCGCAGCCTAGTTTCTCGTGCGACGGACCAAACGATCGGGCTTCCACAAACAGCGGCGACCCCTCCCCCCCGAGCGGGTCCCGCAGCGGGAATGGTGGACACAGGGAAATCTTGCGGCAGGTATCTAATGCAGGCACGTAATGTACAGGGTACCTGCAGATCGGATTGATATATACGGGGAATCTCCCACGCGGACTCCGCATGCATGAACGAACGGTGGATACGCGCTGCTGCACGTCGCTCTCTGCAAACCGTGCAGCGGAGACCATAGGCAAACACGTATACGCGTCCACCAACCGTACACGCACGTAGACCTTTGCACGCTATTGTGCCAGCCAGCCTGTAATTTACTAACTACGCATCCATTGTCCGTCGCCACTCTCTGTGTGCCGCGACACCTTAGCCTAGCTCTCCGTCGACCTACGAGTGGCCTCTTCCAAGAGGGGCCCGACGTTTCTTTGCTTTTGTCTCCCGCTTGGCCTCCCGCTGCTTTTCAGATCGCCTTCTTTTGACTCTTTCGCTGCTCCCTCAGCGGCGAGCTTTAACCCGGAACCGCGCGGCCGAGATGCACCGCCGGATTATAATTGGAGGATAGCAAGCCTCGAATGAGATAATTAATATTTTAAAGTTTCGAGTTGGAAGTACTCGAGTAGGTCAGTGTTTGGATATTTGTTGGGTATTCGAGTGTGGTTATTAAAAATTTGGAGCACCGAGTAATCAATTTAAAAATATAAGATGAATCCTTCGAGGGGTTGAAATATGAATGTACCGAATGTGGAGTTCGGAGTAGATTACTTTCAATCATTATTTTTTCACAGTTCCACGGCTGGTAACGCGTCATCTCCGCACTCTTGCTCTTCTTTATTATTTTCCACGCGAGAAAAGATTAAACCTCACCCTATCTACCTCGCCGTACCTTAACACCTTTTCCACCCTCGACCCTCTTTCATCTCCTACTATTTATCTTTCCGCGATTCGTTTCCCCTTATCTTCCTTCCCGTATGACTTCCGTTCTTTTATTTAGCGCAATATTCTTTTGTCCTAGAAAATCCTCCAGCCCCTCTAACCGCCCTCTGTTTTCACGTTTTCCAACTTCCATTTTCATCCTTCGAGTCACGCCTTTCCTCCGCGCCTTTATTTTTCTCGTCTCCGCATTTTATTTTCCGCTGGCCTCGCCAGTCATTTTCCATCCCCCTTTCCGTTCGATCCTTTTGCTCCTTTTTTTTTTTCCCCGACGTCGTCGTTGGAGCAAAACCGCCATTCGCGTACGATACAGCATCCCGTTTTAATGCATCGACGCGTTATGGTATTAAGCGTGGCACGTCGCTGTCTGCCGAAGAAGGACAGCAACAGGCTGCGATCGCGTTAAGGAACACGACAATGGCACGACTTCCGCTTTAGAAACGACTCTATGCGAACCGGGACGCGGCGTTTCGCGTGCTTTCGGAACATCTCTACGGTTTCGGGGACGACGGCAATTTACGAAATATAGCTCAACTTGCTTCGTAATAAACACAAAAGATTGCATAGTATCGCGGATTTTGTGCAGAAGAATGAAGTGTCGTATACGAATCATGGAATCCACGAATCTACAAGTCCATAGATCGTGGAATCCATGAATTCTACAATCCACGAATCGTGGGTTTGAATCACCGAGCATTATTTTTCCTACATCTACAATCGTAAGAAATATCTCTCACAGAATGGAGAGTATCAATTTCGTATCTTAAAGGTACCAAAAAGGATGCCCGTCGCCGCAAACTACAAGTCCGATTATTGCATCCGTCGCAAGACGAACAGCGTCTGCCCCGAGTGATTAAAACTCGCCCCAGAATGTATTCAGAGGCGGTCAACTCCGAGTCAGCGTTTCTCCGCGCCGCCCGAATCGCCATAAAGACGCTGCATGAGCAATAAAATCGCGTGGAAATTGCGTTCGGAAGAGAAGCAGCGACACCGTGGCACGAGAATTCAATCGCCCCCGCGATAAATCAGCCGAGCGGTCGGTTCCTGCGAGACACAGAGTCCGCTAGCGGCTCGGGGCAATGGAATCTGCCTGGGAGCGGACGACCTTGCCCGTGCGGGTAACCTGTATTTGTTGAGATAATGGGTGATGATTTTGATAATTGCGACGTACATATACGCTTTCGATTGTCAGCAATCGTATATATGCGGTCTGAACGTAGTGTCATAGACGAAAAACGTATATGTACGGCCTCTGAAACTATATTCACATTCGAAAGACGTACATATATATATATATATATGAGTTCTGAATGTAGAGTCACACACAAAAGCCACGACGTATCATGAAACGAATCGACCGTTCAGCCCTGAAGAGGTTATCCATTTCACGGTCGTGCAATCTGCCACAGAAAATTAAGCAAGCGTCACGGGCCCAAGGACTCCTCTTCCCGAGTTATCTAACCTTTGACGCAGGCCTGACCTTGATAAACGCGTCTAGAAGAGGGAAACGAAGAAGGGGGGCTGCATTTTCCCGGCAATTAAACACAATTGTCGCTAAGCGCCCGTTGCGCGACCATTAAATATCCCCCCACAGGAACGGGGGTCCAACCGAAACGAATCCTCTGGGAAGAATTTATGCCATCTCGTTGAAAAAGTATTTCCCCCCCCCCCCCCCCCCACCCCTCACCCCCAACCCCGATCCCCGTAGATCCATCCTGATTTCATCGTGGCAAAATTACTTCTTTAAATCGAGCAGACGCACGCTTCCTCCGCGATCCATTTCCGCTAAGGAAGAAAGCACTCGCGCTCTTGTTCCACGTTTCATGGATTGTTGGTCCACGTCCGCGTTGTTAATTTCATTCCGTCCCGGCGCGGTCGTTTCGATCGATCCCATTGACTAAAGGGAGCTGCCGAGGGAAGATCGAGGGAACGTTACGGCGGGGTCGAACCACCCTGATTTCCTGTGACGCGCTCCGAGGCATTTTTATCGAGTCCTCTTACTCCATTTCAGTGTACCGTCCTGGCACGTTCGACTACCATGGATTCTTCGGGCGTCGCGGGGATCGTCCGAGGAGTTGGCTCGCTAACCGGAAATGGTATTTTCGGGGCTACTCCACGCCGAGTTTGGTGATTCGAGAAGTGGGTTTTCTAGTCTGGTCAGGCTAACAGAGGGATTTAGTCAGTTTTTGTGCGGATGAAGAAGCAGGTGGTTCCCCTCTAAGTAGAAGGGAGCGTGGAGTACTTGACGGGTCGCACATATACGTCTTTCGAACGCGAATATACTTTCAGAGGTAGCGTATATACGTCTTTCGAATGTGACGCCACTTTAAGAGGATGCGTATCAAGTCTTCCAGAAGAAGAAGAAGATTGCAGAAGCGAGCAGTATTGTTCGAAAGGGTCGTCGCCGACACGCATTGTCGCACGTGTGCGTCATGCGCGCCCCATGCCCCTTGCTCTGCACGCTGCATCGACGGGGACACGCACATGCATATTGCACCAGGCTGCATAACCCAGAAACGGACGCCCACGAAAGCGGCTGGGTTCGTGATCAGCCGCGAGCGATGCATCGAGTAATGAATATTCCGTTTCTGCGTGGGGTTACCTCCGACCTGCGGCGGCATTCCGTTTATCCGCAGTCCAGCGGCAGAGTCATCGCCGGCTGCCCCGATCCGGCGAATATATCGCCCGACTCGCCCCGGACAGATTATTTGCAAACGTCTCGAACGGACGATGCCTCGATAGGCCTCGAGCAGGGGATATCAACGTTCTCTTAACCCTACGTTAGCTTCGTTTTATCTTTATTCACTTTGGAAAGGAATCGTTTGCTGAGTGTGGGAGCAAAGGTTGCAGGGCCGTGAGTTCTCTGGAGAGGTAGCAGAATCTTCTGGGGATCAGGAACACCTGAGAATGGAAAAGGTTCTTTATTCGGGATTAGTATCTTCGGAGTAGTAGCAGTCAGCTGGTGACACGTGGAAGCGGAGGACCGAGACCGTTCGAAGCACCAGGACCACCTAAAAATATTCACCCAAGGTTATTAGCACTCTTAATCGCTACAACAAACGTAATAAACAAAAAGGTGTTCTAGAATGCATCCTGTGTCCAGCAAGCTCTGTCACAGATAGCCCAAGTCCAGCCACCTACTTACGTAGCCATCGACTTACGTGGAAGCTGAATGATAATGCATCCCCTGCGAGAGTGCTTCCTGCAATTATGTTACTCCCGTTTACGGTGCAACGCACTGGCGGTTGAATAATGTAAATAAAATTTATTATACCGCCGCGTGTATTCCCGTATCGAATAATGCGAGTTTGTATTCCACGTACGGTCGCATCCTGCTCGACGGGAGGCGGAACGTACGTATATGTCCCACTGGCCAATAAAGCCCGATACGACGTACCGTCCGCTGCGTGGCTCGCGGAATACGAATCGGTCGCGCAGCTGCGACACGTTAAATTTCTGTGTTTATCGTGTCACCGTTCGACGGTATACGGGATACGAGAGGAACGCGCGCGCGCGCGCGGCTAGCGAGATGTCCAAGGTACATCCATGGTGGCACGAGATTGGATGGTGGAAAGGTAACGCTGGGAGCGTTGGGTTAGTCAAAATGGTCCATTGCAACTTCGCTAATCTAGCTCTATCTCCGGTGTGGGGATTAAAAGCTACCGAGCAAGCGTAATACGTTTGTTTTTGTTAAGTTGCGAACGGATGAGTTTGGCCCACTTGGGTGCTTCCGTTGCTAATACCACCCGGTGTGTTTTCGAAGGTATCTGGGAGCTGAGAATATTACGGTTGAAAGTGGACGATATACGTCTCTCGAATGTGACTCCGCTTGCAGAAACCGCATATATACGCTGGCTGTTTCCAGTGGCCGTATATACATTCGTCTTCTACGAATGATTCCATACTTTGAAGGTCGTGTATATACGCCCATGGTCAATGACTGTTTCCAGAGACCGTATCGCTTCAGCTAATCCGCGAGAAGAAGGTTAAGAGCATAATAAGTGTTAATATTCGTGCGTTCCATTTCATTTCGCTCTAATCTGTCTCTCCAAAGTGTCACGTTTTTAAGAATGCGTGATCCTCTTAAAAGATAAGAGAGCCGTGAATTATGAGGTTTCCTCGAACACCGGCTTATTTCTTGGCAACTGTTGATTAATTTCGATTATTAACGTCCTGTGTATGTCGTTAGTAAACATATTTTTCGCGAAAAAAAAAAAAATAAATCTGCAATATTTAAATTGAAGAATGAAAATCGACTCTTATCCCACAAAAAAAGCAACACACAAAGCATGATAAAAAATGCGTGGTGCATTTTCTTCCTTTTTCATTAGCAAGCTGTATGCATCCTTTGTCTGGTGTTCCCTTTCCGTCACGGGCAATTCCTTCCTTTCTAATCGCTCCCCCTATGCACCCTCTCCCCCCTCATTTCGCCACCATCCCAGGCAATTGCTTATCTTTGCATCTCCCTGTCCTCCAGCCTCGCTTTTTACCCCGTCCCTCTTATTCCAAGACGTTCTCCACTTCCGCATGGAAGAAGTGATTACAGGGGACTACTGTGTAGTGTTCTGGAAGGGTGTCATAAATCGCAGACAGCTTCCACCTACCCCTCTTTCAACCACTTCCTCCCCCGTGTCGTTCTTCTTACCGCGTTTATTTACATGCCAGCTTCTTTCGTTTCTTCCTTCCCCCCTCCCCCCCTCCCCCTGTTTTTATTCTCGTGCACGACCCGGAACGAAGGGGGGGGGGTTTCGTTGTTTTTTTTTTTTTTTTATTTCACGAGAAAAGTACCCACGATTTCACCGAAACCTTTATCGTGTATATTTTTCATTCCTTCGAAGGGAACGTTGGTTTTCTTTAATAATAAAAATACAGAAGAAAGATATTCCTTCGATAATCGTTGTCCATTGAAATGGCAGCGGAGTATCGGACGAGTAAATAAAATTAGAAATCCAACAGACTTTCGGGTTCACGGAGTTTCCGTTAAACCGACTCCTCCCACCCGTCACCTCCATCTGTAACCCCAACGAAAGATTCCATCTCGAAACGTTTAATCGGATTTTCACCGCGAGCATACGTATTCCGTGCACGCGATAGACGCGGGTAGTCGACGTTAATTCCGTTTAAAATAAATTCAGAACCGCACCCGCCGGGTGGAGTGTGCGACGATTACGTGGCGAGGAAAGAAACAACTTCGCTTCTTGGTGGAATAGGAAGTCTTGTAATTCCAACCGTGTAAACGGTGACTGTTCGTGTTTGGCCTTCTTGGAGGCCCTTTTCCATCGTGTATGAACCCCGAATGGTCGGTACCTCTGTTTTAATATCAGACGTATATATACGTCTGATGACTGGAGGACGCATATATACGTCTGATGACTGGAGGACGCATATATACGTCTAGAGGAGGATTGTTGTTCTCAGAGGTCACATATGTATGCGTGTGATGAGTGAAAGGGGCGCATATATGCGTCTCTAATAATGACAGTCTCCTTTTGAAACACGTACGCGTACGTCTTCCCTAACGATCCGATTTCCAACGAGTTTTCGTTCGCGAACCTACAAAGGGAAGTTGTTCGAGAAAGATCGTCGGGCTTTTAGGATGAAAATGTAACGAAATTCATGGCGAGCACTCCCGTTATACATACCCAAAGTGTGTTCCAACGCGGCGCACGAGTTATTCGAATTTCACGTCAGACTTCGCGTATTACCCGAAAGTTCATCGTAATCCGAGAGATTAGCCGACCACGATTTACCGGTAATTCCGCAATTTTTCAACAGTTTTGTACCTATAAACCTGCCCGTCGAATTAATACCGCGAGCCGGGCGATAAACGAAGACGGAGGAAAAGGCAAGCCAATTGCGCGACTTCGAAACGACCGCAACGCGGTTAACGTCGGGCCCGCTCGTAATACGGATCTCCTCTCGTATAATTTCCCCGTAAACGCATTAAGAAATACTTGGTTCGTGGCATCGCGTCGAATGGATTACCCGGTATCTGGGTTTCAGAGAACGAGAGGTGAACGAAGGGTTCGAAAATTGGAGGATTAATTAACCCTTTATTTACTGACGGGACTTATAAGTATTTAAATAAACACATATTTGGAACCTATTTGTTACTTTAAAGGCCATTTCGATGAAGTTCGTTTTTAATTGTTGACAACTCTATACTATGATATAAGATCAAGACGGGCGTCTAGATTAAAAAAATTTTTGAGAAATTCAGTAAATAAAGGATTAATGAAACATCGATTTGGAAACATCAAACCTATCATTTAAATTAAGCAAATTCCTTCGATAGACACAGTGCGTACGAATATACTTATGGTACTGAATATCCGTCTTGGCTACTTTTAGAGGACGTGTATATACGTCCCTTGTAGAGTACCGAGATCGTGTATATACGATGTCTAACGTTAGTAGTAGGTCTGCCAAAGGTTCCACGTCGCGACGGTAAATCCGTCGAGCACATATCCCACGGTTCATTTGGCCTGACCCGTGCCAGGATTCCCTTTTCCCAGTGGTATCGATCCGGCACGGGACGATGCAACATCGTCAGAGACACCCACGGCCTCTAGTCCTGTGCGTAGCATAATCGGGTTCGTCCCTCGGTTTCAGAACCTGGAGGAGCGCGAACGCAAGCACGCCGTGCACAAGGAACAGCTGTCCCGCGAGCAAAGGTTCCTCAGGCGACGGCTGGAGCAGCTGACGAGCCAGACAGGTCTGAATGGGCTCCACGGGTTGCACGGGTTGAGCTCGAGCGCGCCTACCGGCTCCTCCTGCGGCCCAGGGGCAGCCGCAGCCGCAGCCGCCGCCGCCGCGGCGCTCCTCTCCAAGCGGCGCAGCGTCTCCGAGTGCTCGCTCGGAACGGCCTCTTCCACCAGCTCCACGGCCAGCTCCAGGAACTCCGACAGGTCTGCGGGCAGTCCATCCGTCTCGGAGTCCGGTGAGTACGCCATTGTCCGCGCTTATGGTCTTGCCAACGAAAGAATCGACTTGGTTAGGATGAAGCTCCAGGGACCAGGGAACTTGTCCTGCTTGGTTGGTCTCGTCGCTATGGGATGGAGAATAGACTCTCGACAGATTCTAGTTTAGGAAGTCGGATGGAAGCTTGCAAGGATTCCCGAGTCGATTGTTTCGTTTGTCATGGAAAGTAACGTGTTCAAAGATTTCCTGAAGAACTTCGTGGATCGCTCCACTTTATACGACGTATATGGTGTATACTTCCAGTGATCGTATATGTACACGCCTCTGGTAACATACTCTCCTTCCAGTGACCGTGTATATACGGCTCTGGTAAAAGACTCCACTCCCAGAGGCCGGTGTATATACACGTTCCCTGTAGTTACTTAGGAGAAACATCGAGGAACCACAGATTATAATACGACGCGAAATTAGATCGGAGGGAAGTTGAGTAATCGAAGGAGAGGAAAAGTGATCGGATTAATCGACGTTTCGATCGAGGTAGCGTTTAAGCGGTCGCGCAACGCTCACCGGGTCCGTGGATCGCGTGAAAAGGAGCGATTCCGAAGCGTTAATCTCGCATCTGGGGACTCGTCGCGATCACGGGTAAGCGGCCATTGCGCCATGGCATTCTCCTACGATCATATTTATCGATCGCCACCGCGGCGACGGCGGTGCTGTCGTGTAAACGTGACGTAAACTTCTCCGCGATACCGCGCGTGCATTTTGGTCGTTGCACCGCGATTTTAGGCGCGGCGTTCTAATCTGAGATTTCTCAGCCGATGAGGCAGCCAAGGTTGGCTGAGTCAACTCGGTAGAACAGGACCTCCTACAGAAATACGCCTGCCTGGAAAGAGTAAAATTGGAGCGAGTCCGCGAATTGTGAGTCAGCTGTTCGTTGCTTCGCCCTCGGTCCATGATCTTCAAAATTAATTACCATTTTCTCTTAATACAAATAATCCACGTATCGTCCTTCGTATATATGCGATATACGTATATTCGCGAATCTTGTATACCTCCGTATATACGTAATCGTAGGTAACGACTGACCTATTCATAGTTAGTTAGCTAAAACTAAGTCACTTACAGAATTCGCGTCCCATTTGTTCGCTATAAAATCGTTGCCAATCGACCGAACTAATTTACATTGGCAATCCTATGAATGACAAACGACGCCGAATGGAAATTCGCGCGTTTGTCTTTTTCACCCCCGACGAAATTTGTGCGTTGATGTCCACGCGATCGAACCGTATTAAAATTTAAATTAACCGCCGAAGTTCCGTCCCAGTTCGGCGTTGAATAAATGTTTATAGAAGCGACAGGATTCCAGTAGTTATTATACTGTAACTTTCTTTCTAATTACTCGGGGAAGTTTCCGCTCCCGTCACTTCATTTAAATATTCTCTGTTTACAAATGCGGCGGTAATCAGTGATCGCATGTCTGAGAAGCTCGTGCAAAATTCCACGGGACACAACCTATTTCGCGGAGGAAGTTGAATCCTTGCATATCAATATTTAATTTAACTTTATAATTAGTCAGGCTCTGTGTTCGTTTAAGAACACCTAAATCGATGGCTCCACGGCGAAACCGGAGTCGCGAGATCCCCGTCAAACCGAGGTTTATCGTCATCGCGAAACAAAGAAACGAGCTTGATGGTCGACGCAACAGTATATCGCTGAAATGGCCCTCTCTTATCGAAATTTGTATAGAACGATTCTTTTTTTCCTGTAATGCAATATCCAGTGAGACGATATGGCAAAGGCCGCATATGTACGGCCTGGAATTGTCAACAATCGTGTATATGCGGTCTGGAGTTGTCTACAATCTAGAGAAACGAATGACATCGGTGGGAATAATAAAGCGGTGAAAGTAATAAAATTATTTTCCTAATTTGGCCACGAAGCTTCGAGAGCCTTCGTCCTGGAAGCGCGTTCGTTTCTGGGAGAGCGGCGTTTGACGAAATCTCGAGCGGACATTTTTACGACTCCTCAGCAGAATCGTTGCGTATTACCGCGAATTTCCTCTCGTCGAAAAGGGGGAGAGAACCGTCTGAGTCAGCCCGTTAGCAAACTTCCGGGCTCGTTCTCTGTCGGTTATGAAGTTCTGCTACGTAAGACGACGGGGAGGCCAACGAAGTTCGAGCGACGCGAGGCCAACCGATAAAAACTTGTCTCCGCGACGACGTGTTCCAGCGACGATCGACGACGACCAACTCCTCGGGACCCTTCTTCCGCCCTATCGCATTGATCCGGACGGTGATTCGCTAACACGAAGTTCGCGAACCGCGGACGCGTATCTCGCGAGATTTTTCTGCGATGGAACTACAATCGGGGCAACTGCGCATCTCGAAAAGTTGCCCGGGAGAGGACGCGTTACAGCTAACAAGGAGGGAAGTATCTGGCACGGGAGGACGATAATTTACGAGATTTTTAAGTAGATCGTTTGGAAACAAAGACGACTCGACGGAGAACACGAAAACATTGGAATGATCGAGGTTATTCTGGCATAGAATCCGATCGTGGGAGAATAGTACGAACGTTAGAGCAAGTCGTGTATGTACGAGGAAGACGTTCATATACGGAGGTCGCATATATTCTCGTTCAAACATGAACGTCTATTTACAGACACCGTATATATCCGCTTTCAGAGAAGAATCTCTATATACTGACCTAATTCACCAGTTAAATAAATAAATGAATAAATATCTCCGAAGAGCCAGAAGCTCCGTATCTTCTTCCATCTTACGTTTCCAAGAAACGCGCGCGAGTCCATTCGTCGAGCACGGCTGGCGAGAAAATCGACTCCGCGGGTGGAAGCTAATTTACGATAGCATATTTCAAATGTCGATTCGACGCGACACGGCCGCTAGGAGGTTCGAGAAACCCGTGGAGAGGAACGACGACCGAGTCCAACTACCGTGAAAGAAAAGGAGCGCGGAAACTTTAAACGCTCCTCGAACCGCTCGGGCGACTTATCGTCCCGGTTCGATCTTCATTGGTTTTTGCTGTGCTCCGTTACATTCGCGGCGCTCAGATTGAAATCAGCGCAAAATTCGATAGGAGGTTAGGTATCTCTCTCGAAGGCGCCTCGTAAACTCCGTGGCCCCGATAGGATGCATTTTATTCCACCCTCTGGGACGCGTTATCCGAAACTCATCCAGCGACACGGACACGTCGAGGGATATTATGCTTTTTTTTTTTTCTACGTTTTCAAACAGCTCCTTGAGCACCCATAGCGAGATCGTATATATACGACTGCGTCGAATGTACATAGCACATGACTCGAAATTAAAGAGTACTCTAAGATTCTGATATTCAGATATTATCTTCTGACGAAATTTTACGAGTATCGACACTCTGGAGTGCAACGTTTATATACGACTACCTCGAATGCACACCGCACGTGCCTAGAAATGAAAAAAGTTACTCAGACTCTGATATTTAAATATTACCTTCTGGCGAAGCTTGACGAGCATCGACGCTTCTAAGTGAATATATACGACAAATGAGCGAAAAAATTCGATAGGAGGTTAGGTATCGTCGTAAACTTGGCGCTTCCCGATACGATGGATTTTATTCCCCCCTCTGGGACGCGTTATCCGAAACTCATCCCGTGTTACGGACGCGCAGAAGGATATCGCGGGTATTTTTTTCTGCGTTTTCATACGGTATATTTTAACGTCGTATCGGCTGGACGCGATAGGTTACCGGGAGAGGCTTTAAATCGTGATCGTCGTAGATTGCACGAGCAGCGTGATGTAATTGAGATTTTTATGAGAGATTCGAGACCGCGGTTACGCGAGGTGCTTTGAGACGAAACGAACCCGCCGATGGCCGATAAGATACTCCCCGCAGAAAATACAGGGAGACATTGGAAACAATAAAACACCCTCGTGAGCGGTCCGCCGTTGGGGGCGCGCCGCGATAACAATCAAAGTGTAAAACCAGAAGTAAAACTGGACATTGTTACTCGACATTGTCTTTTTCAAATTATTGCCCCTAACTTGCCCGCGGCGTAAAGAGTTTATATCCTGGCTGTAACGATGTACGCGAGGACTTTGAAAACGATAGTAGACGATTTCGTACCGTGTACACGCGATACATCGTGTATATACGGTCGTGTCGTGGGTGAATCGTACATATACGATGTTACGTAAGCAATCAGAAACTAAGAAGGGGATACAAGAGATTAGGAGACGAGCGTAATGGCGCATATGTACGTTAACAAGCGAGATCGGCGACATTTGGCGTGGCGTCGTTATTTAAACGCGGACACCCGATGATCGACTCGTTCGCTTGTACCTGGGTGCACGTCGCGAAAACGCATTCGCCGTCGCATGATATATTACCAGGAAAGAAAGGGTGGGGGCATGTTTAAAGAAAAAGCAGGTCGGCCTGGTCGGGGTTAAGGGGTTGCGAGGCGGGACAGGCGAGGGTGAACGTTGAAATTGATGATCCCTCGGGAATATCCCCGACGAAGCACTTATCATAAGTCACGCGTGCCGCGCTGGCGATTTTTCGCATTCCTTCGGAAATTTCGCGCGGATTCCTCGTATTTCCGCTTCCGTCCCGCGATCGGACACTGGACGTCTCGCTAATCCCCGGTCGCGCTCAACGTTGGAAAATTCTTGTAATAGTCGCGCTCCCTGGAATCCCGTTTGATTTACGTTATCGATTAACGATCGCTCGTAATTCCTTACGACATTTTTCCCATTTTTATTTTTGGCCTATTGTTGATTCCGTGCGTGCTTCTACACGCTCCATGTTTTTCGTTATCATATAAGGCGTTCGAGTTGATCCCAACGTCAGTTTTCGAAGCCAAGCCGTAGGAGGTATAAGCAAGCTCTGATCGCTCATTTCGTCGAGTTAATAGTCTACAGGGTCGTCGGTTACCGAGAAGTCGAGTGACATCGCGGGGAATTCAACAAGGGAACCAACGACACCGCTCGCATTCTCCTGCCCTGGTCGCTTCGTTTTCTTGTCCCTCTCCCGCGCCGCCTTCCGAATCTGGTCGACGGAGTAGAATCGGAATTGGAGCGTGTAATCGCAAAACAGGCGTCTTCTGGTCGGGTTTCCGGTGCATGTGCAACGCACAGATGCAGTTCCGTTACAGGTATAGCAGGCTATTGTTTCGAATCGCTGACGTCGACCCGGCCAGTTATTCAAACGAGATTCGGAAGCTAATCGATGCGCTGACAACCGCTTCAATTCGTCAGCTGCTCGAAATGGCTTCTGCCTGAGACGCAGCGCCACCTCGCTTGTTGATCGAATTTTCTTCTCCCGATCGCGAAACTTTCCGTGATCACTCCTAGTATCTTCCATATCACAACAAATTACGCGTAATCTCTCCCCAGAAGCTGTTGGAGAATTGTTCCGTCCAGAGATGAAACGTCATTTTCGTCATCTCTATATCGCATCTACATCCGAGAGCTACGTTGATAGCACGATTTCTCAACGACGAAGAGGATCGAACCCTGTCGGGGTGGACTCGTTTCCGCGAATGGCGTTTCCATTATTCCCAGTGATAATTTACTTCCCGCTATTCCACACCTTATTAGCGTTATCTTCTCGACTACGCCGCTGGCACGCAACGCGCCCGCGGTGCATTAACCCTTTGACCGTGCAATTGTTTCCAGCGGAAAGCGCGGATGTGCTGTGCACTCGTCGCGTTGAGAATTAGTCGACGGTGGCCGGAGTACGTCTGGCAGAGTCGTGACGCGATGACTGATGCTGGTCGTGTTGTTTTTCTCAATTACTGGAAGGCTCTCGGATAGTTGGAGGGCTCAGCGCGTAGAGTTGTGGATATTCTCTTCGTTGAAACGTTTATAATCAGGATGATATGTGTTTGTCCTGGCTTTGATCGCAGGATTTATCGGCAGAGTGGTAGGTTACCAGCAGAGCGATCTACCTCGCCCACAGGTTGTTCTGTATTACCGAGCCTTATCGACACGGGGCTCTACATCATCCGTGGAGTTAACTATCTTACCCTTCGTGCGTTCTACGTTACCGATCCTCACGAACAGAGGTTCGTATACTGTCAGTGGAACATTGTACTTTCTAGGCATCGTGTCCAAGTGTTCCTGTATTTCCATCTGACCTTAATTAGAATACGCAACTATTTAAATTGTAGCAACTGAATTTCAAGCAACATCGTCGTCCATGTGTCGTCGTCAGTCCGAAACGCGGGGCACGTGCAACCGAAGCCTGCTCCGTCGTGTCCGTCTAATCCCTTTAAGGCAAAATTTGAGGGTTAATCGCGTTAGGGTGATATATCGCCGCTTGTTTTCGGCGGCGACGAAGCCTCTGAAAGGATTGAAGCCCGGCAAAAATGAGCGAACGGTGCGCTAGGGAAACGCCTTATCCTCCGCTAAAGTTTTTCGCGTTTCGCGACGCGCGCAAATACGAGCACTGTTTGGCAGACGTTATCCTAATTGAAGAAAGATCATCCCGGCGGACGTAAGGAAAACCGGGTTCAAACACTCCTCGAAAATACATACCTTTCGCATATATCCATCCGTCTCTGGAGACCGTATATATACGTCTGGTGCAGTTTCTAAATTAGAGACACGTGGCTGAGCTCACGCTGCAGATGAAATGCGCCGTTCGAAAGATAGACCGTACCCTTGACTCGCGTCAGTTTTAAAAGGATTTGGACTCGTTCTCGCTAAAATTGATTTCTTCAGATTGAACACTTGGTCCTCCAAAACGATCCTTTCCACTTCGCCACGAAGAGAACCGTCTCCTTTAACCTGAAACAATCGATGACAGTCGATTAGTACCGAAAGTAAGGCACCGAGAGAAGGAGGATTCCCAAAGGAAAATCGCAAGGACATCTGGCTCGTTTCGACGATCGATCTCCGTTCGTTCGACGAACAATTATGTCTCCGCGAAAATTTAACAGCTCCCTCTCCCTTCCACCGAAACGAAGATTATTACGCAGCCAGCAAATTGGCTGTTCGCGCAGCTAATTGCAAGTAGCTCGCAACAACAGGGCAACGTGACGCGCGGGCATTACGTCAATGACTCGCTCTTAATTATGACCCACGAGCACATCCATTCGATCTCATTCAAACCAGATTGTGAGCAGGTTCCCTGCCAATCCTCTCCTTCTCCGTCGTGTGTCCCCTCTGCGCACGTCTTTCACGATGGGAATGACGTGAGCGATGTTTTATACGAACATTGTTAGGGGGACGTATTTATGCGTCTTCTCTAGATAAGAAACGCATACATACGCCTTCTTGGAAAAAGCAACGTATATATGCGCCTTGTTCCCGCGTCTCTAATTTTTAGATGCACCAAAAGTACGAAAATAAAATTTCTCTCGTTACGTTGCATCTGGCAAGCACATCCACGGTCTAATTATTGCTCGCGAAACGGTCGATTGGTTCCCCGCGAACGATTCCCTTTCAGCGTGCAAACAGGAGGCGTACCAGCGGGTCGAGCGCGTCGTTGTTCGCGTCTTTCACACGCGTCATTGCATCCGAGAGGTCGAACAATGGGGAAAGTCTCTCGAAGAAACAACGCCGGATAAGAAAAGGAATCGAGGGGGTGGGGAGCGGCAAGGACTGGGAGCGTGTAAGTATACAGGCGTCAGGAGGGGCTGGGGGGAACACACTCGTTATCGATGTACCCGTAACGCGTTCCTCGAGCGAACCGATCGCATTTGTACGGACGACTCTTCAACCGAATCCCGTGGCTGGATCGGATCCAGTGTAAACTCAGCGCGACGCCCTCGATCCGGATTGAATGTCGATTCGATCACGACGCAATTCTGTCGAGGACCTTGTCCGTCTCGGTTTTGTGCCACGAAACGGTGGGAAAATGGACGTCGAAAGTAGCAAGGGATTTCTTTACCGAATTATTCCACCCTCGCGTCGCGGACAATGGCGAAGGGGTTTAAAGTTGTAACCGGTTCCACTTGCGAGCGATGATTTTGGATATCGAGAAAGGCGCAACGATATTTCGATCGACGAATACCGTTTCGGGACGGTGTTTAACACTTCGAGGATCGGGCGCGCTCGTGAAAATATTTGTCGTGTTCAAATTTTGTTCTCGCACGATCGAAAAGTGCGCACGGTCCGTCGTCAAACATTCAAATTGTATTTTCTCGTTGTTGGACGCTAGCAGCTTTTGTTGTTACTCGATCTACACGAGGACTCGGTTTTTTTAGTTGCACCGCCGCTGTTGCCACAGTCGGCTGGACTACTCAGAAAGTTAATTACGATGTCGCGATACCTTGGTTCTGCTCGAGAATGGAAAGTTCTAGTACAATTTTCCCCGGGAGAAAAGCGATCGGTAATCCGAACGTCAGGGCGAAGATGATCGAACACGGTCGGGATTCTCGGCAGCCATTTTAAAGAGGAAGGGTTAGCCTGGGTTAGCCAGCGTCTCGGACTCTTCCTACGATCCGATACGTGAGACCAAAGTGATTATGCATCAAAGCGAGGCTCTCGAGGTTCGGAATATCGAATCGATATACGAGCCTCCTCCTCGTCCCTCTTCCAAGTGCTCCCCCCCCCCCCCTGTTTCAGTGAAACGCTACGTGCTTGCCTGCCTTTGCCCTCCCCCTACCACGCTAATCTCATGATTGCACTAATTAGCCCCACCTCCCGTGTCAGTCTCTGGCCCATCTGATCCCTCAATCGCCAGACTCGATCATGATCCACCGACTGAGAATCGACCTGGCACGGGAACGATCCGGGGAGAGACAGCCCGGCCCCGTGAACCGACGTGGAATCTCGCGTGGGTTCTCTATCCAGGCGCAAGAATGTTCCAAGACTTCGCTGCTACGCGAATTCCGAAGACTTGGCAAGTTTCGGATCGATCGAACCCGTAATTCGAGGAATCGGTTCCTCATCTGCTTTCCTGCGACCGAATCGTTCCGAAACGAAACTGTGAACTTGGCCCTTTGACCCTAGACAACGTATATATACGTGTCGCACCTTTGATTCGGAGATGCGACGTGTATATAAACGAGAAGTTTACGAAGTATTAGGGCCGAAACAGAGGAACTTTGAAATCTTAATCTCGCCTAACCTCGGCTATATTCCAACTCCGGAGTCGAGGTTCCGTTACCCGTACCTTTTTCGAGCTGAACGAACTCTCGCGCGAGCGTAGCGAACGATCGCCGAAACTATATCGCGCGTTTGTAAACAATCCCCCGTGTTTTCATAGAGGTGGTACCCTTCCCGATGTGTCAAAGTGACATCGCGCGAGGGGCGGCATGATAAAAACGAAACTAAAAACACGGGGAGTGAGAGGTAACGGTACGTGACAAATGGGTGATCAATAACAGGCAAAGTACGTGTAGGAAGCATTGTTGACCGAATGAAGCACCGCGTGACAACGAGAGCAACGTGTACGATAATCGATGAGTGCATTGCATTCACCGTGCAGAACGGAAAACCTTTGGAAACGGGGACGCGATAAATCACCGTCCGGCCTTAAAAGTTAATTCCAGCGTGTACCGTCGTACCCCATTCCCCCTTCTCCCCCTCCCCCCCCTTTTTATCCTAACTGCACCTTTTCATCGTCGCGTTCCTCTTCTTTGGGAAACGCTGACGCTCTTCCTTTCTCTTTCAACGGCTCGGAAGACGCGTTTGTCGGTATAGATATGATTTCATCGGGACTGCTGTTCGGCTGTTTGCCTTTGTGCGTGCCGTGAAAAGATGAAAGTGCAGCCGGTTGAATAGTATCGCGGAATAGGCGGTGCAAAGGGTTAGCTGAATAGTGGGCGAATCGAGGATATGAATAAAACCGGCGGGGAGAAATGTTCGCGGAATGGCACTCGAATCGAAGGGAAGCGATGAGAAAAAACAGGTCAACGGAAAAATTGCTGGGCATTTTATTTTTCCCCGCGGAATTTCGCCGGGGGAAACAATGGAAGAAAAACTGACGGGGCGTATATATACGGCGTCTAAGTATTTTTATACGGTCGCCTATACAGGGTGTCCCAAAAGTCGGGGAGGAGCCGGAAATGGGAGGTAGCTGAGACGATTCTGAACGACAATTTCCTTTGCAAAAATGTCGGATGGGGCTTCGTTAAGGAGATATTAATAAAAAAGAGCCGACCAATCAGAGCGCGCGTAGACCGTTCGAGCGGCCGCGGTAGCGATGGCTACGCGCTGGCGGCCGCGCTTGTACGCGAACAAGTGACTCGACGTGCATCGAAGGACATTGACGCTGCCGCCTAGCGCGTAGCCTTCGCTACCGCGGCCGCTCCAACGGTCTACGCGCGCTCTGATTGGTCGGGGTTTTCGCTTAATATCTCCTTAACGAAGCTCCATCCGACATTTTTGCAAAGGAAATTGTTGTTCAGAATCGTCTCAGCTACCCCCCATTTCCGGCTCCTCCCCGACTTTTGGGACACCCTGTATACGTACCCTGCATCGTTAGCCGCGTAGATGTATGTCGCGAGAAAATTGCGCTATCCACTTAACAGTCAAAAATTTCCCCTAAATAATTCCACGAGCCATTCGAAAATTACTTTAATCTCGGAAAAATGTTTTCCAGCCCTCTGAAAATCCTCGTCGCGTCGTTAGCCCAGCCAACCGGGCGACTATATCACTCTCGTGTCCCGCCGCGAGATACAGACACGTGATTAGAGTTCAATTTCCATCAGGTCGTAATCGCTATCGTGTCCATAATGGCAGCCCCCTGGAAAATCAGGTCTCGGAACGCTCTGGTCCTTCGTACGGGCTACTTGTTTCGGCGCGATTCCCTCGGAAGACCTTAATGCCTCGAAGCTGCCAGCCGAAGCGATTAGGCGTATTACCCGAACACGATAAGGACCGTCTGGATAAGATTTCTATCCCGAGGCGTTACTAATAGTTCCTGTCGATTGCTCGACGTACTTGGACGGCTACACGTTCTCGTTTCGGACGACGGAGAGCCGCGTACTTGATTATTACGATCACGAGCACGAGAAGGCTGCAGACAGGGTTCTTTCGTGATATAAGTCGTATAAAAACGTGTTTAGTGATTGCTGGCGAAATTGAGAACGCGTGAATACGTTCCGCGATCGTCCGTTGCCTATATATACGTTCCATGTTTGCGACTGGTCCATATATACACGGCTTTGGACACTGTATAGTTTGGATACTGTACTCTGGAAGAGGACGTGTATATACGTTCGCAATAAACGGGTGTCTACGAGACAATCCACGAGTAATAATCCCGAAAATGTCGAGCTCTAACGCCGAGTCTTTAATCCCAGGCGAAGACATTTTTGAAATCTTTATCTCGGGAAGTTTACTTCCGCCCCCGTCCCGTCGTCGCAACGCTGTCGTGATGAGATTCGCTCGCGAATAGCATTCTTACGACTCCCGGAGGGAAATTGAAACGGAACGAGTCGCGTTCCAGTTGTTACGTTTAATCGGAAAACAAATTCAACCGGGAGACGGCCATTAAATCCACGATTCGGCAGCGGCGTCGCTTTTAAAATTGCATTCCCTTATCCTCCCGGCATACCTGAAAACGCTGCAACTTTTATCCTTCATTACGTGACTCCAGAGGATGCATGAAAAATTCCCGGGCACCGTGGCTCGGAGCACGGCTACGAGGCAGAACGTCTGCGGTAGACCGAGACTGCCGTAGGCCGGAATTAATGCTCTCTGATGCGTTTGCCTCGCTTCTCCCGAACAGCCCGCAGTGGACCGTCTTTTAACACGTCGCTAGTCGTCGGAATTACGTTCTATGTAGGTTGCAGCTCGCTGAAATAATTCCCGATTGCTTCGATAATAAATCACGAACTGGATAGTTTCATCCCCTAGGTGAATTGAATGCCAAGCAGGTGGTTGGAGTGGCGAGGAATAGATTTCACCGGGGATTTGGAACCAGCTATGCACTTAGGAATTATGGAGGTTTTCTGAGATACGCTTTCGGCATAGTGGTATTAATTGTACCGCTACTATAACGGGTCTTGTCGACTAATCGACGTATATGCACGTCACCCATTCTCGCCGTAAGTCGTATGAAATGGTCTTCATAAATTATTTTCGAAGTAGAACACAGTGATCGTTCACTGTGTGCGCCGTATATATACGTTCCATGTATTCTAGCTGTCAGGTGCCAACAGCTTCGTGCAGAGCTGCAGGTACCCCATGAAGCAACGACAAAGGTAGTCCCGTGCACGAGGACAATAAATTCCTGGGTGGAACCGATCCTTCTAATATTTAAGCTCCCGAGAATCACTGAAGCTGCCGATTGAAAGTACTCATCGTTACATTTCCAGTTTCCGTAACGATAAAGCAATTTCTAATACCTCGCGTTTTCCCCCAAGTTAACTGGACATTCGAGAGCATCCGTTCGTCGAAAATAACCCGTATCATAATCCTGCCCGTCACGAAGCATCAACATCCACGTCCAGGGGAAAGCTAGTACAATGCACAAGTGCTACTAAATTCCAGGCGGAACAAACCCTTCTAATATTCAAGCGATGGTCGTCTTCCCCTCGTAAGGAGGCGCCATCGATTTCCCCGACCCGCGGTTAATTCATCCTCGTCGACAGCGTGCATCTCTCTTCTTGCGGGCGCGTATATACACGCCGTTCAGAGCGTGCGGGGCTGGACGGGCGGGAGGAGTGGCATTCGTTCGGTGGTTCCCCCGTGTATCGATTACGGCATATCCGATTCCCCTCGTTCTTTTTGCGCGTCCTGTCGTCGTCGTCGTCGCCGTTGTAGACGTCGTCTGTACGGCTTTGTTCCCGTGGTAAAACACTAACGTCGACGTAAATGCGAGGCAGCGTTGAGTTTCATCATATCAGAGCGTCGTTACGCGACCGAGCCCCGCTTTCACGATCTCGAACCTATTGTCGGCTTTCGGAGAAGAAAGGATCCGCTCGTGGCGCAGGATAATTAGCTCAGGCATAAATGTCACGAGCCTCGCCACGCCACCGCACACCCCCACCGCCTACACTTGGCCCCGGATGATCTTTCAGCTTTGTCGTCGGGCTGTCCCGGAACGTGCTGGCAACTAACTGCGTTTCGTTCTTTTCATCCCTCCCCCCCCCCCCCCCCCCCCCCTCCGCGTCTCTTTGGATTCGAAATTCGTTGAGCATATACATGCGGTCTTCCTGGTCCTGTGAACGCATATATACGGTCTACGTATATACGATCGAAGGCTTTCAGGACCGTATATATACGCTCTCCCTCTGTACATGGGGCTGTCCCTAATCAAAGAGTTAGGAAACTAGTTCAATATTAACGTAGTATTAATTTCAAGCAGCCGGTGTTCATAGGAGAGTGAAAATTCTAAGTAGGACGTGAAAGGTCCGTCCCCCCTCCCCTCGATGCCTATCATCGTATCGTTAAATCCCTCGGGAGGAATCCGATCCAGAGGATAGTGGCTCGGGTTACCGTCGTCGGGGACGTATCGACGTTACAATTAAATCATAGTTGCGCTCGCAAATAGCATTTCCCACCATCGCCTGCTTCCTCCTCTCGTATACCGCTCCGTGACAACTACGAAATCAATTAATTCTTGCAAATTTGGCGATAATCCGCCTCTCCGCACCGACGGTATCGATTCCAGCGGGCGTTTCTATCGTCGAAAGCGAGAATCCACGGTTGCCAGAAGTATTCGTTTAACAGTTGACGCCAACCCTCCTGACGCTCTTCACCACCGCCACCACCCCGCTCCCTCCACCCCGCGCAGCCATTCCCGTCGAATGGTTAACCCCTCTCTGTGTGTATAGCCGTTCTCCTTCCTCTTCGGTGTAGCATTTGACGGGGACCGCATTCCGCGGGATGTAACGCGTTGCAACAACAACAACAACAACAACAACAACAACAACAACAACAGCCAACCCGCCGCGACGACGACGACGCCCAGGGATGAGCATGACGCAGTTCTCGACGGCGTTGACGACGGTTGCGTCGTTTTCACGGTGAAAACGACGCGCCGCGTCGCCGTTCCTCTCGTGTGTCAGTACCATTCAGCGAGACTGGTTTCAGCGCGATGGTTACAAAACGGCTTGGAGAAACGGCTTTATCGCGGGGCCGGGGGTTGGGTAAGGGGTGAGAGGTGGAGCTGGGCGAACGGAGGTGGAGATAGAGGCGGGGGAGAAAATTGAAAAGGAAGAAGTGGTGAGCCGGATAGCGCGTTACAGATAGGCGTTGAGGGGGCAACGGGAGCAGCGAGCGAGGGGAAAATGATGGAGCGGCAAGGTGGTGAAGCTGGAGGGGCGTAGGGGGGGCGGAGGAGGCAGCGACTGAGAGCCGATGGGAACGAGAGGCAGGGGAAAGGCAAAGTGATTGATTGGGCTAGAAGGGAAGTTACAGAACGACACAATGACAGATTGGGATGCTGAGATGCTCAGAGTCAGGGGATGAAGATACCTTGGGATGCTGACTAAACGCTGAGACTGAGAGAGGGTTGGCTCGTGGTCCGCTGAGAGCCGAGTGTTGAGGCTGACAGGTTGGGTGCGAGCTGGTAGGTTTGAGAGACTCCGAACGAGGTCCAGAGTACGAGAGGCTGAGATTAAGATGTTGAAGTCGAAGGCCGGAGTGTACGAGTATATAATCCGAGACGACCGGAAGACATGGGACTGGGATTGTGGGCTAAGAGGTTGAAATTCAGCTGTCGAAGCTTAGATGTCACTGGCGTATATACCACAGGCGTATATATACGTCGTTCTCGAGTGGGACCCAATCTTCTCAAGCCGTATATATTACAATTCGTGCAAATGGGACAATTGGAAAACAAACAAGCGGAGCCTCCAAGTCTGACCAAGAAACGAGTGGACGGAGCAGCGAAAAACAACGGACAAGTGACAAAGAATAAGATCAAACAGGACAGCGGGAGTCGAGGCAACCGAAACGGCAAAACAAAGCGAACCGTGCAGCAGATACAGCGGCGAGGACGTTTGAGAATGGATGATGCACGCAGGAGAAAGATTCTGAGCAAAAGGGGTGGGGGGTTGAAAACATCGGGGGTGGATACCACGAAAACTGCTGTCAACCCTCTGACTGCGAAGGACCGTATATATTCGTCCTCGAAAATTAGACACGGAGAAATGTTTAAATTCGTCAAATGAATCTTTAAAGAATATCTAAGAACATAAAGATCTGTTTTAAACAAATACGTAAATGTGATCGAATTTCAGGAAAAAGGTCTTTCGAATTTTTCAATTTTTATTTTCGAAGCTAGAATAGAACGATTAGACCGTAAATACGACGAAGTTTCGTCTGATCGTTCTCTGTAAGATGAGATTTTTTCGAATTCGATTGTTCTGGTGACGCGCGTCCCTTACAATTTTCAAGCAAAAATCGTCGCACTGTCGAAGGGTTAAGCAGAGTGAAACAACGAGACGCGGTAGACAGAAAGAGCGAAACGGCTTTATTAAAAAGTCTCCCGTCTTCCACTCTTCCCGCTCAAAAAAGAAAAAAAAAAAAAGGAAAATACTAGCCAGCGGATATAGTTCCGTGGCAGAGTCAGAGAGGACGAGAGGGAAAGGAAAACGGGAGTCGAAAACAGTAGGAAACATTTCGCGAAACCACCCTCCGCCTTTCCAGTCCCTCCCGCCGTCCCCACTTCACCTCCTCTCCCCTGTTCCATGCCATTGGCTGCGTGCAAAGTGATTAAAAACACGGGAACGGGCAACTCTCACACCCGACCGCCATCCTCTCGGTTTCCTCTTCCATGGCTCTAGTCTATCGGCCTTCCTGTGCTCCAACCCTTGTTTTCGGTCCGGCCTGGATGGCCACCGCAAATGCCCGAGGGATTTGCTGCTCCCGGAGTATTTTATCCCTTCGGAGACAGAAACGATGTGGGACGGGCGTGGGTGGCGGGAGACAGATATACCCGTGGCTGGGATATTCGAGTTTTCCATGGACCACGGCGGTAGGATTTTTCTCTCGTCCAGTCGCGAATTTCCGGAAACGATCTTCTTTCCGGTAATCCGACTATATTCTCCTCGATTTAATGTTTTAATACGTTTCGCCGCGATTTACGCCTGTTTATACGGGCTTGGAGAACGATGGTCTAGGTCCATGGCGGCCGTGACGACTACCGAGAGACCGAGACTCTTCAGCTTCTCTGGAAGCCGAGGCGGAAGACTCCGCGACTCGTAGACTCGATTCGAGACATTGAAACCGATGGGAACGGAAAGCGACTAGCCCGAGAAACTTAATTTAAAACGTTGAAAAGGGGCTGGAACGAACAGTTGGTGACGGTAGACGGTTGTACCTTCGACTGGGACACGAAACTATCACTTTTGTCCCTCGTTCGTCTGGTTCTATCTTTTTCACCGGGAAGTTTCGAGTACTAACGCGTTCGCAGCGGTGACAGGCGGATAGGATAGCATTCTGGGTGGAAAGTTCGTGCGCGCGGGGGTACTTCAGCTTCCAGGTAGGCGTCTCACGAAGGGGAATCTATTCCATCTGTCGGTCGGTCTGCTGAACCGTGCTACTGATTGCCCACGGGAATTCCATGGCGATTCCGCAGATGAGAATACAGTGGAAAAGTTTCTCCTCTGCATCGGAGCTATCCTGTATCGCGCTGTGCCATGCATGACGTATAACGTGTCTTTTTAAGCGAGGGGCGGAGGCGAATGGGAGGGTGTGAAGTGTTGCACGTTACGCATACGATCGACGTTTTTAACGCGGGATCCTTCCCTTACAGATAGAATCCTCGATAACTTGCTTTCAGGGTACCCGTTCAATCCCTATCTATTTTCATTTAATTTACCGAATAGTAATAAAATTGTAACCTTGTCCAACTTTTTACGTTCACCCCCCCTCGTGTTAATTAAATAGCTTCGATCGTTATTTATTGTTCGAACGATGTGGTTAAATAAGACCGCGAATTTGTGATTCAAGAAGGATCGGGAACCTCTGGTACTGATATCGCTCGGTTGCCTGGGGGAGAAATAAAAATTTACGATATCGGATGTTACACTTTTCCGTGCATTTTGAGGCGAAGGATCCCTTCTCGAAACAGCGGCTGTCGGTTGTCCGACCTCTTTAGTATCGCCTTACACAACCACCCTGGAAAAAGGAAGACGGCTGGAGAGCCCCTCGTGGGATTTTAAAATGCTGGAATAGTTTCTCCTTACCAGTTTCCCAACTTCGACTTTCGATCTCTCTCTCTCTCTCTCTCTCTCTCTCTCTCTCTCTCTCTCTCTCTTTCTCTCGCACGCGCATAAACCCTCCTTCCCTCGGATAAGAACAGCAAGGAATACGTCGTTCTGCCCACCTGTGTATTCTCCGCTTCTAGAGTAACAGACACAGACTTTCCGAGCAACGTGCTTCGCTTGACGATATGATAATCGTCATAGACTGTACAGTTGCTCTCTGGCGCGTTGGCTGTCCCTTCATATTAACGTTATCATTTTCCTCAGAAATATTCAGGACATTTCGCTCGACTTAGTTATCGCAGCTACTTAGAGCTCGACGCTAAGCGAGGTTTTCGGAAAAATTGCTGGCGCGAGTAAGAAGGGAAGAAATTTTCACTGAACCGCATATATACGCTTCCAAAGTACTGAAAGACCCTATATACACGAACCACATCGCATACATACGTTCGAAGTGAAAACGATGCTGCAGAGTCTCTCAAAAGTATCGTCATGAAATTTTCATGGCGTATTTTCGATTTCTCGAGACTGCTTTCTAACCCTAAACGGGCACGAGGCGCGTTTCACTGGCGCATTTAAAGACGTGGAAAAGCCTAATCGTCGCTGTACGGAGCGGGGCCTCCGTTCGTCAATCGTCGAGCGCGAAACTTTTACGAGCATAATCGCGGAATTAGAGAACGGGCTGAGGCGCAATTATGGCCGCGTTTCCGCGACTGTCTACCACGGAACGGGACGTTTCGTTTTTCGCTCGGTTTTCATCGCTGACACCCAACGAACGAGCGAGTTTTACGACTTGGCCTTTTATCGCGGGCTACGCGCCCGAACGACATTTATCGTTATTAATCCGAACCAGACTTATTACTCGTTACTCCGCGGACGTCTCGTCACAGCTGTCCTTGGTAACGAAGATATTCGTGGCTTTCTTCGCTCGCCCTTAATTCGCGATCCGTTCGCCAGACAGGCCACCATCGTCTCTCATTTGCATACCTTCAGCTGCCTTGGATGTTACAACGTTGTATTTAAAAGTGACGAGAATCTCGTATCTTATCGCGCGTGGACATGCATATTCGTATTTTGTTAATTGTGCGCTTTTGTAAGTCGAATATGTACATTTCCAATATATCGTTTTCATCCGGAGCTCGTCTATATGCATCCCTTGTAAATCGTCTATTGTTATACATCGCATATACACGTTTCCACTAAATTGTTTTCATCTAAACCTCGTATATATACGACTTTTTTTTAACGAGTCCCAGAGAGAATCACGTACCATTTCGTGGGCAAAATTGCCCTGCCGTTTTCTCTGCTCTTTTACCTGACGAAGCGAGCTTGCGATAGGGTTATCCCCGTGCGTGCTTAAAATATTCAAGTTCCAGCGGTGTGATCCATTGGGCTCTCCGCGTTCCGACTCGTGCTCGGGTCACGTTTCGCTGGAAAGACGCGTGACAGATTTTTGGATCGCCGAGATAATACTTTTTCCAAGCTCCCGGAGTGTACTAAAAATAAATCCACTCCACGCGATTTTTTCCCCGAGCTTCCGTAGTACTTTGTCGTTTTCGTTCTTAATTAATTTTCACAGAATGCTCGCGAATGTACGTTTATCGGCACGCCTCGTGTGTAATTTCGCAACGAGAATTTACGTGTCGACCGATGGAAAAGATAATTTCGTAAAAATTCGATCAAGACGCGTGTATACGTCTGTAATATACGTGTTTGTACGGAGACGTGGATGTACGTTCGCAACGTAGACGCGTTAATCTGGGTCAAGAAGAATTTCCGCATCGATCCGTTTCAGCCCTAAATATCGTTTTCGCGTAACCGCGTCGAAAGAAGTCCCGCGGCGCGATCGATCGATCGCTTCAACTTGGTCACCGTTCGATGAACAAAAGCTAATGGCTTCGGTGTTGACGTAGGCAACGACGTTTAATGGATCGTGTAGAGCTTTGCAATGAAAACAACTGTCCAATAAAAGAGACGAGGAGCGGGGAAGCCGTGAGCGAGGGAGAGACTAGTCGCGCCGCATAGTAGAGGCCCGGCGTAAAGCGCGGTAAATGGAATTCCTGTTACTATGTAACGACGCGTCCGGCTCCGAGGGGTGGAACGCTTCTCTGATTCCGTGCGCTACTTAACGCCCTCTTTAAATAATATTTCACGGTAACCTCGTTGCCGTTTAAACGCCCTTTAAATCCTGCTCCCAGCCGCCGTCCTAACTCGTCGTTCCTGTTTCGATTCAAGTTCGTTAATCCTTTTCATTCGAAACCGCGTAAACCCGAAGCTCAAACATTATCCTCAAACATTATTTATCTTCTGTTCTAATTAAACGAATACGATGATATCCGAAGACCGTATGTATACGTTTCTTTAGATGAACCATTATATCTCGTGCACGTATATATATGCGGTTTCCAGATGTACGATCATATTCAACGCCTGTACATATATGATTTACAGATGTACACGGATATATTTACAGATATATACGGCCTTGTAGAGGCCCTTCTGTACCTTCTACGCACGTTCGAAACTAAAATTAACGCACATCACGACCTCAAGACTCGTTTCGTAATGAACAGCAGCTGATATAGAATAAAATCGAAGCCAGAGGATGCGAACGCGTATCCCGGAGTCCGCGTAAAAACAGCAATTTCTAAATTGCCGCCCCGCCGAACGCGAGTTCACGACGTATTCCATTAATTGCACTCAGCTCAAGTAAGCTCCAACGAAAACAACGGAGCCGTGTTTCCCTGAGTAATGGCCCCGACATTCGGCGTTCAAAGCTATCTCCACCCCGAGCTCGGCTAGCGGGGCCGTTCAGAAATCCGTTTCCGAGCCCCGAGATTTCAAGGAGAATTGACGGTGCGTAGGAGTAAGAGAAAGTAGACTCTCTTCGCGAGCCGCGGGATGCGAATATCCCTTTGTGGGGGAGCGAAGTTCCGCGTCTTCCTCGTTTCTGGCGCGCAACGGTTTCTTCGATGCGTCCCTCGATCCGACTCCGAACCCCAACCCCGGACCCTCCGCCACGCCTCGTGTTCCCCTTGTTACTCGTTTTCTTTATCTTTTTTCTTCTTCTTCTTCTTCCACTTCTTTTTTTTTTCTTTTTTCTTTTTTTTTTTTTCTTTCTTTTTCGTAACCTTTTCATCTGCTTCCGCGAGAGTGCATCTCGCCGCCCTGTGTGGTTATTGCAATCCGAATAAATGACTGCCAGGGTGGCTCTTTGTGGCCCCCGGGGAAAGTTCGCCGCGAAGGTTACGAGATTCGAGCGCGGCGCGAATTGTCTCGCCTCGTCAAAGGACGAATTCCGTGGCGAAATCGACGATTTCGATGGTTTCTCGGTCGACAGTCGCGCTGGATTTATCGCGCGAAAAGATTGGACAGGAGAAACCCGATGTGCGATGGTGCTTCTTCTATTGCTTCCTATTTTTTCTCAAATATCGAAAGTAGACTTTATTCGACGGGAAATGTGAATTATCTGGCAGAAAATGAGGGATGATTGAAGGAAAACGTATATATTCATACTCTCCCCGTGGCCTCCCCTCTGCCAACGCCCGTATATATACGTCGTCTGTTCCTCGAACTATCGGCTGCTAGCTTACACAGACATTCACGCCCGCAGGATCTCCTTTTTCGCCAAAGTGCATCACACACCTCCTCCTCCTCCTCCTCCCCCCCCCCTCCCCACGTTAAAGAATCGAAGACGCAGACGGCTGTGTCGAAATTAACCCGCATCCAATTCCTGGTTGGTCAGGATATTTGTCGAGCCAGGCCAGATCGATGTAATTAATCCGGGATAATTAACGATAAAGCACGCTACGGGCCTGCGGGGAATATTGCCGTGTATTCCCGAGCACGCAACCGGCTGCGTGATCCCGCGTGCTGGAGGTTTTAATCACCGAGGACGGAGCGTCGCCGTTGGCGGGAGAAGGACGGAGACCAGAACCCCGATGGGGTTGGAAAAGACGGCGAAGAGGACACACCGCCATTTTCGTAATTACGCGCGAACGACGCGCGCTGGATATTAATCGAAAACGCCGCGATAGAGAGCCGGCCGCAACGGGATAGATAGCCTGGTCGGCTCGTGGACGCGTTCGGACGCATCAACTGTTCGATCGGCCGACGTTAGGTATGAAAAAGCTTTGGGGGGGGGGGGGGGCCCCGGGGAGAGGTGGACGAATGACACGGAGGTACGTTAAATAAACGGTGGGGTGGTCTTAGCCCTTTTCCTGAAAACAACGTATATATTCGGTAATTTGTGGGAAATCCGTTTGTCATTCCGTAGTCTCGTATATACGCGGCCGGACAAAGTGGTCATTTGTTTGCTAAAATCGTATATATACGGCCTCTCGCTTCGTACATCTCCACCATGGGAAAATAGCCTGACATTTCTCAGCTCTATCCGCTTCTATTTTTAATAAATCACTTCGATCGAGCCCACGAAGAAAAACACGAAGAAAGGCTATTTTTATAGGTTGGCGTGCAACAAGAAAGGTACATGTTTATTATACTTATGTAAAAGACGCGGTTTGGCTTCGCTATTATTAAGCCCAACCCACACATGAACACTGTAAATGCAGCATGTGTGAGGAAAAAAAAATAAGAAAAAAATGTACATAATGTCAACCCTTTGACTACAGCACGCTTGGAATTAAAAGCGTTTACGACGCGGGGGACGAGACAGTTACTATTTCTCGTTGGGTTATGAAATATTCTCGTCGCCTACGTAGCGACGCAAATAACGTTCCTTTATGTTTTCCTTCGCAAACTCTGCTGAAGTCGTTTGTTGCAAAAATTTACTTAATAAGCAGAGTAACGCGCGTGGGTGTACACAAGCGTTGTCTGTGTCTGATCGTACAGCCATCGGACGTATATATACGCCGTGTACAGAACACTATACCAGAGGAACGTATATATATATATATATATATATACGCTCTGTATATTGCACCTGCAGTACAAATACGATTTGTTTAAACGACCATTTTTCTAGGGGTGCATATGCGAACCTTTCCTGTTGATTATTTTTACAAGACGTATGAATACGTTTCGCGTAGTCAAAGGTATAATAATAGCAGTATAACAAAGCGGTAACAAAGAGAAGGAAAAAAAGAAAGTTGCGGATATTGAAGATTACAATGCGCATGTATACGTTACTCGTAGTCAAAGGTTTAATAATAGCTGTATAATGAAACAGCCGCGAAGGGAAGGGAAAGAGGTGAACTGTGGATATTGAAGTTTCATGAACTGACGTGGAAGAGGGATATTTGGTTAAAATAAAGATAAATGGTAGGGGATAAAAGTTTCGGCCGTTTATTTAAAGCAAGAAAGAACGGAGACCGAACGAACAAAGTAAGGAATAGCCTGTAAACGGCAAGAAAGAAAACTGAGCGATATAATGGAGTAAAATGCAACAATATTCTACGCGCGTTTATCTTTTACCAGTTTCCAGTAATCATTCTTTGTTTGAAACGAATAAGAAAAGGTACGTCCGATCACCTCATTTATTTCAAGACAGATTGGCTTAGGTTAGGTACTCGAAACCTGACGGACGTATATATTCGCTCTGTGTATACCGTTATCCACCTGAATAGATACATTTGCGTCGCTGTTGCATAGACACCCGACGCTCGAAGAAATCTTGCTCGTTTCAATTTCCCTTGATTCCGCGAGAGAAACGGTGGGTGAAAATGGAAGATGACCGATCGCGATCCGCGATGCTCGTGACAAACGCGATCGACAAATTACGACGATAACGACGTTCTTCCGTTTCCCATTTATATTCGACCAGGCGCGCTCCTTTCTGATTTCCGACGGTTCACCCTTCGCTCGACACGCGTCGAGAAACAGAACAGCCCTCTCCTTTTCTCCCTTATTTCTTCTTTTCTCCGGAGAAAGGGATGGCCGTGGTATAACGAGAGCGCGAAAGCACAACCCGACGATATATCTTGGATCTGGAAAACGGCCGCTTGTCTCCGTTTCTCCACCTACGTGGCCACCCGTGGGGGTTTGGGGGGTGGAGAAGGGTTGGTTGCTCGCTCTATCGACGGGGCACCGGGGGGGCAGGGGGAGGGGGTGTGGAGGGGCGGGTGGCGGTTTCGTTGCGTCGATTTATCGTTTAATAAAAGGTGATGCATGGCCTCCGATGCGGCGTTTTTATTTTCCACTAGCGCCGACCTACCGCGAGCTACCACTCCCTTTAATCTTCGATACTCTTGTCGTTCAACGCTCGTTAAATAGAATTTTCTCGATATCGCCCGTTTTCCGTGTTGGCGGAGGCTCGTCGCCGCGGGAATGATTGCGAATGCTACGGTTATCGACGTTGAACTCGTCCGGGCCGAGAATTTTTCACGCGTCTCTGTGCCACTGGAATCAATTCCCAGCGGTATAATTGTAGTTTTTAGTGTTCGCGGCGAGGATATCGCACGGGAACTCGGTGAAAATAAGTTTTGGGTGCGTCGACGTACACACGCGGGCTTCGTATACGCTCGTGAACGGGACAAGACGTAGATACACGCTCGGGGCGTTCCCTGGCGGACGCATATATGCGTCTCCTCGAATACCCTGCAAATAAGTACTCGAGGATTCGAAAACAATACGAACAAGTCGTTTCTCACTCAAATACTCGAGTCCACGAATACTTAACATCTCGACGATACGATACGTCCTATAATTCAATTTTTCTAAGCACGTCTTTCTTCCCTACAATTTATTTCCGTGGCGTACCGTAATACTCACGTGTTTCCACGTTCGGTCGCAGCATTCGAGTTCCCATAAAATATTCAAGGCAGCCCTAATCAGGGACCGGGTCGCGATGGTATCGTAGCACCGTGTCTCTTTACCGATAAGGGACTCGGCGTCGACAACGCGTTACACGACAGGTCGACATATTCGCGTGTCTTGACGACGAGTGATGGACGAACAGACGCGATGTGCAAAAGGGGTTGACGATGAGGCGGGGTGGTGGGTTGAATAGCGAAGCACGGAATCGACATTTCGGCGCTTCGAGTCGCCACGACCGACGTCGTCACGCGGAAAAGAGGGAACAACATGCACGGCGGGTGTTGCGGGCGGACGGAAGGGGGTACGTCGAAGGGGTAGGGTGAAGTGGAAGGCATACGCGGAAGAGGCGGCGGAGAGGGCGAGCGAAGGGAATTACTATGGTCGATGTCGGACAGTACGAGACAGAGGCGGGAAGAAGAACCCCTAAAGAGACGCAAAGGCAGCCCCGAAGAGAGGGGCACGGACGGGGGAGAAGCTCTTTGACAAGTCAAACATGCGCTAACGCCCTCGTAAGATAGTCACTTTCAACATGGCCGACGAGCGCAGACCCTTTCTGACCCTCGCCAAAGGAGAACAGCCTCGGGGGGACAGTCGTCGGGGCAAACGAAATATTTGATTCATTCTCGCGTTGTTCGGCCTCGATTTTCGTTTAATTGGGTTCTTCGGAATCCATCGCGTCCCTCTGATATCCACACCGCGCCTGATTCGCGCTGACGAAATTTTTCAGCGGAATTTCGATTATTTTTGGTCGAGCGAAGATGAGATTAAAGAACGTATCGCTTACTTATTATGGTAACCCGTTACAAACTCGAGCGTCTTTCTTTGCACTCGGACCGACCTTTTCATTCTTGATGTATTCGGCTATATTCGACTTTCTTGCAATTCTATTCCTTTTTTTTGTGCGTTCTTCGTAAATGAGAACAACAAATAAACAGGAGGATGGTTCCGTTAACCGTGACAGTTCTTGTTTCGACGAGCAGAGAATGCAGAACGCCTTTGTGCGATGCTTCGTAAATGTCATAGGTAGGAACGTAACGAATGGTCTCGTAATTCGCAGTACGTTTTAACGCGTAATCATTCACAAACACGCCGCAAGCGTTCTTTGTGACGTAAGCCGGCGGGTAATAACGTCGAGGGGCTGTCCTCCATAGCGACTCGACGATGCGTGGCGTCGTTTAATTGGATTTGTAAAGGATTATTATAAGGCTTATCCTTCATAGACGGTCTGTTGTTGACTCGTCCGCGGCGCTCTGCGTTACGGTTGCACGCAACGTGAATCATTTAGCGAGTCCCGGGTCGCGGGCCGTTTCGAATTCAATAACGAAAAAGAGCATCCGTAATCGTGAACTTTGCGCGGCGAGAATAGATTAGAAAGCGTTCGATCAGCGACGGTAAGCAAAATAATTCAAAAGTAAACCCATTGGATTTTTTAAGCGGAGCCTTAAGTTTACGATCGAGCGAGACATTTACAAGAAGAAATTACCTCTAACCTTTAGCGATAGGATAGGTAGTACACGTAGTAAGGCGTGTATCGAATGTAAGAAGTAAGAATGTAGTCACAGATTTTTGAGCGATTTTTCGACGAAGAGAACTCAAGTGGACGTATATATACGGCTATATATGTCACGAGGCGTGTATATACGACTGTTGTATATGCCTGTTCTATAGGTCGTATATATCCGTAATTAATAGTTGCTCAAACTTAACCATAATACCCTAACCTCGAACCAATTCCAAATCCTCGTTCCTACACCACTGTTCTTTACAAAAATAAATTCGACGAATCCAGCGGAACGTACACCGGTATATGTACGGCCGTCGTTCGGCAGAGGGCGCATATATACGACGGACGTGATCGCGAGCGGCAGTTATTAGGCGGGCTCCCGACGAAATGTCAAGCTCTCGAGCAATTACGCTCGATTCATTAAGCCGCGGCGGCGGTTCATTGCTTCCAAGTTTTGCCGCGAAACGGTTGCGCGACCGCCGCTAATGACGTTCCCCCGGCAACCGACTGGCTTCCCAGCCTCGTCCCAAGGAAACGATCTTACCTCTCATCCGCTTCTTCGCCCGACCTCTTCAAACAATGGCGATGCAATTTTTACGAGGAGACGGTCCAGCCTCGCCCGCGGGGCGAAACGAGAAAAGAGACGACCCTGCGCGCCGTCCACAGAGAATGAGGGTGGCGAATAGGGTGGGATAGGGTGAGGTTTGTAAAGGAGTGGGGAGGAGGCTGAACGGTGAGGGTTGGAGCACTTTGATCGTTTAGAAAAATTGCAGTTTGCCAAACAAAACCCGGTTCTGAGGGGTGTACCGACGACCAGTGGAGGGAAAGGATAGACTACGGGAGCCGCGCAGCGCGACGTGAAGTGGAAAACCGGCGAAAAGTTCGTTAATTACAGGAGTTTTCGACGGTGGACGTACCTCGTGAGGTCGATATTCTTCTTCCTGCCGCGCTCCCGCACCCTTTTCCTCCTTTTTCCAAGCCTCCGCCACCGCCTACTCCTGCTCCTTCGTTTCCGCGTCGTACCCCTTTTCGTAACTCGACTAACGACTCGAAATCTCTTTAGGCGCGGGGCCCTCGTGGCTTTCGCGACGGGCCTGCACGTTAACTCGAGCTTTAAGCCGGATTACTCGGGCTTAAACCGTTCGCTCGCTCGCTTACTCGCCCGCACGTTGCCCGCTCACGCTCGTGCAAACATCGAACGGCTGAGTGGCTTTTTGACCGGACGCCTCGCCTCACGGTTCGACTTATGCGCCTCCTCGTCACGCACGAGCCCACCAAATTCTCGAATTACCCACGAATACGGCCGTACTTTGGTTTAGAGTGCCGAACTAATCGACGAGGCTCGGCTGGAAGGGTCGTGGTTGCGCAAATATGCCGCGCAGACGCGTATGTACGCTCGATGACGTATATGTACGATTGTCGTGATGTATGGAGACGCGTATACACGTAGATGCTACCGAAAGGTTTTTCGAAACTTATCCGAAGATCAGTTGTCGTCAAATCCAACAATCTCGTTGATCTTGCAGCATCCTCCCCAAAAAGATCGCTCGGTCCAGTTACATTTCACTTTGAACATAGAAAGAATCTAGCCATCGCCATCGACTCGAAGAACGACCTCCAATAAGACTTCCATTAGCGTCGCTCCACGCGCGAGTGTTAAAAAACGCTCGTAGACTCACGCGAGAAAGAATCGCCGAGCGTAAGCGTCGCGATTCATCAAGCCAGCGAGTGGCGATCTCGCGTAATCGTAATTGTTTGCCCCTAATCGCGGTCGTACGTCTTCGTGGCGTGTTGCTATTACATTCGGCGTGCTCCCCTGACAAATTACACCGTTCCCCTTCCCGGAATGCATCTTCGGGGAACGTGTACCGAGCCCGAAATGAAGGATTGCCGGCTGTCTTCTTAGAATTAGCGCCGCACGCCTGGCGAACACTAGAGACACGAAACGCGCGTGGATTTCCCGGTTCGGCTCTATCCTGTCGCGTCGCGAGAACGTTCGTTCTCGGGTGTTTTCTTACCGGCGAGTCCACGCGACAAACACCATCCGGGAATGGACCCTTGGTTACAGGAGGCGGAGGCACGGAGATGGATAGATTGATAGAGCGACCAGGAAGAAACGAGCAATTTTCGTTTCAGTCGTCGCCCGTGGCAAAAATCATCCCAGTGACCGGATGCACCGGTTACTGGCGAAGACCTGGCAGGAAGCGGTCGATTATTGGACGCGTATACTCTCCTAGATACGCATCTCTCGCAACAATGTCGAAACGGGACGGTTCGGTTGGACGACGGGCACGTTTAATAACCGCCCGTTCAGGAAATTACGATCCAGCCCCCCCCCCCCTTCCCCCCCCCCACCCGCGCGCTCTACCGGTAGCATGTCCAAGGAATCTCCAGGGGACCGCTGGCAACTTTTCTGACGAACGAATCGGGCGAACTGCGAGCGTTGTACGTGTTCCTGACACGGCGTTAACGGTATCGAGCCTCCCGTCTTGCACGTACGCGGCGTGTAATTTCCCACGGAGATTATAAATACGCAGGGGGGCATGTCGGCGAAGGCGTTGCGACAGCTGCTACGTAAAAGTTAGATCGCTATCTGCGGGCGTGAGCGGCGTGAAAAACACCGCGGAAAACCGAGCAACGCCGGCGAAACTGGCGAATAGCGGCGACCAGCGCGTAAACCACCGGGAACTGGCTCGATTTGGAATTGGAGCGCCGTGGCTTGGCTCGGGAGCGTCGGTGGCACGGGGCGGAAGATGACGTCCGACGCGGACTTGGGGTTGACGGGGTGGATTTCAAAGATAACGCGGAGCTGGATAGCCCGGAGGCGTTGGAGTCGGTTAGGTGTACGGGGTAACGCGGAATGGCTTGGGGTATGACATGGTTGAGGTGGATCGATGACGGTTTAGGAGCTGGGGGTCTGTTTAGGGGAAAGTGTCGGATTAGAGAGGGGGACCTGTAGACTCCATCGCGTGTCTATTAAAAGTTACGATCGTTTTCTTGATGTTTTCTTCGTTTCCTCGGGGAAGAGCTCTGCAAACGTATATATACGTTTAGACCAGTAACGTGTACACATTGTTAATTTAGACAAATGTGTTCGGTAGAGGGTAAGAATACTTATGGGACTGGCGCTATATGCGTTTCACAATTTGTTCGATCATCTGCTTTGGTCAAGACAAGTCTTGTATCAGCATTTACATGCTAACCTTATTGCATATTCTACACTTGATTCGAGTCGTCCTTCTCATTAGTTCCTTCGCCGCCGTTATCACTGCGAACGGAATCGCTCACCGCATAGGTGGCCACAGGCACTCAGTGGCCCTACCATAGGTGCTAGGTCCGTTAGTGCCTGCGCAATGAACGCTTATAAGCGTTACACGCTCACGGACACCCAAGCGCCTAGCAGAAATCCTCAACAGTATCGCCTACGCCAACAATTTCGACGCGCGTAATCCCCACTTAACCCTTTGACACCCGTGAACGCATATATACGTCCCCCTCAAGACCACCAGCACGGACTACGAACGGATATATACGTTACTCCATCTTTTCGATTTTCCACTTGCTTTGGTCACAAGTATCAACCTACGAGGCGAATACATTCAACGCTCAAAAGGCTTAGCATCGCAACAGTCCCCTCAGAATCCTCCACAGGTCCACAGTTGATAATCCTCCGGATCAGAGAATCCCACGTGCTTTGGACACAATTGTTAGCGTACATAAGGTGAATGCTCTCAACACTCGAAGCGTTAACACATCGCAATAGTCTCGTCAGGATCCCTGAACTCGGTCCACAGTTGATAATCCTTCGGATCAGGGAATCTCCCATGGAATCCCCCGCGTTGTTTGTCTTGCAGATCAGAGAAAAAGCGACGGCGTCCACGTATCAGGCGCGAATTGAAATTCGAGACACGAGAGGTTTCCATTCTTTCGCGCTTATCCCTCGATGCGTTCCTCTCGCAACCGGCCCGCCGTCCCACCTCGAGGGCCCCGCGTCTGTTTCGTACGCTTAAACAACGACGCGATGCGAGGGCCAGGAATACTATTTGTCAACACTCGTGCGTTTATACCCGGAGCCCGTGGACATCGGCGGTAAATCATGCCAGCGTGCCGAGGATCTATTGGCCGGGACGTGGGCTGCGGCGCGCTTACGCCAAACAGGACCAAACCAACGCCGCGCGCGACGCCGTGGAGGATGCACATGCGAGCATGTGTACCTGGTACACGGTAGGCGAACGAACAACTATTGACCAGTCACGGAGTTGCCATAACTAACCGTAATGGTCGGCTCGTTTCGGGTCCTCCTACACCCCCTCCCGTTCTCTCCTCTCCTCGTGTCTCGTCTTCTCCCTCCGTGTTTGTCCATCCCTCGTTCGCCCAGGGGGCGCTCTCCCCGCGTCTCTCGTTCCTCTTCTTCGCTGTCTCTGACGTCACGTCTCTTACTCGTGATAGGCCGTCGGTTCCTGGGAGAGCAGGCTGCCTCGGAAATTAAAATCGGGATCCCCAAATCCGGACGGCGTTAGGGTTGTTAGGCGATTTCGCGAGCTGGACGCTGGGGACGTGGGTTCGCGGCGTGGTGGACCGTAGAAGAGAGATTTGGGGAAGAAATTAGAATCGGGGTTACTCGACTAGCTGGACGAACTGCGGACGCGGATTCGTGACGCTGAGGGCCGTAGAGGCTCTTGGAAAAGAGATTCAGGGGGAAGATTAAGTGATTTCTAATCGTTTTACTACCTAGGACGTATATGTACGATGACGTATATAGTCCCAGGACGTATATGTACGACCATGTATACAGTTGTATATAGTTTGTGCCATATTTATACGGTGTCGGAAGGAGGGTACCGTAGAACGAATTCTGAGGTAGAAATTGGAAGCACGGGGACGTAGGGAACAGAAGCATGCCGGAAATTCTGGTTACGCCTGACGTTTTAAACGAAACGACGGGGCTGAAAGTTAGTCACCTTTTTTTGCGTCGGGTATATCGTGCCGTACGACTGTACAGGTACGTATCGCGCGGACTTTTGAGTCAGCTCGAATAAACTGAGGATTAATTACCACAATCCCGGGGAACATTATCGTTATCTACGGTCACCCACCCACGGGCCTCCGCGAGCCGTATCTTTACGATAAATAGTATAACGCGGCGAGCACGCAACAGGGCCACGTCACAGTGTTTATTATCATCTGATAACGGCTTGATTAATCATGAGAGTGGAAGAAAAGAAACGTACCGAAAAAAAAAAAAAAGGAAACACGGAATAAAGGAAAAGAGAAAGAGTAAGGCGAACACACCGTTCCGGTTTCGTATGGACGCTGTAACGGGTGTCGCGTTTTTATTGGGCGGTTGCACGCGAAATATCGGCTAGAATGTTTTAATGACGATTTCGCTACCGCGCTTGGATAAAAGAGGAACGTGGATGAGAGAACGTTGATCTGGCTTATCGACTGCCTCCGAAGAGGGTAACAGCCGACAAGGACATATCGTTATTATGACGTCATACTGTCAGACGACCCTACAGAAGGGGGTGATTAGGCCGGGAGCTGTTGCGGCGAGCGAAGAACACGACAAGGAGATCGCAGGGAGGAGGCGGAACGGCAGACAGAGAATGCACGATGTACAGTAGCCATGACACCGGCTGGGTACCATGGTTTGAAGATGAGGGGGGTGCACACCAGCTCTGCGACCATCTCTTTCCGCCCCTGAGCCAAGGGTATTTTTCCATAATCAATAACATGCCTCTATTCTCGTCACACCGAGCGAGCCGGCTCTGCCCTCGCCCGCGCTCCTTCACCCTCTCGCCCTCTCGACATCGCCAACCTGTCCAGGTGACAGTGGCGCTCAACCGCCTCCGAAACCTCTCCAGGTGGTCTCGCGAAAATCACGAAAATACACGTCGACTCGTATTAAAAAAAATTCATTGATATACCATGATCCTTGAAAATCATTTTTATCACTCCCTCCTGAATAGTTCCGAGCAATATTTTCGTGAAATTCGAGGCGAAATTGTTTCGTCAGTGTTCGTTGAGATTCCAGGTTTCGACTTCACTCCGAAATCGTGTTCCGACCCGTTGCAACAATTTAAACTTGGGAGTTCCAACGTTCGCGTTTCCTCCGTTTCTTTTATTTTGCTCCTTTGTATAATTCGTAGACAACGAGAGATCGTCGGACGTAACGATAGACACGTCCCTTTTTTTTATGAACAAATAAATAATAACTTTTCCGAATGCGTTCGTTTCGTCCAGTCGCGGAATAATCGCGAGGAGAGCCGTCTCTCGTTTTCCACGTCGCGTCGGAAAACACGACGCACGTGCACGTTTATCGATCGTCGTGAAAAACGCGATGGCCGTTTGAGAGCCCCTGGTGAAAGCGGCGGTTTAAGGGTGGCACGAGTGGCGGGTGAAAGAGTTCATTAAAACCAGCACCGTGTGCACCCCCGCTTGGTCCCCGACCCCACCAATTCGTCGGTGCCACCGACGATCCACCCTTTCGTCCTCTTACGGGGTTGGCTGTGGGGGTGGGGAAGGGGTGGACGTCGTGCAAAAAATACCCGAAACATTCGACGCTTCCGTCGACACTGGTCTGCACCGACGTAGGAGACGAGATCGAAATTCGCGTTCCCAGAGGCTGCGGTGCAACGAAATTAGAGCCGGGGACATTCTGCTCGACTTTTTCTCTGTCCGAATACTCGGACACTTCGGTGGCCCGTATGTTCGTGGAATATAACTCGAACGGTACTCGAGTGTTCGTATGTTTCAACATTCGAACACTTGCGACAATAATTGATTATTTGTGTATTCGATTTGATTATTCGAGGTGTATATTTATGGAATTATATAAGTGGAGGATGTATGTGATAAATCTAATCTATCTATATTTATCTGTATCTAACTGGCTGTGCAACTATACGTAATTCAACATCTGTATACGTACGCAGATATTGAATTACATATTTAAATATAAATAGCGAACGTATGTTATATTATAACACAATATACATAACAATTTTCATAAGAGATGCACGATTCTGATATACAATTCAGCGTATAATACCCGTCTTTATTCGCTCGTACGATAATCTATCGCTCGAATAACCGTGCATAATAAAATAACGGAGGGCACGACGAATATAACGCGTTTTATGCTGCAAAATGGAATCCCATAATGACGTTCCACCGGTCATTTTAATTCCACCCACTCCGCGGAACGCTCCGAGCCCCCGAAGTATAAATCCAAATTAGATCCACTACACCAAATCAAGCAGATTACCGCGGATAAATTCTCTCGAAGCACCGATCGTTAAAAGGTCCTTGCTTAGCAGAATTTAAAACTTCTCTTTTACCGGACTCCTTGGTCCCGTCGCTATGCTATTATCGTATTAAAGGCCCTCTTCATTAAAGAGACAAGGAGGAGCTAAGGTAATATTCTTAGACCACGGTATTTTCTTAAACCATCCGACCAGCTCCGTTTCTCGAGAACAGGTTACCTTCGCAGCTTGCCTTTGTGTCTCAAATAAAACTCCTTGGTTTGTGCCATTAAACCACCCCGATGACACTTCACGTCTCGGTAGATTTCCACGATAGCAACAGGAACTTTTTGAAAGAGTTTTGTGCATGTACTGCTCGCAAATAAGAAGAATGAACCTGATGACAACACTGGAATACATTTTATTAGTCATACGGTGGCAAGTTTAAAAATCGTCAGGTGCATTCTTTTCGCTCGCAAACGGTACCTAGCCACTTTCGCGTAATTCAACATCACAGGTGCTCCTATGCTAACCTAATTTTTCCTTTCTGTTTCAGGTAAGTCGCGTGACCTCAACGTAGACGAATTGACAAGATCATTCCCAAAGAAATTTCTCATCGCAGGTATTTACAATTACTCGTTGTTAACAGAGGAGGAACATTTTCGATACGTACTTGAAATGAGAACTTAACACCGCGAGCACTTCTGCTGCTATTCACCAGACCACCCCCCCACCCGTGTCGTTAAATCTGAACCGAATTTCCTAAACGAAACGACGCTACCTTATTAAATCCACCCTCGAGGCGTAGAACAAGTGTTTCCTGCCGGAGAAATGATCGTTCGCGGAAGATCCTTAAAATAGAATTAAAAGGTTGCGTGCGGCGTTGTTTAATCGACTGCACCCTCCGTCGGTGTTCGTCGACCCTTTCGGGGTCGGCTGACAGTTTTGACGTCATAACGCACCTCCCTCTCGCGTTCCGCACATCGGTAAATCAGACTGCCTTTTTCACCGGCCAGGAAAACACCCCTTGACCCTCTATCTCTCACCGTTCCGCGCGTATACACGCCTGCTGAACGTCGATATTCGCAGGGACCGTATATGTACGACTTGGGGATGTAGACATTCACAGAGACCGAATATATTCGTCTTCGAGATATGTTTATGAAAAACGTGTATGTACGTCCATATATGTTCTAGCCATTTCACACACTTGTAATAAATATACTTTTCAACGCAAATACTTAAAGTAGGCAAGGATGGGACACGTTAGTTGGATGAGGTAAAATCAATTCTCTGATCTCACCTAACCATGCCCTACTACGAAACTCTTGTAATACAGGAGTCCATGGGATTCGGTTCACACACACACACATACACACACACATACACACACACACATCCAGCGAGCAGAGATTTCAAGCGTGCCCAAAGACGAACGGCGAACAGAACACGCACAAGAATCAGCGCGCAAAAGCACCGGCCATTTCGAGGAACACGGGCAAGTTAACACGCGAACGATCCCCAGAAGTCGCGGAAAGGGTCACGGGCGCTCCCGATGACGACACGGGCGACTTTCTCTCTCCAATGAACGGGGGCTGGAATTTATTCGCCGGCTACAATGGCCGGGCAAATTGTTCGACGCGTCTCGGCCCGCTAGGAAGTCACGGAAAGCGCAATTTACCCTTTAGAAACGGCTAGTCAAGTCGTCGAAACTCCCGCGCGACCATTGTAATTATTAGTCCCCGTCTCGCTGGCGGCGCCACCGTCGCGGCATTCCCCGCACGAAAATCCAAGTCCAATTCAGGACTCCCCCTTGATAAGATCCGACCGGTCGAGAGACTGCTCCAATTTTCGAGCTCGTTATTATGCGCTGCAGTGTCGAACAGAAGGTCGACATCCCAATCCCAGAGCCGGCGAGGGAGGTGGGGGGCTTCGGGTGCGTCGCGGACAGGGTTAAATCTGTTTCTGAAAGCCCTGGAAACGGCGTACTCCGTATCCCGATGTCGCCTACTCTCGGAATTCTCTTGTCTGGTAATACGCGCGGCTTGTTCCCGTTGAACTGGTCGGGGACGGTGGATACCGAGGGAGGCGGACGGAAGACGAGTCAACCCTTAATCTTCATTAAGCGCCCCGTAACTGTTCGCGGCTACCAGGGCGATAATTCTTCGGCGATTCTCTCGCGACGAATGGCAATCTCGACGGGTCAAAAAATAGGGATTTCTGGATTGGGGCATCGGCTCTCAACTGGGGAGGGATAGAGGATCTAACATTGTGTATAATCTCGGAATTCAGAGGATAGAATAGAGGGATCAGCGTGTCCCTTTTAGACCAGTGTCATTGAGTTATATACACGACTGTGACCTAAGGAAGAGGGGTATTTAGACCCTTGAAAAATTGAGGTAAGATGTTAACCAATATACGTTTTATAGAAGTGTTTGTATGACGAGGATGAGGGTTGAAAGTCAGACTCGGAGGATGAAGGAACGGTTTCTTTCTGTTAGTTCACAGGCCTCTCAAAGACCCCTTTGCTTTGCCTTTCCTTTCATAACTGATCGTTCGTGCCCTCCTACGCTACATCTGAGGCCTAAGGAGACCATGTTCGGGTTGAAAAGAAGCCTGATCAAACCTACGATATGCCTGAACCCTGGACAGATGATTCCCATCGTGCAAAGTCTACGTGCAACTGATATTGTTGCGCGTAACGGATTCAGCCAATAACAAAACCTCGTGCGAGAAAAGGGTATCGCCGTTACGCGACAGCCAATGGATCTAGCTCGCCAACTTCCGAGCAACGAACTATACGCGAACGTCGAAGCTTGACGTTCTCCGTCTACTATTATTGGTACCCACCGGTTCTCTCGGCGTTCTCTGGTCTTGATCCCGGCGAGGTGAAAACGACGGAAGACCCAATACCGTAGACGCCCAGGCGTTCGAGCAAAAGGAACGGAGAAAATCCTACCGCAGGACAAAAGAAGTTAGAAGGATGGGCGGGAGGGAGGGAGGGAGGGAGGAGGAGGCAAGTCGGTCCTTTGGCTCGTGACTTCGAGAAGCGTTTACCGACATCTCGGAGACCCAACAGAGACCCCTTTCTTCTTATCGTCGCTCTTCCTCCTCTCTTTCTTCCTCTCTCCATCTCTCCTCTCTGGTCGTTTTTTACCCTATCGCTGGCTCCCTCCTTCTCTCGCCGGTTAACAATGGTGAAACGGGAAGCTTCCCAGAATGCAGCAGGGGGCTGAGTGCTCATTGCTGGAAGACACTTTCGGTGGAGTGATGCTGCGTGGGAAGCACGGACGGAGAAGAAGTCGCGGGACGGGGGAGCGGGGTTAGGTTGGAAGAGGAGATGCACGTTTCGTCGAACAATGTGCTTTTCGCGGCTGCAAAAAAGGAGCGCGGCGGGGCGTGGAGGAGGAGGAGGAGGAGGAGTAGGAGGAGGAGTAGGAGGGGGGGGGGGGGAGCCGGCGAACGACGAGGCGCGGAGGCGTGCAAGCGAGATGGAAAGGAACAACGAGAAAAATGAGGGCAACGAGAGCGATGAAAAAGAAGGGGAGACGAGGAGCGAGGACGAACCAGGGAAGCGGCAAGAGTCACCGAAAAGGAAGCACGGAGACGCCGGGCGTCGCGACGGCAGTTTCCACCATGAAGTAAAAAAGCCGCCTCCGAGCCCCCCCCCCCTGTCCCCCCTCCCCCCGTCAACTGGTCCTCCTGCGTTGCCACCTCCCCTTTCGGACTCCCTTTCCTCGACATTTGCCTATTTGTCTAGTAGAGAGACTTTCCCTTCTTTCGTTGGGGTTTTTTTTTCTTCTTTCCTCTCCCTTCTCGGGGACTCCCCCCCCCTCCCACCCCCCCCCCCCAATCCAGCTCGGCGAGCATTTCCTTCCTCGCCACTCTTTCTATTTCAACTTTCTCTACGTCGCCCTGCCCTCCCCATCGCCCGACCGTGTCCCCACGTTTCGCGAAGAATCATTAGGGACAGCATTAGTACACATACATCGCGGAGCACGAAAAGGGAGACGTCCTCGTTAACTATCGCGCTGCGAATAAAAGAAGGGAATCCCCCGGTCCGCCTCCAGCTTCGTTGCATCGTTGTATACACCCCCGCCCCCCACCCACCCACCCACCCACCCCCTCCCCTTCCCTCTCCTCCCCTCCCCTCACCCGTCCCTTGGTCCTCGTATACTCGTCCTCTCGCCGTGGATCGTTACGTCGCTCGAAAAAGCGGTCTAATGGATGCAGCGGTTCCGATAATATCCTCGACGAATTAATTCGCCGTCGTCGATCTCTCGTCAGTGGCTCGCGTTTTACGGGCGGCGTCGCCGTCGCCGCCGCGACGCTGTTTGTCGCCGCCTGGGATTCCCCGGGACCGTACCGACGCGTCCTCGATAGAAATGAACCGGCTCAATGCCCGAATCGCCGGCCTGCGGACGCGTTCCTCGACGATTCTCGTTTACAGGGGAGTCGTGTCAACTAATGGAATTGCAGAGGATCGACGGACGATCGACGCCCCCCCCCCCCCCCCCCCCCTCCAACCGCCGCGACGCTGAGGACGCAGACCATGTGGTGTCTGTTCTTTACCTTGGACGGGGGGAGGGGCGGAGGGTTGCTACAACTTGGGAACGTCCTCGTGGCTTCTTATTTGAATAGTTACTTGCGAAGACCCGTCTATCGAGATACGATACGGAAAAACGTATACATACGTCCTCTAGAGTTCGATCTAATACGAAAGATCTAAAGATGCGAGTCACCACAGACGAATGAATCCTTCCAAATATTAAACGTACCAACGCAGTACCATATTTGTACACGATATTTCTCTAAATATGCAATATATAATTTCCTAGACGAATCGTACACCTCTGTAACAGGGTTCTCGGTTAAACGTAAATCCGAGAAAATAAAGCGAATCGGTTGAACGATAGGTCCGAGTTCCACCGTGCGGTTTTTCTCGACGGCAGGCGGCGTCCTCGCGTTCCTCGCAGCGATAGAACCGTAGAAGAAAGGTAAAAATAAGTCCGACGCACTGTCACACTGAAAGTGCACTAGATACACGACGCGTACACGTGTATCTTTCACGAGGGGGGTAGAATCAGTGACATTCGCGCGTCGCGCGTTCCAGTCGTGCCCAGACGTACGAACGAGAACGAGGTCAATTGACCGTGGCTGGTGGCCGCACACAGAGAAAACCGTGCTGGACGTGTTCGCGCGCGACACGTACCCACCCACGCGCGCCATCCAATACACCATCGTTCCCAAAGAACGAGCACGACGCTTACCCGTGGACAAATACGACCGACGGTTGCCAACGAAATCGTGAACACGCGAAAACAATAAACCTTATTGATCGAAGAACGTCGTCCGTTGTCCTCCGGCTCGTTCCTCAAGATAAATTCTCCTCAGGGGTATAGCGAACCGTTTCCCCCCTCCCCCCCCCCCCCCTCCCTCCCTCCCCCTCTGCCCCTTTCCAGTCGCCCAAGCATTCGGCGCTTTACGAGACGAAAATTCCCGAATGCCGCTTAACAGTTAGCCAACTTTCGCCCCCGAAGTTACGCGCATTTATATTCTATTCTGCCGAGATTTCTGGCCGAGAAGAGGCGAATAAAGTGCGAAACGACCGCGCTCGCTTCGCTGCTGGGAACGGAATTGTTTCAACAATTATCGGTTCCCGTTGGCGGTCGACCGACGATGAAATCCCCCAAGGAAATGTTTTCGAAACGATTCTCAGGTGAACGGAACCCTCTGGACCACGTCTGTTTATCGTAACGACGTTTGACAAAATAAAATATAATTCGTCGCGTAAAAACGAATCGAAAATGCAGAATACAATTTTTACGTAGGAGACTTTGTCGTTGAGATAAACGATGTTGAAGATGTATAGGGGGGCACGATGACGTGTCTGACCATAACTCGCCGTTACTACTTCCACCGAGTACAAACTTCGTGCCTATAAAAGCTCGTGCTTCGTCACAAAAATTTGAATATCAACGCCGCGTAATTTCCATTCGAAACGATATCAATTTAATAAAGGGAATAGATTCGCGAGAATCTCTCCGGTGGAATATTAAATTACCGGTAATAAATATAGACGAAACAGTATGTTTCCAAGATTAACGTCGCTGCAAACCACCACTGACGCTCGGATCGGCCGTGAATCTGGCCGGGAAATACCTCGTCCTCGTTAATTCATCCGAACGGAGAGGGTTCGAACGGGATGTTGCATTAAAAACAGAAAAATCGCGAGAGAGAATCTATAGCGTTACATTAATTAGTCAGCGAGGCGTGGTATAGAGAGCCCATTATTTGATATCGATTCCCCGAACACAATCGCGGCTGACAATAATTAAAATTGCAGCATAGTAATTCCGATGATTAAGGGCCACGAGGCGCGCAATTAACGCCGGATCCGTGCCCGAAAACGAGATAAATAACGCGGGCAATATAAATTTCGGGGGGGGATCACTTCTGTCCACGGCGCTGGAGGCGATAAATTCGATTGAAATCGTCACGTAGCCCTGCCGGAAGCCGAGCGGGTTACGTTTTCGCGACCCTTGTTATTTCGCTTCGACCCCCGAAGATGTTTCGCGATTCCTTCGTCCTCGGAAATCGATACACTACGATAGACTTGACGTTCGAAAGTGAGATGAAAACGCGAAACGGAATCTTTCCGAACGGTTTCGCGTATCACAAGGCGCGAGAACTGTGTTAGATTTTAGCGAAAAAGGGAGGAGGGGAGAAATGGAAAAACAAAAATTGATTTTTCCCTCGGCACAGCTTCGCGCACTCGAACCCGTCGAGCTCGTAATTACATCTGCCTGACGCGAATGCACGAACGCGCGCTCCACGTACCCCTGGAATTCGTCCACGGAATTTATCCGTCGTTTATCGCCGGTCACCCGGTATATTAAACGACGATACCGCCGTTTTTCACGCGCTAACGTTTTCGTCGCGCCACGATGATCTCGTCGACGATAACTTCTGCAATCAAAATCTCGATTGCGCCCTCTCCGCCAAACCCCCTATTCCCCCCCCCCCCCCGCCCCTTCCTCTTCGTTATCCGTTTCAACGCCGCATAGTGGACGGATTAGTTCGAAGTGAACGAAAACAGGAAAAAAAAAAACAAAACAGTCCAATTTTCGCCTCGTGTCGTAGAAGGATGGAAGTTCGCGTGGTAATAAATTGTTTATCTAAGATGTGTTCGATTACTTTCAATTCTAAATTTCGATTATTCGCGACTATCTTCAGAGACGTACGGGGGTAGACGGGCTGACAGAATCCAGAGAGGGAGAATCCACGGTTTACCAGGTACACTTACGCTGGTCTCGCTGTCATTAATTAATCTCGCGTGATAAATGCTAAGTCGTCTGCCAACTTCGAAGATGTTAACGCTCGGCGTGGCCCAGCTGCGTGCCGCGATTGAATCAGGAACAGGCGAACACTGAGACACCGGTGGCAGATGTTGCTGCATAAATTTCTGTTAATCCTTCGTGGCAGGGACCGAGTCGTTTGTTTCTGCGACGAAAGATCGATCGTTGCGCCGGCCGTGCGAAAATCGATTAAACGCCGCAAGCAACTTGCACGGGCATCGACGTGCCTCGATCCATTAGCCCTTCGCGACGCTTCACCTCTTGAGCCACGATATTTAAATGGATCTCTATTTCGCTTTAATTGAATATGGCGAAGCAATCTTTCCGAATGGATTTTTATGTACAAATACGCTATCTTGGTTCGATATTGTGTCAGGAGATGTAATAGAGTCTCCGTCCAAGTTTACACGGTGCTAAGTATCCTTACGTTTTATTTGTAAGTGGTGTTGTGGTCATCAGTGATGATGATTTTAATATAAAAGCAAATGTGTATTTGTGTGTCAATATCCCTCGCGAGGTTACCCACACCCATCCCAGAGAGGACGAATTTTCGTTACAACGAAAACCAAGATCGATCTCCGCGAGGAAACTACAATTTCACGGTTGCCCCCCTAGCCCCCCTGCAGAATGTTCTTCGACCAGCCAGCGAATATACTGGCCCGGTTAAAAGAGTTTCGAAGCTCATTATCGCAAATCGAGGCGAATCGTAGAAGGAACCGAGTTTCCGTGACCCCGTAAATACCTCGCTCCTTTTCCCTATTTTCAACCCCTTCCTCGCCGCTCCCCGTTCTGTTTGTTTTTATCCTTTTATTTGTTTCGCGTCCGGGGACCCGTCCGGCGGCCCTTTTCCCAGGGCGGTACGTACGTTTTCGATGGACTTCTTCCCAGCAGTCGACAGAGCCAAGGCGCCACGGAAATAAATTGAATCATGCGGAAAGTAGAATTACAAACACATCCACGCGGCGTACCCTTCGTTCCCGTTGCGCTCGTGGTGGTAGTTTTCGCGAGAAGATCGAGAGAGGGAAAGAGAGAAGATGGAGGATCGGGATGTGGGTAGGTAGAGGGAGGGGAAGGGGGTCCTCGGTGAGAGACCTCGAGTCTTCCAACTTGGACCTCCCCGGGTATTATCTATCTCGGAAGTTCACCCTCTTCCTACTCCCCTCGCCCTTCCCTCTGCCCCCACGGTTGCGGCTGCTCAATTGACGATGACGAAGACGACAACGACGAGGAGGACGGTCACGCTAATCGCACCCGGCTGGAGATTGGCTTTTAGCACAGAGTTCGGCCAACTTGTATCGCCAGGAAATCGCACGGAGCCCCCGTTCCCGTTGAATTTACGAGCCGGCTCGTTCCCTCTGTATTTATGTGAACGAGACCCCGTCGCGAACAGTCGGAATCCTTTCTCGGATTTTAGTTTTCGGACGAGGCACCGCTTTCCTTCCCCTCGGCCGGATCGTATAATTGTGGAAATACCGTGGAAAATAAATTTTAAAGTGTGTGGAAGATACGGTTAATATTATTGTTTGAAAGTACGGTCCTTTGGGGGGGCTGTTACTGCTCATCGGTGTATCGCCAACTGATTGGCGAGGTTACTCTGACGAAAATGAGCCCAATCACGATATCATTCGGGCTATTTTGGATTCCACTATCTTCGATCAATGTTGAAAATTTTGGAAATGTTGAAAGTTTGGACGAGTGAAAGTAGCCCGGATGGGACCGTGTTTGGACAGATTTTTCTCGGGAAATCCTCATCGATCCAATGATAATCCTCTTGTGATAACGTAATGAACAGTACAATTATTTTTATTCTACATTTTCGTGAATAAGTCCTTCGAAAATAAAATTCCAGTACACGTAACTCGTTTTCAGCGTGATTAAGCGCTATCGAAGCTATTTGCTACCCAACAGCGCCACTTTGCGACGCCAATAGAAATTTCGCTGTAAATTGCCGGTAATATTCAATTTATTCCCCGCATGGTTTTATCGCGAAACTTCAGTCGTTGCGGGTAAGTCCGTAGCGAACTGTTCCGCGGTCAGGTTTCCGGTTAATCACTTCCTCTGATCGCAACCGTGTTCAATATAAATCCTTGCACCAAACCGCTTGTGCACGACGACGGGCCATTATTAGCGGTCAATCGACGAAATTGGCCGGCAAGGTCAACCATCAGTTTGCGTCCTCAGCGCTTGCTTCGTTCACGTGTTCCCCTCTTTGCTAAAACTTCCACGCTCGATACAAAGAACTTCGTGTTACACCATTTCCATAATGGAGTACCTAACAAAACGGGCGAGTTGAACCTTCGAAGCGATGGGTGCAAACCGAAACCAGGTAAAACGAGTGGAGGAAATTGGATACTGGAAAATACTTGGAAATTGGATAATCCTCGGTACACTTTGTCGACAACGAAACCGATCAAGAATGAAAATTCAAATTTTCATTATTCTCCTTATACCTTCTCGAAAGTGTTGGTGAGTGTATCGGTGAGGCTTTTTTCATCGAAATGAGTCCAAACGCGACAACATTTACTCGCTCGAATTTTCAAAATTTTCAAGATTGATAAAAGATAGCGTAATCAAAACAGTCCAAATGTGGTCGTGTTTGGACTGATTTTCATCGGGAGAACCTCCTCGCTCCAGTAACAACAGTACTCCCCCTTCTAAAAATTGAACTTTCTCTCCTTGATGTAATTGGGCCTCGCCGAGTAAACGAAACCACTGATACGAACGACACCGGTCGAATGATGAAGACTAAAATTCGATCAGATGTCCCAGACACAATGGATCGCGGTGGGGAAACCGGGGAAAAAAGTCTTAAATGGACGGACAATTGTCAGGAAACAGAACGAACAAAAATGGCGAGCGGAGCCCGTAAGAAGAGGCGATTCGAAGACACGTCGGAAAAACCGGCGGAAAAGAGAGTCGAGGAATTGGGGACACGGACGTCCACGTGAAAAAGCGTGACAGAAATCAAGAGCGAAATCAGAGGAAGTGTCATGAACAAGGGTGCCGAAAATCGTGGAAGAAGGGTAAGCTCGAGTGGAGGACGAGAGAGAGAGTGAGAGAGAGAAGAGGGAGGGGAGAACAGGAAGAGCATACGCGTACGTGTGTCGAAGGAAGTATGGGAGGCAGAGATCTTTGGATTCGTGCCAATCTCCAGAATAACTTAGCGCCGCACGCGTCACCAATGTGGCTCATAGACGGTGGTGTGCAGGCGACGGACACGACACGGGGGAATGCACACGTGGCCGCCGCTGTTGGCGTAGACGGTGTGATTTAGACCACGTATATACCTGCGTTTTATAGGCAAATTTCCTGGCATCGACGTCTGACAACGCTATACCGTCCGTCCTGGGAACGTAGTTTCTGCGTTAGACTTTAGTCACGCGAAAGTATCGCTGGATTTAGACGACGACAACATTTAGTCGGCACGGTCGGTTGTTTCGCTGAATTACCGGGTATGGGATGATCATAGAGTGCGGTAGCATGGCATTCCCCCGATTTCTAATATTTATCGGCATCTCCGTCGCAGCACGAACCGCGAACACTTCCTCCTGCGAAGGAAGTCGCTCCAGGTTGGGTTTACGAACGCCACTTCAACCGAGCATCGTGTCTGATTATCATTATTCATTCGTCGTATAAATTTGAATCGATAACGTAGGATAGTCTTTTTCTATGCGAGAGTTCGTTTTCGAGATGCTCCACTTGAGAACTCGTTTCACGACTTGATCGGCGTGACTGACTATTACTGGCTATTTCCACTTCTGTATTTTCTCCCATTAAAAATATTGGTATCTTTATTGCCGAAATTTTATTCTCATTCGATTAGAATACAGCAGAACCGACGAAAAATAATTCGGGGTCTTGCCACTAGTGTTATTTCCAAAGTTTAAGTAGAACCAGCGAGCAATAGTCAGACACGTCAGCCAAGGGACGCTCAGTGTCCCATACGTTTTCAGAATCGATTCCCTCGATTACGAAGCTTCCCATGAAAAAATTTCATATCACATTTTCGATTCATTTCTTCGCAAAGAATCGCATTCTTTCTGCGAATTTTCCACGAGGGCAACATTTCAGGTTTTAATTTACAAATACATCCCCCCCCCCCCCTGTTACGATATAGTGCCACTTATTTTTCCTCGAACCAATCGTGATGAAAACTTTGACACATGTTCGATGACACGCGGTGGAAAAGATTGGCCTGATCGCGTTTGTCTTTTTAACACACGCGCGCGCGCGCGGGAGAATACTGTTAAATCTCTTTGAAGCAAGGGGGATGGTGCGCGCCTAGTGTCTCTGTAACATGTGACAAACATGTTTGTTCTAGTTTTTTCACGGTCTAACGGAGAAACGTGCTTTGAATCCAAGTATCACATAATTCTCCCTTACGGAGAGACGCGGGGTGTTAAAGTTCTCGGAGTTCCGGGGACAATTTGTCTCCCGGGCGAGGCAAGAATCTGTTTCGGGGAATCGATCGGATACGAATATGTAAAATGTTCTCGCGTAACTGTGGAACGATGGTTTGCGCCGACGAAAATTTATCGACGATTGTAAAACGCATTCTAAGGTGACAACTCGCGTGACATGCCTGATTATAAATTACTATTTCCGTTGTGAATGTTTACGATTTATTTTTAGTTATTTTCTGCACGAGATTGATAATCGTAAAGTTACTCTTTCTCGAATGAAAACAAATTGGTGATACAATAAAAATTAAATTGTTCCTGTATTTGGTTTGTATGCTTGTTAGAGTATTATCAAGAGATGAAAACTGGCGATGGTTTACCGATGAAAATGATTCCAAACACTATTTTCTCTTAACTTTGAAAATTTTGAAAATTTCAATAAGTGAAGGTAGTTCGGATGGGGCCGTGTTTGGATTCATTTTCCTTGGAAAAATCTCGAGAATCTATCGATAATACTCTCACAAACGTATAATGAACAAGATAACTTTTTTTTATTGTTGTATTCGAATTTGAATCTCGTTATCGTTGAGTGGTAAGAATTCTCGGCGCGCTCCCGTAGCAAACAGTTTATTTGCGGGAGCGTTTTCAGTATTTCACCGCGACGCCGACGCTCTTCTTTCCCCAATTTGCGTCCCCTTCTTATTCGCGTCTACTTCCCAAATCCGCAATTCGGAGCTGATACGAAACGCAATTTACCGACGGTAGTAAAACTAGATACCCGGGAACTTAAGCTTCTCCACTCTTTCTGAAAGCGGACGGAATACACGACGCGAAATCGGGATGGTTCGTCGAAAAACTCGTTGACGCCGTCGGTGACCTGGAAACGGGGTTTCCCGAATTTTTCGAAAACCGATAAAAACGTAGAAAAGTCGGAAGAAAGTTATTCCGTCGCTTCGATCCATTCGCTGTCTTAAAACGCCACTTGGTACGCGTCCACGTGGAAATTTTTCATCGGGACTGACAAACATTCGCGACGCGAAGTGACGATTACGTGTTTCGATCGATTCGTCGTTTAAGCGCGATGAAATAACACTGGTCGCATCGATCAAGTAATTCCCCTTAGATTCCGAAATCTTCATGAATTTTCAAATTGAATTTCGAACGGCATCGAATTACCGCTTATTGCAAGAATCACGCAATTACAAATTGCGAATTTGGGAGGGTTGTAAACGCGCAACTTTCGTGTTGTACAAACTTCCGTGACAACTGGAAGACGTATCGTTCGAATCACTTTTAATACACCTACGTTTACATCGCATCCCGCTCCCGAAGAATTCGCCATTAAACAACGCTGGAAATCCTTTAAGTCCCCCGGCTCCTAATTTACCTTTTCGTTTCTCCGAACGCGACGCTACCGTTCCCGTGAAATTACGCGAGCAGCTCGAGATCGACGATCGAGCACGTGCAAACGAGAAAAAAAAAAAAAATGGAAAAAAATCGCGATCGATAAACAACAATTAAGACCGAAAGCTTCAGGTAAGAACGCTAAAACGCGATGCCTCTTAGCGACGCTTAATTACCGGGTAGTGCACGCGAGGAATGGGTTGCAGGGGGTTGGAAAGGCGCGGCGGCGGATAGAGAGGGGGGGGGGGAGAGAGAGAGAGAGGGAATAGGGGATGATATAAAAGGGCGGAGAAAGAAAGCGAGCAGAAAGACGGCGGAGGTGGGACGCGGGAAAAGAGGCATTAGAGATCGCTGGGAGCCCGGAGTCTTGAATTTGCATACAAACGAGTTTGGGATTTCATTCGGATCGTACGCGTGTATTTGCGCCATTATAAACATTTCATTGCGGCTCTCGATGGCCCCGCTGGGACGCCAGGGGAAAACACTGTTGCCGTTTCCAATGGCGGAGATTGCGTTCTGATTCACGCTTCGAATCGCTCGGCGGAGGTACTAAAAGTCCCAACGGGTCCCGCAGTCAATGGCGTTAAGCCGGCTGTGACGCTCTTCGCTCGTATTAAATTCCCTGATTTCGCGTGTTTATTAACCGTACCCGCCCCCCTCCCCCTCCCTCCCCCTCCTCCCACCCACCCACCCTCCCTTCTCCTCGACGCGCGAAACACCGTGAGACACGACTCGAGATATCGCGAATCCGAGGGGTTTTCGTTCGCAGTCGAAACCCGAGGTGGCTTTCCGGGATGATAAAATAATTACGGAACGAACGGATGAGGATGTGGTAACTTCGTTAGAGTTGTGCGGTGATTTCGCGCTATTCGAATTCTCGGCGTGCGAAGGCTAAGGGTATTTGCGAGAACGGAGCATGCGGTGCCGTCTGGGAAGATCGATTACGCCGTTTAACCCTTCGTTGGGTATGCTTTTGTACCGTGGTAAAAATTGCTACTGGCGGAGATGGAAGCGAAGAGATTCAAGATGGCGGACGAAGTATCCGAAATTCATTGGATTTGCTCGAGATTTACTACTTGGATCACAGTTTCCGTGTTCGAGGATAAAAATACCAAGGAAACGATGTAAACAATGTATAGGGTGGCTCGACGAGTCTGTCGCGGGTCTTACTCTTGTACAAATATCTTGTATTAAAGTTTCGAGACGGGCTAGGCGCGAGAAACGACCGATCGGGCAGAGGCAATTAATTACCGTCACCGTTTAATTACTTTGGCGGCAAGTTTCAACGGGAAAGAAATTCAGTGACCCGAGGCGACGTCGCGGAACGAGCACTCTGTGCGGCTACAGCGATAGTTCGATCAAGTTTTGCGATACTTCGATGTTATTGCCCCATAAAAATACCGACGGTAGGCGGTGCGGAGAACTTAAGCGGCACGATGACACGTTTAACTCGCGCCCTTTATAGCGCCCGTCGTAAATATAAAAAACGATAGCCGAGAAAAGTATCTGAATATTTTTCACGTTCCTTAAATATTTAAAGCTATTCGTCGATAAACAACGCTCTCTTTAGGAGGGAACTGGTTCTTGTAGCTGACAGTTATTTATCTAAATTAATTCATGGTCTCAGGCTTCGACAATTTAATGTTGCCTTCTGACATTAATAGCGTAGACGCGATAACGATGATAATACCGCGACAAATGCATATAAATGTATACAAATATACACTGTGGAGTACATGTACGACCGTATATATGCGTTCTACGAGACTCGATCGTTATTTTCGAGGGACGTGTATATACGTATATCACGAGAACAGTCTACGTTGGTTCGTTCTTTACATTCATTTAATTCGTGGCATACCTCTCTTCATAATTCTCCCATTAGGGATGTCAATCGGAGCCCATTGGCACCCCTTATAGCTAGAGTACCTCGGGATCGCTAAACCCGTACTGTAGCTACAATAAAACATAGCTACAGCCCCTGAGGGCAAGAGTTTCAATTAAATATAGATCAAGAAACTCCAAATTTTGAAAGATTATTCTCCCCTTTGAACGAGACGATCGCTACAGAACAATGGGACTGTTCCTTATGTCTATAGCCTCTATCGACCAAAAATGACTGACGCTCTCAACATCGAAACTCGTTCAGGCAGCCTAATTGCCGATTCTCGCGAAAGTGTCTCACCTCCCCGTGTTATTTGCATCCGCAGTAACGAACAGATGCGACGAATAGTCGTCTCGGTTCACCGAGAAGCGGCCCTCGAAAGGAGCTTAGTCGAAATCGGGAATCGCCGTGTACCTAGCTCGCCGACAATTAAACTTCACGAACCGGCCGATTAATTACGGCGAGACGGAGGGCAACCTCGGCTACGGATCACGGTTAATTTCGCTTTAACGGCGCCTTTCAATGCCGTCGCATCTCGAGCCCGGCCTGTTCCGTTAAGCTCGCGAAATTCTTTTTCATCGTCTTTCCCCTCCCTTCCCTCGCTCCCGCGACTTTTCTTGTCTCCGAGGGAATCCTTTCTCTCTCGCTGCTCATTGTCCGCGGCAAAGGGAAGCGAAAATTCCCTCTCCGCGAAATCAACCGTGGCTACGGTGTTCCGTTGGGGTCCTTACCCCCCCTTTCTTGAACGTTCTCTCCGAACGTTCTATCCACTTTAAATATTTTCGCGATAGATATCGGTGTTTCTTTGCTCGGTGAGCTCTTATCGAGGCTCGCGCGATCTTTTTACTCTCGGATAGCTCGACGAGCGGGGAAAAATATGTGATGGTTTGAGAGCGAGGGAGGAGGTCCTGGTCCTGCTAGTGGACTCGTCGGTAATTTATTTGATAATCGCTCAGGTGTTCATTCGCGTATAAAAATCTCCCCTCCCCTGATGTAATATAAACGTCAAGATTACGGTCACGTGACATCCGACCGTAGAACGGCGGACTTTTGTACCGCTGACAATAAAGTCTTCCTGAAAGAACACCGTAAAATGGAACGTTTGTTACGCGAACGGACCGTAGAATTTAAAAATGTCGCTTTTATCCAAGAAAAAGAATTCGTTGCATCACACGGTTACGTAACAAGAGTTGCATAATGAAAGAATAGCTCGTCTTTCCTTCTTTTTTTTTTCCTCTGTCTCTCTCTCTCTCTGTCTCTCTCTCTCTCTCTCTCTCTCTCTCTCTCTCTCTCTCTCTCTCT
>NW_026533254.1:16509496-16523985 GCF_026225885.1 Hylaeus anthracinus
CTCTCTCTCTCTCTCTCTCTCTCTCTCTCTCTCTCTCTCTCTCTCTCATCCCGACTCTGTAACCCCGCAAAGTATTGCGTTGGAGGCGGAACGTTGACAAGCCCGTGCATCTTCCACGCTGCGAGGAGAATACGGAGATTTGTTACACATTATTGCGATATCTATCTTCGAGTAACTTTCATTCGTTCTCGGGATGACATTTCTCTCTCTCTCTGTCTCCCTCTATCTTTCACTCGATGCATAGCGCGGTAGCACAAAAATCACGGGGATAAATGTCAGATGCTCGAACCCTGGCGATCTACCAACCTATAAATTAGTCAAAGTGGAAAGAGTGAATACGTTGTCGCAGTGTTCGCCGCGCGTTACCTCTTCTATAAACCGTGGGAAGTGCTTTTGGGATCGTTTACGTTGATTTAAGTACGCGCCGAGGAGAGTCAAGTAAGCGCGGAGGAGTTTCAGGGGAAAATAACGAATTGTCTACGGGACGTTTGTTAAAAACAAATGGGGGAAAACAGTGTTTTAACAGCCCTCGAGCGCAGAAATATTTAGAGAATACCAACTGTCTCGCGAATACCGAAGAAGCGGTGCGTTATCAGCGGTCCGCGGAAGTTTATGCTTCGATGACGTGTGAAAATGTGAGCAAATTTACGGGGTCGCGCGAAACTTCCAAAATGTATAATCCGTTGTAAACAAAATTCACGTTACACCGTTCGAGAGATAAAAAAAAAACACATTCGTTTAAATTTCACTTCATTATCTATATAAAGACGCGAATTTGCACAAACATCCGGAGTCCAACTATTACAAAAATACCAAGATATTAAATGCCCTCTTATCAAACGAAAAGAAATGATTAATTGATTAAATAGAATCAACCTTATCGAATTAAATAAAAACATCGGCTCACCGAATGAACAGCCGATAAAATAAGAAAATTGGCCCGTCTAGAGGAAGCCCAAGAATTTCGCGAAGACGTATCGTCCCGGATCAATGGCGGACCAGCTATCTTTAGCGTGGCGCTTCGTAACGGTGGATCCACGCGCTCTGACGGCGACAAAAATAATTGTAAACAACTGGAGGCACTCCTTAACGTCGTGACGCAATAGCCGTACCGTTTGTGTGACCAAGTCCGAAGCGAACGAGTGCGGGGTAGTGGGGCAAGGGGGGAGCGGTAAAGAGAGCGGCAGAGCGAGGAGAGAGGTAAACGGGGAAAAAAGCGAGAGTGTTTCGGCTCTTCTCTCCTCTCCCGTGGATTTCCTCTGCGTCTTTTCCGCGCTTCTCTGCACTCAACCCTCCCGTCCCCTCGCCCTCTCCTACCCTCTTCTTTATCGGGCCGCGTCTCTTTCCCGAGCGAAGTGTGTCAGCGACCGAAAATAATCCCCGACGCGGTTCGTTAAAAATATTTTCAAGCGACGCGCGCGTACAAGCTCGAACGCCGTGGCATCGTCGTCGCGATACACGCCTACCGAAGGCAAACAACCGTTATGTCAATGCCGAGCGTCGGCGCAATAAGAAAACATTTTTCTTCGTCGTGTGTGTATGTCAACGACCCCGCTCACCGAGATCCGCCTTGCGCTTAGGACCGACACTGGGTGCATTTTTCCGTTTGCGGATACTCGGACATTTTCGTGGTTCGAATATTCAAGGAATACGGTTAAAATAGCGTCGGAACGCTGTTCGGAGCAATGCATGCGGACGTATATATACGTTTGTAGCTTGTACACGTGGAGTTGATTTGTAAATTCTTTTGACGATTAACTCGGATAAACGGTGATCAGCTAGGCTTACCACTGTTTTAAGCCTATCCTTGGCTTCTCGATTCCACAGTTCCTGTTTACGTACCCTTCTTTTTTCTCTTTCTTTCTGTTTGGACCAAAACCACTTCGTTTCCCGTTACTTATTGTTCCTGGCCAACGCCAGCGATATTCCTTAATCTGTTTACACTCGCCTCGGGCATACGTTTCGTTCTCCTTTTTTCCCCCATTTCTTTTTTGCGCGTTTCGTACGTATCGTTTAAGGTGGAAGTAAACGTGTAACGTCGCGGCGCGAGAAGGAGCAAAAAGGGCACGAGTTCCTCGAGTAAAACGCCTTTTACCGAGTTGCGGATTGGAAGCGGTCGCTGGCAAAAAGCACCGTCGCCAAGCACACCGAGGAAAACCACAACCGTAATGGTATAATCGCGGTCGTGTAAATCAGCAATTTATAAGTAGGAGCGTAGCCGCCTCTAAAGAACGGGGTTCCGCGCCCCCTACGCGCGAACGACCGAGTCCAATGGGTGATAAATCCAGCGGGTATTTCTTGGACCCGGGCTCATTTCATAAAACGAAAATGGAGGACGGTTGGTACAGTAGAAGTTCGTGGATATCACTCTTTCGATTCAATCGTAGGAATTTAGATTCATTGGGACCAGGAAAGGGCCCTAGCTCCCCACCAAGGGTTCATCAAACGTATAGATTTAGTAGTACTCGAAAATGGAGGGATCCCTATAAATAGGAGTCTGAGGATCTAGAATGAACTAGTTCTCCAAAATGGAGGGATCCCTATAAATAGGAGTCTGAGGATCTAGAATGAACTAGTTCTCCAAAATGGAGGGATCCCTATAAATAGGAGTCTGAGGATCTAGAATGAACTAGTTCTCCAAAATGGAAGGTCCTCTATAGATGAGTCTGAGGACCCTAGACTCTCCAGTAATCGAAAATGGAGGAACTTTTAAAATCGTCAAATAAACCAATGGTTCCAACTAATCATCCATGACCTTCCCCTAGAATTCTAGGCTACCTCTTCTCCCCAAACTTTCTCCTAGGTATTCGCGAACGCAAGTGGCCATGCGAGCCACTCACGTTGCCGCATATATCCTGGGGCGTCGACAAATTTTCCCGTTGCCCTTAGAAAACTGACAAACTACGCGGTGCGAGGGATGATTGGTGGCGGTTCGTGTGTCGCGAGAGTGTCGCTCCCGCGGGATGTAACGACGCGGTGAGGTTAGACACGTTGTCCTTCCCCGCGCGGAGGCAAGGCGTGGTTGTTTCGTCGACGGAACACTTCTTATTGGTAGCCCACGGCAATATGTTACGCTAAGGAGACGAAACAGCCAGCGAAATATACTCTCGTTTCGCTCGCAGCCGCGAGGCCCTCCGAGCGGTGATAAAATCTTCCTGATAATTTATACGGGACTTGCCGGGACGACGCGACGGTGGACGTGTTGTCGGTGTGAGGTTACGAACACTGCTGGGGGAGGACGAGGGTGTCCTTGAGCGCAGGATGTCGATAGTTCAAGGAGGAACCGATGCTACTTGGGAGAAGAGACTTTAAGGAATCAGTGGACTAGAGACGACCAGGGTATATCGATGCGTGTGGAATGGCATTCGTATTGTATTGCTATCAAGGCGACACTATATTCGAATAATACGATATTCATATCATAGTATTATCGTATAATCAATATGAATTTCATTGCATAACACAAGTATAATATTATACGAATATGGTGTTTGTCGCAAGAGTAGTGTCGCTTCCTGGCACTGATGGACCATTTGACTACAGCTCACTGTTTCTTCGAATAGCAGCGACCAAGTTCCACGTATCTACCTTCTCAGATTGTCACAGATAAGCTCAGGTATTTCTGCAGTCTCCCTATTGGCAATACGGATGCCCATTGGCTGTCCTCTCCTTTGAAACAGAAGTATCCCAGATATCCCTGGCCGGCAGTATCATTCTTCGAGGGAAAATGTCTTCTTAAATCCCACAGGCAGTTTTTCCAGTAGTAACCGGCAAGGATATCGCTTAACAAACCTCTCGGGTGCGCCACCATTGCCCCACTGTATTTACCAACGAAACTTGCGCTGTGCACAGGTACCTTCGGCCACTGTGCGCGATTTTTTTTTTCTCTCTCTCTCCCCATCATCCCTCCGCTGGCGTCGCAGCTTCCTTCCCCTTGTGCTCCTCTGCGTCTCTTCTTTCTCCGCGAGCCCTTTTTTCCGTTCCTATCGCATTTTGTTGTCTCCGGCACGACGCTCGCGCACAGTTCATTTCTCTTTCTGCCCGGCGCTCCGTTGTTCGATACCTCTCCTCTAATTTTTACATTTCGTCCCGTTCGCCCAGCTCGCTGCCGCGCGTGCGTTCTCTCCTCTTTTAATTTTTCACCGTCTCGCTTTTTAGATTTTTCCTCCCTTTTAGCTCCCCGTTCCTACCGCCCTTCTTCCCTCGCGCTGTTTCTGGTACATTTACACGGAACACCCCCTCCCTCGGCCGTCTTTTTCTTCGGTTTGGTGCGAGTATACTCTGGCCCCTCCCTCCCTACTTTCCACTTCCGCTCTCTTTTCGCGACGACGTGCGGGTACATGTACGTGAGCTTGAACAGAGGCGTGGGTGCGAACGCTGGTTATATTTCGCGAGCGTGCGAGCAGCTCGACGGTTTTCAACGGTGACGCAGAACCGTCTTAAGGACGGTTTTCATCGTGACACCGATCGCCAAGTTCAATATCGACTATTTTCGTGTCCCGCGCCTGTGATCGAGAATCGCCGTGGGCGCGATTAACCGAGTCCCCGCCTCTTCCGCTCGGCGACTTCGCCTTGAACCTTGCGCTTCCCGCGCCGTAATTCCACTGTTTCTATTAATACTTAATCATATTTAACCCCTCGCCGCGAGCGCCGCGCGTCAGCCTACTTTCCTTCCCCGGCGTCGCATATACGCGATCCGGAACGTCGACGGCCGTCTCCGAAGCCGCGTATATACGATCCGGATTGTCTACCGCTCAACGACGACGACACCCGCACGTTTTGCATACCTTCTGCACGTTCACGCGTTCCCCGCATACAAGTACGCATATTTTGCATACCAGGATGCATTTCGCGTCCCAGCGCGCGTTTCCACGTATGCATATAAAATATGCATTTGCATAAACATCCACGCAGTCCGGTCGCGAAGCATATTTCCCTCGGAACGAGACACCCTGTACTTTCCAGAGGCGAAAATCACCGATGGCTCGGCGCGACGAGTGTCGTCGAAGGGCAGACGCTCGTTCCTGGTGCAACGATCCTCGATATCCCCGGAGGGGGCGACGGTGGGGCGGAGGGGGCGAGGGTGGGGTGGGGGGCGGGTGGGCGACGATTTTCGTGCGTGTACGCCAAGAGGGTGCCCCGGGAAAGAGCGAGGGGCGCGATAAAAAATTTCACCGGCTGTACACCGCACCCCAGAATTCGAGAACAGCAAACAATTTCGTGTATACGCCTCGGGCTAGGCGGGGATATTCCAGCCGAAGGGTCGAAGGTGCCTCGATCCACGCTCAAACTAGTTTAACGAGACTTTGATGCTTCTCGCGTCGCGGCGACTTACGATTCGTGAAATGCTCGAACGCCTTCTGTTCCCCCGATACTTTTTTCGTTTTTTTCTTTGAAACAGAGGAAGCGGTTTGCTGCAGGTCAAGATGATGCGCGGTAAAGAAAGACTGGAGGATTTTTCGACGCAATGATTTTTTTTTTTTTTTGGATGGAATTGTTGCGAAAAGTGGAGAGAAAAAGATCTGAGTTACGAAATAACGTGAAGTTTAGATTCTGTAATTTGTTTCACCCGGTTCTGGGAGATCTGATTTGAAATGTATAGCGTTGCGATATTTGTATACCGAGGTCATTTTTTGGGGGAGTGAATATTGTTCACCTTTAGGTGTATTTACATTTCTAAACGCTCCCCCGAAAGTTTGGAATTCTTTCAATTCGGCCCCCAGTGCTGTCATCCTTCCAAAGTAGCTTCGAACTACCATCCGAGCTTAGTATACTCCCGCAGCCACGAAGCTGTTCGCTTCCCATTGAAAACTTTCCGCCATCGCCACGCGAAAACAAGCTGTACACGTTCCAAACGGTGGCCCTCCCGTTCCCGTGTCAATTTAATTAAACTCCCGCGCTAAGTGCGTCCAGTGCAGCCAACTAAACAGCTCGGTCGAAACCGAAGAAAATTATCAAACGCCTCCGGGGGTGATCGTATACTTTTCATCAATCACGTCGATTAAGGGAGGAAACTGGGGTTACACCGGACTAACCTGAACTGGTTTCGTCACACTCTTATTCGGATGAAAGATATCTGGTTAATGGTCTACTGTATTTTTTAAATAAATCGAAGATAAGAAGAAAGGAGGGAAATAAATAACCCTAGATTCGTAGTTCTACTTAAATATGATCATTATACAATGTTGCTCGGCGACCGTACTTCAAAGCGGTGCCGCTCGAGTATCGACGTATTCTCTTGCACTTAAAAATATCTAATACTAAATATAAATATATATAAAATTCTAGAAACTGGAATATAATCGTGATCGGTTTCATTTTAATCGTAAGAATGTCCCTAATCCGTTGACGATACTCCCGCGAAGGTACGGCAAAATCGATCAATTTCACAAAATACGTAAACGACGAATTAAAAAATGGCCGAACGGCAAGCGCCCCCAGGGCGGTGAATTTCCGACGACGGTAAAATACGAAAATTGGCATTTCGAGCGGGATTATTGAACACGCGACAGGGCCGCAGGGGGAAAAAAAAAAGCTGCCTAGAGAGAGCACACGTGCGCCAGTTTGAAAGGCGCGTACGCGAACGATATCGATTCGTACGGAGTTCGCGAACGTTTTCGAATCCGGGGATTGTTACCCCGCTTATATTTACGAGCCGCAGCTGTCCGATCGCGTCTACAATTTACTACGCGCATCCTGCGCACCTGCGTTTTTTAAATTATCTAACGAAAAGCCCCCACGGACAGTATTACCGTATGACGCGAATTATTCGATCGTATTGTAACGGCGCGATTATTTATCATTTTGTCGGCAACGTTTCACGGTGTTACCGCGTGAAATACGCCCCTGGGCGAAATTCTAGGAAGGGATTTCATGTTTCGTCAAACGTTTCGCGATTTACGAAGCGAAATCGCGTTACGCTTTTCGGGGTTGGGACTGTATTCGGTTTATATTGTAACACATTAACCACGGGGCTATTTAGAAAATTTAGAGTATTTAAAAAAATTCTACGCTATAGAAGAGAATTTTCCATGTAGTATATATTAAACTCTTAGGCTATGACAGAGTGAAGACTAGACAAGTACAAGATGACTATTCCCGCCACTCCATTTGATAGGATGAGAAATTGTTTTGTATCTGATTGTATTAAACTTGGAGGCAGTATTTAGTTGAAGTAAGCAGTGTTGAACGTGTGTCTCTGTTTTGTTACAGATGAAGTAGACGTGATCGGTTATACGAGCAACCAATCGGACACCGATGATCACAGCAGCGTGCAGAGCAGCAGCGATAGTGGCGTCGCTATGTCCACCTCCAGGCTGACCCTTTCCGAAATGATGGACAATCTTTAGGTAAGGATAGAAGCTCCGGCTTTTCTAAATTCAACCCAATTTCCTCGTTTAACCTAAATCCTCTCGCAAACGTCACTTCATACCAAAAGAAACTATCTCGTTAAAAATACATTATTCCATACTCCCTCGACTATCCATACACTGATTAATATCTTATTCAAAATCGCGTTGAATTTTCCTTGCCATTCGGTGAAAAGGTTTCAACGATTCCCGAGCATAATTTATAATGCCCCGCAAGCTCGCGCACTCGTCCGCGTGAACGTCTGATACGTACAATACAATTGCGAACTAAAGTGTGCGATTTTAATTAAGAAATTCTGCCGAATCTCGCGAATAGAGGCGTCAGGCATAAGAGATACCAAGACCAACGACCGTGTATTTCTCTTTCTTTTACGTGAATCTTTTGTCCGCGTTTGAAATTACTTTTCAGTCGTTCAACGCCTCGGTGCATGGTGTTTTCGACGACACAATCGCGGGTCTCGTTTGCCAGTTTCGCCACTTGTGAGCGGGCCACGTTTGCTCAAAATTGCGGGTGACACTTTTTTATTTTAGATATCGGGCTGCATACGCGAGCACGCGACGTCGAGGACCCGTTGCGTCCTTTCACTCGATGTTTTCTTTTTTTTTTTTTTTTAGCACCAATTACATTCTGTATGCCACTCGAACAATGGACGACGCCGAAACGCTCCTCGTTTTTTCTTTACGCCGGGCGATGTATTAAAGTCACGTTCTAAATAAAATAGCGTTAAAAGCTCGAGTCGGAAGAGCATCTTTAACGGCACCTACTGAATGGCAGCCATTTCACCGGGCGTGTATAGCCCGTGCCTTATAAATGCGCATCTTCCGTGCACAAAGACCATTTTTAAATTACCGCGGCCGGTTTTCAAATGTTCGTGCTGCGGGGCAAGTGAAACGTCTCGGGAGCGATGCGTCTTCCGCGTTTTTAGAACCGTCGACGTGCAAATTGCTGCGTTTAGTTTACTTTCTTCGATTACCGAGGCGCGGTTCGTTTCGCGTGTAAAGAACGTTGGCTTCGCGCGATTCGGGCGAAAAGCAACACTGTTCCCCTTTTTAATGGATGGAAGGCATAGTTGCTTTTACAAACACAAACACTAATTTTGGTAGACGAGAAAAAGCGTAGTGAGCTTTACTGTAGGGAGCTAGAGGGTGCTGTGCTCAGCTATAGGGGGATAGAGAGTATTGAGCTTAATTATGGGAGAGTAGAAGGTACTGAGGTCGGCTATAGGGGGATAGAGAGTCCTGAGCTCCGCTGTCAAGGGATATAGAGGGTACTGAGGTCAGCTACAGGGGGATAGAGAATCCTGAGCTCCGCTGTCAAGGGATATAGAGGGTACCGAGCTCAGCTGCAGGAAGCTAGAGAGTACTGAGCTTAACTATGGAAGGCTAAAGGTTACTGAGCACAACTACGCCCTCCCGTATCCTATGCTAAGTATGACTCCGTTCGTACAAACGAGGTTCTACTGTATTTCTCTTTGCTGTCAGATTCCTCGCGTAAACAACAAAAAATATAAAATAAAAATGTCTCGAATCTATTTTCAAGTAACACGGTCCTTTCACAGCGAGAATCCCTATACTTTCCTCCCCTGACGCGCTGTCCAGTATAAACCACCGCGTATCCGGCCGAACGCGTAGAATGTAAATTTCACCCTTCTCCCTCGACGCTGGCGAGAAGGGAGTAAAAGAGCAACAGATCCTCGACAAATAAATTCTCACGTCCATACCTCTGGGCTTGTTCGCAGACAAAGAGATGGCGCGGTGGCGGCGGAAGAAAGCGGAGGGGGAGCACTTGAGGGCGCGGATGAAGACGAAGAAGCGGTGGGAACAGAGAGCACGATGAAGAAACGTATCGGTCTGTAGGGTGGGCTTGCGGAGAAGACAGGAGACAGGGAACAAGAAAGAAGACGAGGAAGATGAGGAGGAAGAAAGCATTGGAGCGTGCGAAGATCGCCGCACGAAACATCGGGCCGCGAGCACGCACCCACTCGAACCCCTGTCTGTCCAAAAAGAGTCGCGTGACGCGCCAATCGGAGGGACACTTCGAGGTGGCGCCAAGCACAGTGTCCCGCGCACGCGATCTCGCCAACGGGGTGGTCTCTGCGAGAAGAATCGAATACGCGGCAACTAACGAAACCGACCAGTGCCGAGGAGACGTACGACAGCGAAAGAAGAAACCACCCTCGCGTTGTAACGGATGAGAACGCGTCGAGCAAGAACGTGAGAAGGAGGAGGAAGAGGAGGATGAGGAGGAAGATGAGTCGTCGCTCGAGGAAGAAGCGCAGGAGAGCAGGCGGAGTAGCGCGAGCTAGGGTGAATACGGCGTGTAAATTGTCGAGTGCCGACGAGTATTGTACATATTTTTAAAGGGAGACCAAATTTATTGGAAGCCTGGGGCACGGAGGAAACGAGTAAATAAGATAGATCGGCGAACGGTAGATTTTAAAGTGGGTGACTCCGAGCGCTTCTTCCTCGACCGAGACGAGAGATGAAACGATCACTGATGATACGTGTCATGGATCGATCGGAGACAGGTCGTCGTCGGTACGCGCCCCCTGTCCCCGACCAATCGACGACGAGACCCGTGGAGGAATAGCCCCAATGATGGTTCGGTGGCGTCGAGTCGCGAGCTTCCACGACGCTTTCCATGTCGCTCCTTCGAGAAGCAATCTCCGAACGCGATAGTCCCCCCTTTCAAGATCGAATTTTCAGCCCCCGAATTCGAGCAATCGTCCCCCTCTCCCTAAAACGTTTTACGTCCGGCGATTCGTCGGCTATATTGGCCTCATCTCGAGATGAAAAACGCCCACCTTGCTATAGAGCGAGTGGGCGGTCCCGATTTGGTTACTTGAAAGCGGTGACTACCACGAGTGGGAACGGAAGCTCGCCGCTCTCGTCTATCCTTTTGATTTGCATGAACGTCGTCGCCGCCGTATACATATATACACATTCTCATGTTTTCGTCGCTTTTCTTTTCTTTTCGTTGAGGAGCCACCACGTCTCGTTTTCGTTGAAACGTCGCCGCGTCGCGGGCAACGCGACGTCTGCTTTGTCCCCCTGATACGGAAACATCGTTCCGAGCCTCGGAGGAATTCGATCCGATGACGGAAAAGGAAGCACAATCGTCGATGACAAACTAGAGCACGGTTTTACGCTTTTCGGTTCCGCGATTTGGTTCTCGATTCGAGACACGTTATTATTTTTCGACGTTGGCGAGCGGTGCATGGCGTAAACTGCGTCAGCGCTGTCGCGCGCGTTCGTTGCTCGCGGTCGCGGGTACGATATACAAACAAAAAAAAAAAATTGAAAAAAAAAAAAAAACGTAAAATCTTTAGTAGAGAAAAAGAAAAAGGAATTGCGTATAGACGCGACGTCGAGTAGGCGGTCCTCGTTCTGTGGAAGACTTGACTCCGCCCTTTCGACGACTGCGACTAAACGAAATCTGTAAATTCTGTCGCCTATCGACCTCGCGCGCGTAATTTGGCTCCTTTTCGACACTACGAAGTCAAAGGGTATGTAGAAAAGTCTTTTGGGGCGGTGCCGCCGCCGCGGTGGGCGGAGACACGGCCGTAAGGAGTGGAGTCAAAGGCGTGCGTATCTCGCGCCACGCCTCCTCGGGACGAAAACCTCGTAGTCCCGTCTATACCCAAGTCTGCACCCGCGAAAAGATGGGAAACCAGTCGATCCGTACAAACGTCTACCGCGCGTATCGGATTGGCGTAATCGAGGGACGAGGGGGAAAAGCCCGAAGGGAGAGAACAAAGGCGGTTAATTGCGAACAAGCTCGACGTCGACGGATTTCTTCGGGAGCCCTGCGGTTTTAATTAACCGAGCTCAGAAAAAAAAAAAGTAGAACTTTCAACGCGTGAAACACACACACACACACACACACACACACACACACACACACACACACGAAACCACTTCGTTACGCGCCAAAGGCAAATAGGGACGAAAGGAAAATCGAAAAAAAGTACACGACTAATGTAAGATTACATACGACACACACGCATCGGCACGCGCGCGCATACATACACCCCGAGAGATACCCCAGGTACACGATCATCGCGAACGACATAACAGAAAATGAGTTTAAAAGATAAAAAAAAAAAAAAAAAAAAAAACCGAAACACACGTATACTTTGAACAATCGTAAGCGCGCGTGCACGCTAACGTAACACTGTAATTAAGGGAAGGAAACCCTCTACGCGCCGCCAATGGGGCGTTTGAGAAGTAATTCTTATTATCTTATGGTATAAGTAAACGTAAACAAAAGCATCGTTTCATTGTAATACACATTCAAAGAGTACAAATTCTGTAAGTCCCTCGTTGGGCGTTTTCGAGGCTGTTACCACCTGTTGTTGTTACGTGAGATTACGTTTCTTTTTTTTCAACGCCACTTTTTCCGCGTTGAATGAACGACGGCGTAAAAAACAAAAATAATAACAACAACAACAACACAACAACAACAACAACGGCATACGCAGACCAGTTGGAGGCTGAGGGGCGAGGAAGGGGGGAGGAGCTGCGAGGAAGGCGTGACGCACGTTAAACGGGGAACAATGTTACTGGCGCGTAATTTGGGGGGGGGGGGGTGGGGGTAGACAGAGAAAGAGAGCGAATTAACGGAGTACGTGGTACGAGACAACGTTTTCGAAGAAAATGAGGTCGTACAAGGGTCCAAAGAGCTCCGAGAGGGAAATCGATCGATCGATCCTTCGCTACCGATACCACGGAGTAACGCCTGTTACACAATAGCTGGTGACTCTGGTGATCAGCTGTCTAGTTGGAGCTCCGAGTTTCCACTTTGCGGTTCGAGTGGGACTCTGCTCTCGTAACCTAAGCGAGGTTTGGGTCACCAGCTGTCCGTTCGCTGAAACGATCGAGGGTCTCGCGCGGGGAACGCCTCGATCCGCGATCTTTCGACCGGATCAAGCGTTTTTCGATCGTCGATCGGGACTCTGTGTAACAGTGGGGACGCGGTTGGGGCGATCGTGACGCTCTCGGGACGAAAATGAGAAAGGGGAGAGGAGGTTTCGTGGGCTAGGTTTACGCAGACCAGATAGACTGATTACCAAACGTAACGAGTGATCTCTTGAAAAAAAAAAAAAAAAAGTGGTTTAAACGGCGTTAGTTTGTAAGAAAAATAAACACGAAAATAAAAACCAACGTTAACCTTTTTTGGGATAGGACGATTTCGACGGTTGGGGCGAACCGAAATCCGTGTTTGTAGATTTTTCTCGCAGAGAGTACCCTCGACGAACGCGCGCGCGAGCTATGAAACGAACTGTACTCGCGGATGCAAGAGAGATCCGCCCTTGGAGTGAATGCGGCTCCTATTGGTGGGAATTTGTTTTGCTCCGCCCTCGAAACGCACACTATGGCTACAAAGAAATCTGTTGGGGCGGTATTTGAAGATTACTTGACACGTACACGCGTGGCGGAGTTCGAATGTTCAGTCTGAGGAAGAGGGCGTGTCCTATTCGGGACATAGCGCCGCCTTGATAACGCCCGTGTCATCTATTGGTCGGTACATGCGACCTAGGCGTGTCAGGACTGCACATCTGATCTCCGCGTTATATCAAATTGTAAGGGATAGTCCACAACCGGAGTTACACATTTTTTTTTTACATCACGATCATCTTAGAAGGGCAGATCTCTGATGCTACTGCTAGTAAATGTGTTTGAACGAACGCGATGACGTATGATCTCCGAAGAGAGAACGTTGCAGAAGTTGGACGATCGACGACGAGATGTTCGGGTTACATTTGATGCGGGAAGGGGCGTAACGATCACGTGAGGCGCGAACGACAGCCAACGCGCGATAGGAGGGGGCGGTTCCTTAGTTTGGGGCGGTCCCTCGATGCGACAAGAATGAAACAGGGAAGAGGGGGGCGACGGAGAAACCCAAAATCCCACCGAGAGAGCGACCAAGCCGAATGAAATATTTTCAGCAAGGCAAGCCGCGACTTTTTAATATTAAACGTAATGATACTCCCGCATGTCGTTGTTGTATCAACAATCGACCTTATCTATAGTGAAACGCAATCATATTGGTTGTTGCAGAAGATTTACCGCGGCCGACACATCAAATATAAACGGCGGGATTTGGGTCAGCTCGACGCCCTAACAGATTCACACCTCTCCTTCGAGCTCAAACCTTCCTATCTAGTGAAGATCTTTTCCAAGCTTGAGAAAATCACCTCCTACTCGCGAACGTCCATTTGCATTTCTATTTTCACTTGTCACGGATCTAGCCTCATTATTCACGAGTCATCCCCACCACTGTCTACCTTTCTTCCGGAATGAAAACGAAACCTCAACCAAATTGATCGATATTCCAAACATTTTTCGAAGCCCTATTCTCTACGTCTTTCCTTCGGTTTCCTTCCTTTCGTCGCGATATCATGGATCATAGGCGCGGCAATCTGGAGTTTCTATCGATCAGCTGGCTCCGGCGACGAGGATCGTCGCCGAATGCAGCAAGAGAGGGCGGTTCACTCGACGGAAGACACGCCAGATTGATTAATCGTCGCGTTGCATCCGTTCGTAATTATCCTCCGCGTATCGACGAGCATCGTGGGCACGCGTTGGTTGTCGTTCGTCGATCAGGGAGTGGGCGGGTGGGCGGGCAGGCACGAGGGGGCGGGCCGAAGACGGGCGATATTTCTCGCGAGAGACTACGCCGTTGACTTTTCGACAGGCAGCGATCGTGATCATTCGATTCACGTCGCTCGAATCATTCGTCCAGCGACAAAGTTATTCCTTTTTCTTTTCATTGTTTTGTTTCCGGTAGAGGGGCCGAGAGGAGGGGAGGGGGTAGGGGGGAGGGGGGGGGGGTAGGACGAAAAACAAATTAAGAAAAAAAAAGAAAAAAAAAAAGAATAAAAACAGAAAGAGAAACCGTACCGGGCTAAACGAGGGAACCACCCAATGAACCATCTACATAGCAAACCAAAAATTTAAAAGGAAAAAAAAATAATGATACATACATACATACATATATATACATACACGTACACACACGTACACTCACACGCGTACAGAGAAGAAAAAAAAATGAACAAAAAATAATAATAATAATAATAATAATAATAATAATAATAATAATAATAATAATAATAA
>NW_026533254.1:16525165-16753983 GCF_026225885.1 Hylaeus anthracinus
GGGGGGGGGGGGGAAGAAGTGTGCATACGTGGAAGGGTTTACTGTGAACGGACGGTTCGGGTACAGATCACAACAGCAGCAATATGAAATATGACGCAGTATTGAGCTGACAAAACGAATGACAAAAATAAGAAAAAAAAAAAAATAATAAAACAAAAACTTGTTACTCCAGCCGCTAGAAATAAATGTAAGATGTAATTCAACAGTGGTATGCGAACTGCGTATGATTTTCTGGACTCGAGGGGGTCGCGGGGGGAGTGTCGAGGTCGTCGTGTCGTCGGGTCGGTAATCCTCGTAATTCGCGGGGATTTATCTTTTTGGGAACCCTACCCACCCCACCCTCCCCCCTCCCACCGGAAAAAAAACACCCGGATACTCTTACACACACAAACACACAAACACACACACACACACACACACACACACACACACACACACAGAGAGAGAGCCATACGCGTTGTTCTTTAAAATCACAAATCAACGACGGACGTTTTTTCGACGCGGCACGTATTTTTGTGCACGATCGGAAAGCAAACGACACGCAATTTTTAAATAATCGACACACCACCCCACCCCGTCCGCGCGACCATAACCCGTCGGTTTAACCACTACCACCCCCCTCCTCCCCCCCCGACGTCCCGTGGCCCGCAGTGTTTGGCGTATCACGCGGCCCTCAGTCTAACGTTTAAGGAATCTTTAAGTAATACTTGAATCGATAAACTAAAATAAAAATAATAAAAAAAGAAAACGCTAAGGAGATACAAATATGAAATAATAATGAAAAAAATGGGTGTTATTTTTAGATGTCTATTAGATTATCAGAACCAGAAAACTAAATGATAAAAAAATGCTTAAATCATATAAAAACGAATAAAAAAAAATAAAAAAAAAAACGAGAAAAAACCTACTATTAATACTACTACTACTACTACTATTACTACTACTGCTGCTACTACTTCTACTACTATTACTACCGTACTTGTAATAAGGATTTAAAGGAACATAGGAACTTAGTTGATGCGATTTCACATGATGCAACTTTTTGAGAAGAGCGTCCCTCTTTTTACGTGAATACCTGCGCAGGACCGGCAGCCCACCACCGTATATCGACGCTAAAACCCAGGGAAACACGCGGTTCACGCGGTTGCTCTTTTTTTCTTTGCGACACGAAGGAAAACAAAGACAGCGTACAAACAGGAAGGAAAAAAAGACACGAACCGAACGGGAAGGGGGAGACGGTTACGGATGATAGAACGTATACACCCTCGCCCCCTCCCGAAACCCCACCCACGCTTCCCGCGATCGTCGATAACAGATACTCCTTTTTATCTCGAGCGTTGGACATGTCGCGCGCAGTCCTGTGCAGGTGCGGCCGATAATTGTGGGCGTTGAAAGGGACGAGGACGACGTTGGGCGACGGTATCTTGTTTCTCTCTCTTTTTTTTTTTTTTTGTCTCTTCTGTTTCGCGAAAACCTCTCCCAAAGAAGCGTCGCGTCGTCGTCGTCCCCTTCCGTCGCGCTCAGGGACACCTTTTTCCTCGAGACGTTTTGCCGCTTTCATTGTTTAGATGATTACTATTTAACGACACAGATAACAAAAAGAAGAATAAGATGTATGACGATGACGAAGGAGGAGACGAAGAAGAAGAAGAACGTACCGGGACGATCGTGACAAAGCGTCGACGGAACCTGTTAACGAGGGGTGGGGTAGCGCGTTAATTATTGCGAGGTGGGCTTTCGTTTCAGGAACCAATTGTAAACAAACAAACAAAAAAGAAAGAAAAAAGAAAGAAAAACCGAAATATAAACGAAGACATTTCGCGAGAGACGGGGCGTAGAGACGAGAGAGAACAGGGTTCAACGACGAGGTGGGCGAAGACTCGAGGATCGTCCGAGAGAGCAACGCGACTCGGCCATTTTTTCACCGAGTAACGCGGTCGTCGAGTCCTCCTCGACTCGACACCTTAAGACGCCTTGACCAACCTGGGGAACGACAACTGGCCGCGCAGAAGAAGTAAGGTACAAAGGGGAACTAGAGGAGAGGGCACAGAGAATGTGATATAGGATCAGAGACGGAATAGAGGTGGCTAAAAAAAGAGGAACGGAAGAACGAGGGGTGAGATTGAGCTAAGGTAAAACGAAGGTAGGGGTAGAGACAGCCATGAGACAGAAATGGGAACCAGTGATGAACCTGGTAGATGATCTAAAACTGGCCAGTAGAGAGACGAAATAGCAGTGAGTGTAAAACTACCGCCTAACAAAAACGAGACCAAGAGACGAGCCACGAGAGCAAGAGATGCCGGGGAGACGAGAACTAGAGCATGACAGGGAAGGGCTAGCGTGGAAGAGCAGCCAGAGACGAGATAAGAACGAGAATCAGAGAGCAGAACAGCAGATGAAAGGCGAGAACAGCGTAGCAGGGAGGGGAGGAGAACGTGAGAGAGGGCAGATTAAATCTCCAGAGAAAGGTTTCACGGGTGCCGACATTGCAATCGCGCAATTGCCACGTGGCGATACTCCTTCAGACGAAAAGTGCGGTCCTTTTCTCGGTCGTTGTTGAGCCACGTAAAGCTGTCACGGAGAGTCCCTCTGGTCTTGGTCTGGCGAGGGTAGCGAATAGAGGAGGCAGAAAAGGAGGCGAGACGCGCGGCCTGCAAGGACGATCCTCGAGGGGAGTTAGAGAAGCGAGTTAGAAGGGGTTGGTACCGCAGGAAATGCTCGAGAAGTGTTGGCGAGGGGATGAGAACGCGGAAGTTGGATGATAAGGGATGGCGGGGGTGGGGAGGGAGGGCGGAGGATGGCCCACGATCAACGAGAGTTTTCGCGATACGGTGCAAGGAGGATTAGACTGGATGAGTAGGTGGCGTATATGTAAAATAGCGATGGGAACACTGAGAGCGATATAGGTTGGAGCTTGAGCGGTCTGTTCCGAGTGGGCGTGTCCCAAAACCATTTCATACCTGACGTAACACTTCAACAGGTATCACGTGAACTCTTCGTTGCGTGATAGATCTGATTCGGAAGAATGAAAAATCATTGTATAGTTCACTGAGAAAATTTCGGAGGGATCCGGTATTTCGTATCCGATTTGTCGTTCGAACGCTAATTCATTCGTGACTATGTAAATACTCTTTTCGGAAGAAAAAGCAAAATTTATGCAAGGAGGGTCGAAGATGACATTGGTCATCGAAAGGTCGGAAAAAATTCGAACTGAAACCAATACGAAATAGCAGTAGGCAATCAGTATCGCGAAACGCAATTATACCACTGTTTGTCCAACCCAGTATTCGATAATGGGCGGAGCCACCCGCCCCTGAAAGGCGTGGTTTCCCCCCACGCGCGCTATGGACAGCCCACTCGCGCTCCTGGCCTATAGCAATGATCATAAGGGAGGAGCCACGTTGAGCTCTCTTGTCGCAATGAGCATTTAATCAACGGTAGGGAACGCTTAGTGGACTTAATCTTAGGAAGCGAGCCGATGAAATAGTAAACGTGGCGAACAAAGAACGATGGGGGAGGTTACAATGAACGAGGAGGTGTAATAAAACGACTGCGCGAGCCAGTTTCGTGCTCGTCGAGTATCGACGCAGTCTTTCGATGATTTTCGACGGAAGAAAGAAAAATTTTACGGTAAGAGGCGTAGACGGGAAGGGGAGGGGTTATGTGAAGTAAGACTCGAAGGTTTTTTGTTTTTGGGAAGGGCTGAAATCGAAGGTACGAGTGAAAATACGACGCGTTCTAAATATTTGAAGAGTGTGAGAGAAAATGGTGGAACAAATGCGAGGGAGAAGTTAGGTTAGGTGCGTGTCGCGAAGTGCACGCCTAAATATCGTGTGCGGGAACGATACACACGAGACAAGGGGGAGGGGTTTAATTAAATAGCAATAGGGGATGGTAAACAGCAACGGGAAATCGGAAATGCATGTATTAGGGAGAAGAAGAGGGTGTTGGCGGGAGTGTTGGAAAAGGGTGGGCGAAATGGAATGCGAAGCAGAATAAAAAGGACCGTTCTATCAATTTGTCAATAATTGTCATGATTCGATGGTCGATTGGTATGCCTACGATTGTACCTCCATTACCAGGTGGACGTATGGAAATATTCTTAATACGGTTCAGTGCGATTCTTATAATTATTATCATTATTATTAATTAATTAATTAATTGATTATCATTATCGATTATCATTAACAGTGCGAGAAGTAGGAATATACCAGACAAACAACAGAAAACAGTTGATAATGGCAACAAAAAAAAATGAAAGGCAACCACTTATATATTATTGTACATATTTACTTGTAACTGCTATTCATATTGCAGAGGTTTTGTTCTCTCAACAAATGATTTCCTCGATTCTGCGGGAAGAAAAAAAAATGAATAAAATAAAATTTGTGTATTATTAAACCGTGTCACTGTTTATTGCCTGCACCTACTACTCTAACTTCGCGTGCCTGTAATATGGAGCTCCAACGATCTGCCCCAGGTGAGTGGAACTATTCTAAGTCGATCTTTGACTTCTATTAGAATTACATCGTTCGATACGCATAAATGCGTATCACCGGGCGGAGCTATGGCCAAAATAGGCGGAGTCAGACGACGTTTTCTTTAACCCACGCCCCCCATCGGACGAAACTCTCACACTGCCATCTATACAATTTCGTTTTTCTCTTAACTTTTGCGTCCCATTTCTCGATCGAGACGCGAATTGAGGCTTGCTCGTTGACCAAACCGAACCTCCGTCCGCGAGATAAGATTTATCATCCGCGTGCACATCGAGTTCGTTGCACGCGCTCGCCTCGCCGCGAAAGATCAAACACGATACGCGCGTTCTGACGCCATCTTGTGGATTTATGACCGTATCAGAGTATTGATTTCTTACTTGTGGCAAAAATTACGGCACCGCAGCTGGACGTTATTTGCCGACGAAGGAGGGTTTTAATTTATTATGAAACGTAGTCAAATTGCAGGAACGACGCCGAGTGCGCGCGCGAATCCGTCTTCGGCGGGGTATCGAGCTAGGATAATGATTGGTTCTGGACGGGTAATGTTCGTCGATGCATTTCGCGCTCAAGAAACGGGTTAATGGCTGTTGAAGACCGTTATGGATCGCGCTATGAAAGTCACACGATCTCGTATAAACTTTAATGGCTCGCTATGGGGAATTTTGATCACCTGTCTGCCGTTTTGTTACCCTCGGGCTTCCAGTTACACTATCGAAGCCATTAGAAAATCAATTATTCAGGCGTCATGAACTATATATTGAATGCTGCTTGGATCGTGTATAATTTAAACGTTCCCTAAAATTCTCTTGTGTTCATTTTTCGATTTTTATACGAAATGTGAAACTTTATTTTAGGAGAAATTTTATTTTATTTTGAAATCGCGAGAAACTTTAATTTGAAGTTAGGTTGTGGAACAGCAATTGAACCTTGCCCTTTCACTTTTATCCAAATGGGTCATGTTTACATTTTCGTGTACTTGAACTTGTCTTTGCTTAACCCAGATGGGCGAAACCAGTCGGTTAATAATAAAATACGAGCCCGGGATCATTTAATAACGAAACGAACATTTTTGAAGAAACTTCAAACCTCAAAAAAGCATGGAAATTTGGAAAATTCGAGATTTCATCGAACACGTGCCAAAAAAATGTGGCAAAAATTTCAAAATTCCCACATCCGAGCGTATATAATGTCACTGTTCGAATAACAGATATTCAAATTTCGTCCACACCATTCGGATATTTTTCGAGTATTGGCAGTCACGCTCCCAATGGAAAAACAAAAAGATAGCGGTGGGATAGGGCGAGTGAACGTGCGGTGAAAATGTTGAAATCGTCGAGCGTTTCGAGAGGAAATAGCGTGCGAGCGGCGTATCGGGTCGACAGCACGATGGATGGAAGGAAAATGAACGCGTGACGTCATTCCACACGCGGCAGAGGAACATTTTACAAAGCGACTAGATTCAGGGTCCTGCGACCCGGCTGAAGTACACGTTCGCTACGCATCCACGTTAATTACGAACGACACTCACGATCGGCCCTTCGCGGCGAGTAAAATCCGACCAACGTTCTCTGTGTTTGGCCTCTGGGTCGACCGAGTTTCACGGAACCCATGTATCACGAGCACGATGCTCAACGACACGCAGCACGTTATCGTATCGTTGATACACAGCTCGAGTACCCTTCGGCCAAGGACGAATCTGTTTGCGAACGGGTGGAAAGAATCAACGCTGTCGCTAAGGAAATTACGTCTTTGGAAATGGAAATGGAAAATGTTTGATTCATCGAGCTACGTCTCGCGGGGACATCAATGTTTTGTAGAACTGGAACGTTGGGAGTTGCAGGTTTGAATAAAATTGTGGTAGATAAATAAAATTGTAATACTAATTTAAATTTGTCTAAGTGAGCGATAAAGAACATTCTGGATTGTGTGAAGCTGATGAAATGGGACTACATTTTATATATCTAAGTAAACAATATTCAACAAAATTGCGTGACCAGTATATGCATGTTGGTCGAAGAAAGTTCTGAATCATCATTAAAAATGTTATAACTTTTGTGGCATACATTGTAACTTGACCTGTGATTTTAATTCCAGTTACAAATGAGAAATAAAGAAAATTGGGCTTTGTAAGACGAAAAATCACAGTTCAGAGAAAAACTGTGATATCGAATCTCGTACATTACTTTGAATAAAGTTATAAATCCTAATTTAAACGCTGTCAGATTTTAATCCTACTTGTAAGTGACAAGTAAAGAAAATTGAACTTCTAAGGAGGAAGTAGAGTATTACTATTCTTGTAACACTTTTTTCTTCTGTAACTCTGATAGATTAGACTTTTGATAAATTGCTATGTTATATCTGGTACATCTCTTTAAATAAAATTCTCAGTCCTAGTTTGAAACTCGTTGGACTTTACATCTAGGTGTTAACGAATGATAAAGAAAATTACACTTTAAATAAAGGAAACAAAGAACTATTAACTCAAACATGGCGACGTTTCTAACCGCCATAGAGGTTTGGGTCGTATACAATAAATACGTTATTGTCAATAGAATTATAAAGGTTAAATTAGTCGACAATCAAATATCACGTACGATTTTCTATCGTAGGATCTAACAACAATCGTTGGCATCACCAATTTGCGTGTACTTTGTTATAGAAAAAAAAAAAAAAACACAAAGGTGAAAAAAGTTTACCATCTCGACTGAAAGTTCCTTAACAGTGACAAATTCAACTCCACTTCCGCATTTATAAAACAATGAGAGCGTCGTGGCTCCGAATGAATTTTAAATGCGTAACAATACTAACTCTAACTTCGCGTGTACTTGAACAATTATAGTTAGAGCTCACGGAGTGCTCTAGAAGAAAAAAAGTACTTTACTATGCAAGAAACGCCAAAAGTGCACGACCGCAATTTCGCGTGCAAACAAAATTAACGTGCTTCAAGTTTCAGGAAATGAAAAGGCATCCGGAGAAATGGAAAATAAATTCCGAGCACGTAGCTTAATTTCGTCCTTTTTTCACCCTCGTAATTTGAAATGCTCGAAACAAACGCGATGGAACTAAGAAGCTCTCAACTCGGAGTTTATAGCGACAATAAACTCCGAGAGAAATATATTTATATTTAGAGGTATTTAAATAATTGTTAAATATATATGTGAACATCGCAATGTTTCGAAACGAGCCAAAGTATTTCGAAATAAATGATTTTACTAAACATTCGAGCATAATCGTACCGTCATTGTCTTTGAGTATGCAAATATTAATAACATTATTATGTTGCACAAATGACGATAATTGTGCACCATAATAATTAGTGAAAAGTTTTTCTACATATGTAATATAGCTACCCTCTGGAAATCGTCTCACGATCAGCCATTTTGAGCTCCACTCTGAAGTTGTCTCCTCCGAAGATCGAGAGAATTGATTGCACTTTGGCGCCAACACAGCTTTCCTCTTCGTCCACTGAAAAATATAAAAGGAAACATTTAAAGCTTATTGAATTAAAATGAATATATAAAATGTATAGTACAGCTAAAATCTAGAATCGTTTACGTGTCTGAAAGGAAAACTACGTACTTTGAATGAGTTAAACTTTTCGTGTTACTGATACAACGTTCACAAAACTGAACGTCTGTATACAAAGGACGCGAGGGTCTGGAGGGGATATTCGAGGAATTTGCAAACCGAATACCTACGCGTAAACATATTACGTGTTATTCTAACTGCCACGCCTATATTTCGGTCACGACATAATGTTTACGCAACGAAGAAAACCTTTTATCTCTAATATTACTTACTCCATACTTGCAATCAAAGATTCTTGTAAATTTGAATCTTCGAGCAGAATCTGCCTCCGTTCAGGACAATCTTCGATTCTTCGTTTTCTCGGTCAATGTTACCGCAATTCTATGTTCTGTGTAAATTTCTTGAACGCAAGATTTTGTAAAACGATAATTTCTACCGAAATATCGACGTAAATGTAGATAGATCACGAATTAAGTCGATATTCAATTATATGTTCGACACGCCACTTTGCTGAACACCAGCGAGATGCCAACATGGGTCAAATGAACAATCGACTGTTGATCGAAGTTTCTGGTACTTGATCGAAGTAGTCACCGAGTTATATAAAAAATCAAAGTGAGCAATGTGGGAAATTTAGCAAAATTTTATGTAGATATCTTCCGATATTGTAATGTTGAAAAAAATTTCTCAACTGACTAGCGTGGTGGTGCCGTCTCAAGTATGGCTGAAACGTCAGCCAGTGTACAACCTGTATCGTGTAGTTGGTTGTTACGGTAGTCGGTGTAACGATTTGTCGCGAGTTATTACGTATCTTCCTAAATGTCCCGTGTTTTACTTGTACAAAACCTCGAGAGGAAGGCTTAAACAAATTAGTGAAACTGCTGTCAGCACATGCAGTGGAACAGACGGAGAAGAAATGGCACCAACGCGTGTTATTCTTATGTCGTGTGGCAGTTATAACCCTCCGACCAATATGCACCTAAGAATGTTTGGTACATATATATCATTCCTTGCAATCAATATCCAATCGTTGCGTAGAAATCTCTTAAACAAATGCATAACATCGAACACGAATTTTGCAATACTCATCGTCGCGGATTATTTAAACAAACTGAAACGCTGTCAAGAAGATAACATTGTGTAAACAATCCGATTTGATTTCATTGTCTAGTATAGTAGTTACGTGAAACATAAAATATAAGACGTAGTTTCGTGTTTCAATTACACCAATTCTGCTTCTAGCTTGATTATCCAAAGAAAATCTTAAAAATACACCCAAAATATTTTCAATATGTATGGAATGTAATATGACGTTGTATGGAAAATTTGCAGAGATCGCCCGTGATCATCTTCACAGGATGGGAACACATATTGTGGTTGGCGGTGTCATATCTCCTGTGCATGATGCATATGCCAAGAAAGAGCTTGCAAGCGCGTCACACAGATGTGCTATGTTGAAACTAGCTTTACATAACAGCGATTGGATTCGACTGAGCAGTTGGGAGACTAGACAAAATGGTTGGACAAAAACTAGAATTAGTTTGCAACATCACCAAAATTTATTGAACTCTGTGTTGCTCGACTCGAACAATATTAAGCACATACCAATTGAAGATCTGGAGTGGATACCAGAGAATGTGAAGAATAGTTCTGATCATACGCCTATCCAAATCAAGTTGTTGTGCGGTGCTGACTTGTTAGAAAGTTTTGGAACCTATGATCTGTGGGCAGAAGACGATGTAAGTTTGTACAATTTTGTTTATCAGATTACTTAAGGAAGAGATGCTTATAATTTTGTTGTTTTTACAGATCGATGCTATTGTCGGCGAACACGGTCTCGTAGTTATTACCAGAGAAGGCTCAAATCCAAATAAATTTATATATGACTCAGATATTCTTTCCAGGCATATGGTAAGTAATTATTTAAAAAATGATGCGATCTATGGTGATCTTATTTGAAAATTCTGGTTTAATTCTGTGTGCAGCACAATATATACATAGTAACCGAATGGATTCCAAATGAAGTTAGCTCAACTAGGATAAGAAGGGCGCTAAAACGAGGCGAAAGCGTTAGATATCTCCTGCAGGATGCTGTAATCGATTATGTCTATAAACACGGGATATACGATGCGAAGACGACGGCGTCGACAATGTGAGTGTAACATAATTTAACTGAATTTCTAGTTGATATAAATAGTGACAATTTAATAGTATATCTTCCAGTAGATTTTTAAAATAAATTTATTTTTACATATTTTGTATGAGAAGCATATATTTTTATAGCACTCATATTCCATGTAGTTGGTGAGTTTAGAGCATACGCAGCTAGTTAGTTTAAGATGTAAATCTGTTACACAAAGTGATATACTTGTATATTATGTGATTCAAAATTAACCCTTTTAGTACTTAATAATGCCGATATATCGATACAATTGCGTCCTAAGCGTTGTAAATATTTTCAATCGGTATAGGTATCGGCTTTTAAAGATTGAAAAGAGGTTGAGATCTGACTACTATAGTTATTGTAAAGAAAAATGATTAATGAATGTATATATACATATATATATATATATACTCGTGTAAATGATTGATTAAATGTGTTTTCACATGGCTTTTCATTTTAAAAATATCTAACTACTAAATATGCATTCCACGCAATATATCGTAAAATCATTAAAAATTGCGAAACTTATTTTTACTTATTATTCACCAGTACATTTTAGTGTTTACAATGGTGCTGTAGCTTTGTTGATCATCCGAAATATTTATATAAACAATCAGATTGTCCTTACTTGTTATGTTTTAAACAAATAACGAGGTACTTTTTACCGCATACAAGACTTTATTGAATGTTAAAAGGGTTAATGCACACTATAGATGTATCCTACAACAATAGATGATAGTCTAGTCTAAGAGTCTTCCATTTTATGTAAAATCAAATCCTAGGAGCCAATTTTCTAATTCTGTATTTGTGAATAAATTTTAGCTACCACCTTTTACGTTCCTCTTGTTTTTTTTTTTTTTTTCTCTTAATATTACGTTAAGTTCTTAAAGTAGTTACTCTTTATTTATTATTACGATAAGAATACCGATTCACGGATGAAGGTACAACTGTTGTCAATTTGGGAAACTCTGACGAAGCTGTCCGACAAGATTCCGTGGACAAATTTCAGAGTGGAAGAGGAGCGAACTAATCCGTATCGCTTCCACTTTGCAATTAATTTAATTCATGCTTGAATCGGATCCATGGCGAACCATCGCCGCGATTAGTGCCATATAAAAAATAGTGTCTTGTTTTTCACGCTGCCAATCTCCTTGGACACTGAAGTAAGTTGGAACTGACCTCGCCGAACGCGAATAATTACTTGACCATTGACTCCAAGTATCAAAGCACTTTTCTCACGCCGTCGCCTAGCGACGTAACCATGGACTCCCCGAGTCCGATCGAAATAATATCCATCGACGTGCCCGACACAGTTCTCCGTAAGAATATCCAGAACGCCACGAACATAGCCGCACGGCACGGCGGTCTCGAGGAGGCTCGCGAAAAATTTATAAACGCCCTAGTGGCCGAGAACGGCAACGCCAAACACTTGCCCACCTCGAAGGCCGCGTATCCAGGTCTCGCGAAACAGATCATCGCCACCGAAACCGGCGAGTCGCAGATCCTCGACGAGGTAGGTTTCGTTGACGATGAGAGAACGGTCAGGACGGCAGCGGAGGTCCAGTCGCGACCTAGCCAGGTAGAACAGGAGTCCTCGAGCGTCGTCGTCTCGGCCAAACAGGAAGATTCAACGACGGAGGATACGAACGCCTGCGTAGAGGCGAGGGACAACGAGTCCAACGACGGCAGAGTTCCAACGACGCTCGAGGACGACGTAGGATTAAGTAGAGGCAAAGACGGCGATGGTAGATCCTCGGTGTCGCCGTCGAGTCTCTCCGTGACGTCCGCTGTGGACAACAGCGGTCGTCATGAGTGCGCTCTGTCGGACTTCAGCGTGGACAAAGAGGATTACAGGCTGACCCGTTACGGCTTAGATGACGCCATGGAGGACGAGGCGCAGGAACAGAGCGAGGAGACGCGATTAGGCAAGGAGCAGTCCAGCTCGAACGACACGAACGAGAGCAACGTCGTAGAGCAGGACTGTTTCGCCAGCGATAGCGTGCGGTGCTCCAACACCCAGGTGTTGGTCCTGGTTAGCGCCATGATACACAACCCTTTCGAGAAAGAAGCCGCGACGTTGATCTTAGAGGAGAACGGGGTTCAGGGTAAGGGCGAGATCACGATATACAAGGGCGAGTCGGATAGGAGCATCGACAAGCTCAGTCTGCTGGTACAGCCGTCTGTGCCCGTGCCTAACGAGAGTTCGGTTAAGATTCAAGAAATAGTCGACGAAGAACCGGAAGGTACGAAGGTGGGTTCAGACGAACCTTCGGCTGTGGATAACGCCTCGAAGAGGGACGTTAATCTGGAGATAGACGGTAAGTATCTGAAGTCCGTGGTGAACTCACGCAAGAGTCCCAGGAAGACCAAGAATGGGCAGATGAGAGTGTACGAGAACGAGGAGAAACGAGGTAAAAACGGGGACAAAGCGAAGAAGAAGTGTACCGATTCGTGTACACAGTCGGAGGACACGTTCTACAAGTCTCTGTCGAAATCCTCGCCGAGAACGAAGGAGGGGAAGTCCTCGAGATCGAGTACCCAGAAGACAGCAAACAGTTCGAAGATCTACGAGTCCTCGCATCGATACTACGCGCCTCTTAAAGGAAGCTTAGACTCTGTGATCGCCACCGGCGACCCCAGGACATCGTCCAGGCGAAGATCGAACACCGACGAGACGTTCTCGCAGAAGTCGAAGAGTTACGAGTCGATAAAGATCATCCAGGAGGCCTGCTACGAGGAGCCGTCCAAGGCGGACAGCACCTCCCAGTTGATCACGGCAAACGACCTGGACATGCAGACGGAGGAGTACTGCTCCGTCTGCTGCTACGGGAACGAGATGTCCCTGAGGACCGAGGAAGCCTTAGGGAGTCCAAGTCAAGAGAATTTCTATACTTTGCGCTCGAACTGCAGCTCCCTGGGAGACGAGGACTCCACGGAGTGCGACATCTGTAGCTCCTGGAACCTCCAGGAGTCCACCGACGTGCTGGACAGGAGGATCGCCTCGACGAACGATTGCGATCAGCTGTGCGAGGTTTGCGAGATCTGCGGCGAGACGATATTCTCCACGCAGGGACCCGTGCACGGGAGAACGCTAGAGTCGTCGTCGAGGAGTCTTCCCAAAGAGGTTTCCAGGATCGTCGACAGCACCACGACCTACCCGTCGCTGGACGACGACAGCTTCGAGATCGAGAACTGTGGCCTCCAGAGCGGGCCAAACTCTGCGGACGATAGGCCATCGCGCGAAGGTGAGAAACAGTTATCCATGTCTTTCAATTTATTCGACCCGTCAGTGGTCAAGAGGAAGCCGCAGGAGCAGTACTTCATCCCCAAGGACGAGATAGCGATCCTGTCCAGCGGGACCAGGCGGATCAGTCGCAAGGCGTCCTTGCTGAGGAAGAAGCCAGAAGATTCAACGATCGTCTCCGAAGATAAACGGCGCTACTCGTCGGTGGACAATCTTCAGTTGGCCAAGACGTCCTCCAGGAGCAACGATAAGATCCTCAGGCCTAGGAACAGCAAGCTGATCGGTTCTGCGGATAATATACGCGCCCCGAAGAGCTCCAGGCGGTGCAAGTCGTTGCAGAGGTCTGCAGACAACGTGCGCTACATGGACTCGTCTACGGACAACCTGGACTCACTGATAGAGGGCCTGGACAGAGAGGACGAAGGGGACACTGTCGAATGGATGGAGAGACCTAACATCAGAGACAACGAAACGGTGAAGATGATCCTGACCAAGCACGGCATCAAGATCATCAGCGAGAAGGAGACCGCTCTGTAATCCAGATGGCTCTAACGCAGACGAACAATCAACGAATTGAGGAACGCGATTTTTCAGAGGATACTGCTCACATTAGTTGGAAACAGAGAACACGCGAATTAGCTCGAGCTCTCGTTAGGTCACCCGAAAACTTTTAGCAGACTTGTCGACTCACCCTGCGACGGTGACTGCCGCCTTCGAGAGTATACCGAGATTTTTCACTGTACGATAGCCTAGTCTGACGAATACGTGTCTCTGTATAGCTCACTCGAGGGACAGGTTCTCTCCGAGCGAGAGGAGCGCTGAAGTGTTACGATTATATCCAGCTCATAGATTCTATTTAATTAAATCGATATTAAGCGAGTAAGGGGAGCATTTCATATCGTAAACGCGATCGTGTTTCTAGAACTCTTTTAACAAATTATGGAGGCACAAGTTTAGCATGAATTAGGTCATTGATCGAATGAGGTGGATTAGAAAAATAAAAAGTATTTCATTTTTCCAACTCATTTCATTGAAACAATTCATACATATTGAAAACATGTGATTTCAGAATTGTTCACGAGAGTTCCTTAATTGCGTTTATAATATAAAATGAATCCCACAGCCATTACTCCCTCAATTTAGATTTATTATTAAGGACAAGGATGGTTTATAATGGTTCATTATTCATTCGGATAATGATCTATACAGGGTGTTAACGAAACCGCAGACCGTATTTCAGAATCGATTATTCGCGCGAAAAGAAACCAAAAAGTCCTTGACCATTTTACAATCCTATGCTTTATTACGTAGATACGAGCAATCAAAGTTTACTCCCGTGACTCATGGCGCGCCATTTTATATCCCCTGTCAGCTGATCGCTGCGCACGCGCACGCGTCCAGAACTTCAGCTGCTTGTATCTCGATAACGAAATCTCTGATTGTGAAATGGAAAAGGACTTTTCGATTCGTATTGTCGCGTGGAATCGATCTGAAATTAAGTTCCCGCGTTTTTGATAACGTCCTTTATACCGATTTCTATTTAAATAAAGTAATTCGCGCGACGAGATTTTTGGGAAACGACGGAGCTGCGAACGAACGAAATCTCGAAGCGTATTATTAAGTCGCACGTTGATCGTCGTAAATAGGAAAAGTTCTAACGAGTATAATATGCATACGAGAACACAGGCCTTCGTAAACCTTTTAGAGAACGCAGTAAAAAAAAAAAAAAGAATAGAAAAGAAAAAAAAAGAAAACCGACGTTATATCGCGTTAACGAATTAATCTAAGAGCCGCCACTGTCGAACATGATCGATCGATTCGAAGGAATCGTGAGAGAATGTTTCGTTGATACGTGCGTTGGGAAGAAATTTTCGAGGCGTTTGGATGGACAACTGGCCACTCGATGTCATTGACCTTCTCTTGCATAATGTGTTTCACTGGGAGCCTAAAGAAGCAATGAAGTTCACCTAGCCTTTAGTTTGAGTACTACTTGATCCACGAACGTACATACAATCAAGAAATAATTCCCTTCTCGAAGATTATAATGAAATTTATGGAATAGAGGGTTAACAGAGTGATTGAGGTGAACAAAGAGAGCCACGAATGTTCTTGGCAACGCACAAACACAGAAGGCGGTAAATTATCGAGACAATCCTAAATAACGTGTCAATACTAAGGAAAATCGTTTCAACTAAATATAAATTATTCTATAAATTATATAAGCGATACGATGGGCTGCGGTACATCGATCGGGGAAGCGTTTCAGGGATATCCGCTCATCTGAGTTTTTCTTCCACACTACGTAACGCGAGATCGGTGTGTACAAGGTGTTCATAAACATGCAAATATTTTGAAACAATCGCCAAACGGTAAGGAATAGGGAAAAAAATGATTGAAACTCGCCTGCTATGACCCACAGTCATTTATTGCGTTTCATTTAAAAACACAAGCAGGCCGTAAAATAACAATAAATTTTGTTACGTTCGTATTTCACATCGTTCGGTAATTACGTCAAAGGTCACATATCCATGGCCACCCTGTACATCGATCACCCGAACGTTACGACTCGTAACGAGTATGCGTGTCGCGCCTAAGTCTACCATGTAATTCTTCGTTGAAAACGTGCCAATTGTTTTTTATAACCTTTTAAATCGTGTTTTCTACTATTTCGTCGACACTTTTTTCTAAGCGATCGAGGGATGGAGGGAGGGGAGCCGGGTCGTTTAATCTCGTGACTATTACGCACCGAAGTGTCTCGAGCTTGTAGACTTCGATTAGAGGACTAACAAGGAGGGGACACGGAAGTGGAATCGTCGATTTCGATCAGAATTCTTTCTTGGTGAATCTGGGATGAATTTCAAATACCAATGTACTACGCAGTGTCCGTAAACTTCGATTCTTAGATTCCGTGTCTTAGATTCGCCAAATCAAATCAAATCAAATAAAAAAGAAAACAAAAATTATCCGACACTTCAGTGCTGCGACCTCTCCTTGTAAGTATGGCAGTTATGATCAGTCTCTCTACCTTTGTATCTTGTATCCTGTTGCACGGTGTCATGCGCCTCTGTCATGAATCTCGCTTGAGAAATCCCTCCAGCAATTACTGTTCTTACAGTGAAAACCTCCACTGCATCTGACTGTGATGAAATCGCTCGCTGTCTCGAGCAACGGAAACCATTTTGAAATCTCTCGGAAGAAGCGTTCGTTTCTTTTTCTTCTTCTTTTTTTTTTTTTTTTTTTTTTTTGTTTCCTCTTGATATCTTCCGTGTTTCCATTATCAATGCTCGGATCGGCTCGACGACACGTTTCGGGTGCAATGGAAACGGAGTCATTGTTTGGAATTATGGCTGAGCTTCTTAGGCGTACCTCTGTTATAGTGGCTATATTTTATACTCTTCCGCCAGCAGTGAGACTTTTGACGTTGCCACTGTTGAGGGAGCATCGTGTTTTTTGGGAATGATTTTGCGAGATACGATCGTGTTTTGTTTGAGAAGGACGTCTTCTTACCTATCCGTTCCCTGACCTCTTTTTGTTAGTCTTGGTACGCGAGTAGGGTTGCCAACCGCGTCTAGTATACGAAAAGTGGTAAAAATCAGGATGGTTTAGAGGAGATTAAAAATTGAAGCATTTTCTTCGAAGTCGAAAAAAGGATTGCCGTCTCTGAAGGAGCACGGTTGGCAGCCCTGTACGCGAGTCTTATTTGCTCATCCCTAAAGAAACTGTTCGCTCTTCTTGTTACTGTGTCGCGACGTAGATAGACGAAGGCGGTGTTAAAAATGCTCAAGCTGACGGTGTTGGACATTTAACCCTTTGGGGACGCATTTTTATTCGACCCTTTAGGCGCCACTGTCTGGTTCATAGAATATTTTGAAAACTGTATTTTTGATAGATTTCATTTTTAGTAGATTCCATGTATGAATGCTCAATTATTTGATGAATTACTTCCAAGTTCTCTAGTCTATTAACTATAGAGTCTAGTCTTTTAACAATAGAAAGTAATATTATCTCCACTTGAAGTTCTGGCGCCTAATAGGTTAAAAAAGATATCGTACTAATCGGAATTCTATCGATGTTATTGATGAAAGAGATCATGGCTCCATAATTATTTCAGCGCGTGGCGAGCAGGTGAACCGGTGGCACCACTGGACCACTTGCTCGCCACTCATCGAAACAATTACGGCGCCCAGTCGTGACGTAGATGTTCCAAATTCTATTGCTATATCTCCGTAGAGAACGTTATTTATTTTTGTCAAAAAATTGTAGTCTACATAGGGTACGAGAAAGTTGCCGTTGACAAAACGAATATGGCTACCTGGATGTGTTCCGGCCCTCGACCGCAAAGGGTTAATTTACAAAGTGCTTCCTGAGTGCGAATAAACCGGCCTTAGGCCGCCCTTGTATCTTTTTTCGACCAACTTCCGCTTCTTTTTTCTACTCCCGTATCTTCGTTATTTTGTTGTCTGTACTCGAAATGATTTCGTGGGACATATGAAATGTGTTTTTGGCCATCGCGACTTCTATCACGCAATCGGTACGTTCGAGAGGATTCACAGGTTCCGAAAATTGTGGAAAGAGATAACGTAAAGGAAAAGTTGCGAAAGAAAATCGTATTACTTAACCGATGGGAAAACAGTGTCGATATTCGATATAATATTGTTAAAAATCATTTTCGAGATCACTTTCCAAAGGAACGCGTGTTCTTCATTTTCGTTTGCTATCTTTGTCGCTTTTAAGATTAATATTTATCCCAATTATTCTGGTGTAAAGTACAGGCTAAAGTGGACAGCTGTGACTAATTCGATAACTCTGGAAATATTAGGTTCGTCATAGATGCATATACGCATTATTCATGTATTATAATATATTATTCAAATTTCACGACCTGCGTCTTCATAAGTTCAAAGCCACTACGTTATCTCATTATTCCCGCGATGAAAGTTGCAAATAATCTAACCTATGACGACTCATATATACATTCAACGATCATGAATAACGCAGTCTTCGGGTTACCAGTACCCAATTTATGACGTTAAATGTTAACATCTGAACTTTTATTGCATTTAATAGACACGTTTTTAATTAATATTCATGGATTTATCGCACGCATCGCCCTGTATATCGTGATCCAAATTTAATAGAAACGTAATCTGATCGGGACCGGGTAGCGTCGAAGGGCTAAAGAATAATTATCAAGGGCTATAGAATAATAATAATTTAACCAGTCAGTCTCTTTCTCAATTTTGACGGTTGTTAAGAAAGATAAAGAAACCAGAATGATAACGAAGCGGAGACCCCCTACCCCCGATGGCGTGATAGAAGTCGATGTGTGGTTCGGTTCTGATGGAGCATGTGATATGTGTTTTCCAGGGTACAGCAAAACCTGCATGCCTACTGTAAGACAGATAGTTGACTGTCTCGTTGCTGCTCGACCCATGCCAATCCGATGCGGCCCCTGCCTTACTGCTAAACGTACTTATTCTGCTACTAACAATCGCGATAGTAACGGCGCCGGTCGCGTTAGCAGCACGGCTAACAGCAACAACATCAACAGCTACATCAACAACAACAAGAACGTACACGCCTACGAGAACATTCAAAGCTTTAGTATCCGCGAGAAATTCCCGTTTGATTGTGCAACCAGCCGCGACTAGGACTTCCTTTTTTCGCAGTGCCGGGGAGTACACGGCGTTGGGCACATCGCTATCCACGATCGCAATCCCTGACTAATCGATAATCGTGATTAATAGACACGATTATTGCCTCCGAATTACAACAGACTACGGTAAAGACTGGATAAATACAAGATGACTATCCCCACCACTGGAGGGGTTCTCCTTGACGCTCGGCAAGCGACAGTTTAATATGATCATAACCGAGATATCGGTGAGACTTATTCTTATATTACTATTGCCTCACCGGTACGTTTCTGCCGACTGTTTCCTTTCCTCGGACCTCTTTCTCTTTCACTCTGTCCTTTTCGACGCTCGACTCGAGCCAGATATAAACACAGAATAGAAATGCAACGTTTGGGTCGCGATTTTCTTGCACGTATCCAGTCTTTACTGTACTGCCTCGAAACTGCGTACTCCAAACGCAGGCTACAATTAACGATTAATTCGACGTTAAAGCGATCACTGGCCAACTCCGGGAGTACGTGAAACAGGTCCACTGAAAGTTGCTTCGTACAGAGAAGCACGGTCGCAGTCCGGATTAGACTCATTTCGCTACTCAAGGCTACTTGTATTACCACGAATTACATCGTTCACGACCCCCGTGATACCGTGTATCGAGGACAGTCTTTCGAGTAGCCTCGAGTGGTCGGTTGTTATTTACTTGACTAAATATTCCCTCTTTCATTGAGTGCGACTAGTATTTAATATTTGTAGTTAAATTTTATTTCGTTTGTTTCCTTGGGTTGAACTGATAGACGAGTTCCTGTCTTCTAGTCTGTTGGGTTATTTGTTACAATTAGTAATTTATTTATACGTAAGCTCTCTTAGGTATTGTTTGTTACAGTTTCTGGGTAGTGTTGGTAGTGTCTCATTTGTATTGTTATTCTAAGGAGATTTGGCTATTGGAGAATCAAGAATTCTTTTTAACAAATGTATAAATATATATTTATATATACGTTTTTTGGAAGATTCTTTTTCTGATGTACAATAGTGAACTGCAGAGGCTACAACATTTTGATACAATCGATATTGAACACATAGTGGAAGATATTTGGCAATGACGGAAAGTACGTACTCGATTAATTATGCAATAGTTATTAGTTGATCTGATTGCCTCGTTGATACATTGTCACGTATCCATCTTAATAATAAAAAAAAAAAAAAAATCAAATAGTTGTAGGAATTAACATATCTTTCACTGAGAAATGCCTTTCAAATGAGTTTTTCTTACAGAGAACGTTATTTAATATTAATCTTATCTACTGACGAAGTGATTACTTTAAACATCTTTCATACGAGCATATACTATTTTTACAATAATCTCTCAACTACTATTTCCTGTTTCACACGTCTATTCTCCCCAGCACTGCTTCCTCTCGAAAACGAACTTTATATTTCTTTTATACGCAGACTGAGTGTCTAAATTCCAAAAATAAATTCAATATCTTTCTTCAATTAGATAACTCAGTCTGTAAATCCACGTGTTCAAAAGCTTGTCAACTAGCACGTAGTTTAATACTTAAAAAAAAAAAACGCTCTGTTTGATATCTGGCACGTTATTGTTACAATGAATTAGACAAACCTCTATTTTTACTTTCTTAGGAATTCTGACGAGATAGATTCGAAGCTACATGAATTGAATTGAATGCCATTTTTCTTCGGGTAAAATACGATTAAAGACTAATTCGAATCAGGCCTTAAAGAATTACGAATTAAGAGCTTTTCGTGATCAGTGTTAATCCTTTGACACAATCCTGCATCGTGACGACAGGATCATATGTATGTTTTACATAACCGACTTTTTACTTTTAGAGAGCATATATACACTTAGTTAAAGGGTTAATCAACGATATTCAACAATGATCTACCACTGCGCAAGAATATTTTACTTGCGTCTGTATGATTTTTCAATGCCTGCGGCCATCCTAGTCGCAGCGAGCGTTGCGCAGAATCTCTCCCGCCTGTAATTTTGTTAATAATTTAATAGTACGCCGAGGAAAACGAACGTTCGTTTTCGCAATCAGTTTCACGTAGTTTTATTCAATGAAAAGGAAATATGGCTTAAAATTGTTTACCTAACAATACGTAGATCGCGATTTTAGACTCCTTTCAGGCATTTTCAGGTTCGAAATTCTAGATTATCATGGAACACTGGCGTTTTGTTAGTTGCGTCGAGCGGCGAGTACTCGTTAAGCAACTCAAAAAACGAGGGTCGAGTTAGAATTTAATAACAGGTGTTCCGTTAGATTAAACAGTATTTTATCTTGCAATTAATCGTCTGCGATTGCTCACTTTGTTTTTCACTTGTACACTACCGTCTACGACTTACAGTTTAAAACGTAATTTAACGTAATTATTTGAAGTATCAGCATCACCTTTGACGCCATTTTTCAAGAGATACGTAATTGTCTTCTAATATCTGCGACTAGATCATTTTTCTTCGCGTAAATTTCAAGGGAAAGTACAAACTATAGACGGTAGTGTGCATTTCGTTCATCGAATATACGCGATCGAATGTAGAATGAATTTCGGTAGCTACAACTGTAATTTAGCGTTTTTTGTAGTCGTGGAAACGAAAAAGAAGAGAAAATATACGAAAAGAAATCAAAATAATCATATTTTGTATACATTGGAAAAGAGAGAGGATGTTGAGTGACAGAGAGAATGGTTTGGTAAAAACTCGAAAGGCGTAAAGAATTTGACGAACTTTTTAGCGTTGAATATTTTCTAACGAAATTTGTCATAATCTAGAAGCAGAGAGTACTTGTAAACATCGGTATACGAATGCAGACTGATAATTAACAGTTTTTATTTTCTCGAAACTAGAATTTGTAATTAGCAACTCTTCGCTCCGACTTCTCATAAATCGTACAAGTTCTTCAAGAATCGAAATTCTCAATTTTGTCACGCTGAATTTCACTGATCTTCTAAGTTAACTCTTTTAAATTTTGGAAAGAATTTATATGTGAAAATAGAGGAAAGAATTCCACGTTTTATAAGCAGTGATAATTTGTTGCGATCAGCTGTACAACGATTAAAGAGGCTGCGATGAAGTCTAGCGTAAGAAAAATGTACGAGGCTCGATTGATTTTGTGGTAACGTCGCATTATTTATTTAACAGCCTTTCACCGAAGTGCCAGATACTTCTATGATATCTCGCATAAAGCATTCGTCTCGGTTGGTTATCGCGCTGATTGTATGTTCGAATGTAGATGTGATCGTTAGAAGGTGCTTGGATGCAGTGTAACGCCCACGTGATATGTCCTAAAATGCCCGCGTTATTTTTTATTCAGTTTTTTGTACAGAAACAATATTCCAAAAGATCGATGGTCGATGTGACGTATCCCAATACTGTTATTAATAAATATTCTCCAGTCTAAGAACGAGTTACAAACTATTTAAAAGAAAAAAAAAGAAAGAAAAATGTTCGCATAGTTCGCACGTTGTATATGTTTGTATACTATGTTAATCCGATCTAGTGAATGTCGTAAACATGTATAACTGTGGAAACGTATAAGAGGCGATAAATAAATCAGAAACAAAGAACTATATTTCATTGACGCCATGAAAGATCAATTTCGTTTAATCGTTTCATCTCCTTTTAAATTGTTTAAGTTCTTTGTTTTCCCATAATTCACGACCGGATCCGCTTAACGATATTCTTACCTTTACATTTTGTAGATCGAATTACGACGTGGAACGTTTCATTGTGGTCCCGGAACACTAAAGACGAGACATTTTTAACCAAGAGTAAATGCATCAGGTAAACTTACTTAAACCCTTTACGAGCAGTTTCCGTTTAATTCAACTGCGATCAGTGTCCTTAAAGAAAAGAATTCTCCTTGATATAGCACACAAATAATCGAGGGATACTGAAAAATATACGTTTGGTATTTATTCACAATTATGAACACATTTAAGTTTCTATTCACACATTTCGTATTTTACAACGTAACCCTATGTCTAAACGAAAATTCGTATTATCTACATGTCTAAAACGGAGCAACGTTTACGCCACGTACTCGGGCATACACCATATCCTGTGTTTTAAATTAAAAGTGTTTTCTTATCCGCTATACAAATAAAATACAATATTACAGATGTCACGCGATACGAGTTAACTGGATATACCTAAAACAAATCGACCCTGTGGAAGGCGTGAAAAGAAATTCCATTTTCACAATTGCACGAACGAATATCAGCTGTTTCCTTTCAATTTCGTTTTTTTTTTTTTTTTTTCTTCTATTTCTTTCGCCATCGCGATCACACGTGTCCTACGTGGTCTTCATCCTTAGATGAACGACGCAAATCATTACGAGCCCCAGGATCCACCCTATTAGTATTAAAAATCCGCTGTAGACTTCCGGATCTTCGAAGGGCGTCCCTTTCTCCAGAACACCTCTGAGCGAGATGCCTGGTAGCGTTGTGGGTAAGGTTAAACTGATCCACTTGAGAGCCTCTGGCATTCCCTCGATTGGCCATATGAGTCCTAGAAAATTCCAATCAATTTTCATTTTCGTACATACTTTCACCCTTTTACAGGGTAGATAATATACATGGTGGCGCAGAATTAGTGTAAGAACAAGAAACGGAGGATAGCTGAGACGATTCTGAACCACAATTTCCTTTGCAAAAATGTTGGATGGTGCTTCGTTATCGAATTATTAAAGAAAACCCACGGACCAATCGCAGCGGGTGGGCGGAGCGTCCTGGTTCGAGCCGGCCTCTCTCAGCTGAGCGCGCGCTACTCGGGCGCTGCGATTGGTCGGTGGTTTTTCGTTAATAATTCAAAAACGAAGCACCATCCAATAATTTTGCAAAGGAAATTGTGCTTCAGAATCGTCTCAGCTATCCCCCATTTCCTGGGTTCTACAAAAATAAAGATTTGATAGAAATCTCTTAAAATCTCTATAAATCGTGCGACAGAAACAAGTCACTTACCACTGAGGAGAAACAATGGATAAAAGCTTCCTACAGACGCGTAATTGACGAGAGTATGCGAAGTGCACAGAACTGATATCAGGAAACCTGTAAATAGTACCCAACAACAGTATTATTTTATTCCCCCTATTGCAATTGCTAGATATTAAACTCACCATAAGACATTCCACAAATTCCTGATAGCAGTGGCATGCAGCATACGATGATCATCGATCCTTTGCAGTGCACGTCAAATTGGGAAAAGCATATACAGATTAGTACTATAGTTTGAACAACGATCAACGATGTTTGAGACACGATGTGCGTGATTAGAATCTCCCAAGTTTTCACACCTATTTTAAACAGACAGTGTCAAAAAGAGTAACTAGTAGTAATCTTTATTCAGGCACTATAATGATAGACGTTTACTCGTTTATCATTTTTGGATTTACACGGAGAGCTCGCAGAAACGTGTAATTACCTTGAACCAAATTCCTGTCCCACATGCCAGAATGTCGATCAGTTATGATTATAGACGAGCACATAGACGTCGTTGTAATAAACGTCAGCCTAAAATGGCAATGCATTCGTGAAGAAACAATTTTTAATAAATAAACGCTTCACTTCGGAAAACAAAGAAACGTTAAAAACGTTCTTGTTGAACTTACATTAATATATACGGTGGAAAAATCATCGTGATGTAATTTTGATCTAGCTCGCCAAAAATCGGCTCTTCGAACTGGAAAATTGAAGAAATCGTACTGATGATATTGTTATTTCACGCACTCCTAAGAATCGTTAAATTCAGAAGGCATACGTACACGTATGGGAAAATTCGCGTACTTTGGAGAAATTCTACACGCCCTCACGATCTCCCTGAATTCTTCAAAAAAACTTTTTAATAATTTTCTTTGCACGAACAAGCTAATTTGTCTGTCTGAAAACAGAAAGAGAAATAATCGTTATTATCGTTAACATACTAATCACTGCAGATATGTACGAATATACCTGGCGTGTACATCATAACGTCTATCTGACTAGCTACGAGGTCCTCCTCCGTCACTGCGTAATATTCTTCAATCTTCGCTGCCATAGCGCTCGAGAAATTTTTACTGAAATACATCACTCCGACGCTTTTCTGTCTCGAGATGTCTCGCACCGCTCCTTCGTAGTCGTCATAATACACCTAGACATTAAACACGACTGGTGCAGATATTTCGCTACGATCGACGTATTTACACGTTCCATGGTCGTATATATACGTCCTTCCTATACTACAGGCGCATAGATGCGTCAGAAAATGCATACTGACCCTTGTTTTTCTATTTTCCGTTGCATATAACAAAAAATCTTATGATACATTATTATTATTATACATATTCAGACATCAATTAACATTCCGCGTACCTTTTTCACAACAGAGTCGTTGATCCCGTGTATCATTCTACAGCTGAGATCCACGAATTTGCACGTATCGTCGCGTTCATCGTAAGTGACATTGCCCCAATTTCTCCCATTATTGCAGTCCCCAGCTTCGTCGTTCACAATGGATATAGATATACCCGTCGGGTCCTTGCCAACGGCGAAGAACAACAGCGCCAGCTGCATTAGCGGCAGGACCAACGAGAACATGATTCCCCTGCATAAATAAATCGATTATCCGATCGGATGTCTTTCGTTTCGCACCATTTGTAAATAATCTATCGTCGTGTCGATTACCCGGGGTGACGGAGAAATTGCACGTAGTTTTTCATGAACAGGGAGTGGCATCTTTTCCACGCGCTACTTCGCCATTGGAGAGCGTGCTGAAACACCAACATTTTAGTTGTTTTTCTCAATTTCGTGACGATCTTTAGTTTGGGTTGATGGTTAGATATGTTGGACGTGTAATTGGCGTTCAATATGTATATCCACTGAAGGTATAAACACGTTCGCAACGTTTTCACGTAAAGAATCTTTCTTTACGATGATCTTTCCAACACCCAATATACTAGTTTTAGACGTGTACCAACATTTCTCGAACCGCTGTTGTAAATGGACTCCACGGTCAACATTTTGTTCATTTCAGCTATCGAGACAGGCGGTCTGTCTTGAAAATTGGTTTGAGTACGCGCACTCAAATTGAGAAACGCTTCTTCCAAGGAGTCTGTCTGAAACATATCCAGTAGCTCGTTGGGTGATGTTTCTGCCAGCAGTTTTCCCTTTCTCAGTAGACCGATCTGAAAATAGACACGACTGTTATTATTATGTATCGAAACTAGAATGTTTTTAGCTTCAGATCGAAATGTTCATGCACCGTGTCAGACTGTCTCGCTTCCTCGATGTAATGGGTGGTGATGATAACCGTGATGCCATCTTCGCGCGTGATCTTGTCCAAATGGTTCCAGATACTGTACAAACAACCTTACGCTTATTTTTCATGGTCCCGTTGACCCCGTCGATCGAGAGACAATGGAATGAAATTGTACTTGCTTGTCCCTTAAAACTGGATCCAGACCGACGGTTGGCTCGTCGAGAATCAGTAATTCGGGCTTGTGAAGCAACGCGACCGCGAAAGAGAGCCTTCTTTGCTGGCCACCGCTCATGTTCCTCACTAGGTGATCTCTGGGCTGTAGTTGCAGCAGATCCTTCAGGAACAAATACCTCTCCTCTAAAATAACCAATTGTAAACAGATTTGCCTTGCTGCAAAAATTCTGTTCCTTATAAGACTATCGCAAGGTTTAAGATTAAGACAGTCGAAGTTTGCCAACCTACCGATTATGTGATTATCCAACCCGTTGATCCTGCCGAAATAGTAACAAGCGTTGATTACAGAAAACTCGTCGACCAGCGACACATCTTGCGGCATGTAACCCACTCGCGGGCCTGGAATGCCTGATTCTTTAGATTTTGGTTTGCCTCCGAGAATCCAAATGTCGCCGCTGTCCAATTTTGTTACGCCTGCCATGCTGGAGAGCAGAGTGGTCTTGCCACAACCACTGGGACCCAATAGACCGTATCTGTGCGTCAAGGTAAGTACAAAATTAATTCTAAACGAGCACATGCAAGTGGTAGGCTACGCCCACTCCCACTGATAGGCTCATTCCTATTGGTATGCCACGCCCATTTTCTCACTGGTTGGCCGCGTCTACCCCCACCCCACTATAGCTACGCCACGCCCACTGTCTCTGATTAGCCACGCCCACATATCTACTCACATGCATCCCTTAGGAACAGCCATGTTCAAAGCATCCAGAATTAGCTTCCCCTTCTCGTATTCTTTCCTTGCATCGTTGACGATTATTGCGTATTTCGTCGCCATGTTGCGTAACGTTGGCCGCGAACAATCTAGAACAGACACGGGGCATGTGAACACATGCTCTTACAGGTGCTCGGGCCACTGTACATCCAAGCGGCGCCGAACTTCGTTCAGCCTCTAGCGCACCCTAAAGACTTTTCGTATCACGAACACTTTTCGCCTCGTTAAATTCGACCGTTCGAAAGTGACAGGAAGCAAAGCGATTAAAATTCTAGGACAGCCGAAGGGTTTCGCGAGTCGAGCACTCGCGGTTGCGGCACACCTCGTGGAATCCTTAAGGCGGAATTTCGCCAAGGACATCAAGTTCGTTTTTCCGTTTATTACCGAACTAGCTATTACTAGCCGCGGTAAGCGACCTATTTTTTTGCGTAATTTACACGGGCCCTTTCACTTTTATACGTGGATGATGGCATTTCGCGTGGATCGCCATAAAAACAAGAAAAACGTGGTTACCGCGAATTTATGCAACGTGCATGAAAATTTATGAGATTCCCAGGCTATTACCAACTATTAGCGCCTGGATGGGTTCTATTAACGCGTCACGCGAATTTTTAATTCTAGGAGTAGACAGTGATCGGCAATGGCATTGTGTTCGCGTCGCGTCCACATCGTAACATGCGAATGTATCGATGAACCATGAACTCGAGCATCGATGCCTGAATTTTGTAATTCTCTCGGTTTTAGTTTTCTTACGTGAAAAAAATAATTCGCGCACTTTCTCTCGGTGTAAATAACTCCAGAATTCGAGAACATAATTCTCTCCAAATCTCGTCCGTCACGTTACCCCATATTTTTATCTCGCATCTCTCGGACACCATATCCCCTATCTTCATCAGCCGAATCCACCGCGTTCACTATACATTTTCTAAACCGGGCGCCACTCTTACGTTTCTCTCAATTTCAATTCCGTATCTTTACAATCTCGTACTTTCTATTCCCACGAATTTTTACACGCCTCGTTCACCGATTCTCATCAACGTGTCCGTAACGAGTCCGTGTCTTTTTTTTTTTGGAGTCTCAAATTGGAGAAAATAATGAGCAAAACTTGTAGCGATATTTTTACCCAGTATCGTTCAATCAGTTTCGTCGTTTATATCAACGCAGCAGCATGCTCCATCAGAGAGATGAAGAATACTGTAATCTTAGATCGTAGTAATTTTGGTGAAGCTCTAAAGAGTAAATGAACATTTTCTTTTCAGTCAATTTAAAAAAAAAAAAAAAAGAGAGAAATAAAGTAGATAAAAGTGAAGAAAAAATTGCTCGTATATAATTGTCCTAAGCTCGTGACACTGTTTCGCTTCGAATACGATCACTATGTCAATCGATGCGACGCGTGACGCTGAAACAGTTAAAAATCGCTAGAAACAGGTTTCGCCGGTGACTGGCCGCCATTGGGGATTCCGATCGGATCGCGTTTATGTTAAATATCGATCGCTACGGTGGTCCTCCGACTATTTATCATTCGGTGGATCCACTCTTTCGAATATACACATCATCCTGGACGCGTGACACGAATTCGAATCGTCACGCCACGGCGCTAATTTAAACTTAAAATTCACTGTTTACATTAACAGCGCCAGGACACTCGAGCAAGGAAATCGAGTAGCAATCAACGGTTCGTTGAACCACGGACTATAGTTCCGTTCGTTTAACCATAATTTCATTTACGACCCGACGGAGTCCACGATTCAATCGCCATTATTTCAATTTTATATTATACATCATCTTGGGAATTCTATATTTATTCTAGAGTGGGTTAGGAACTTATTCTCTCAGTCGAAAATGTAAAAATAATTGCGTGATTCGCTATAAGTGATCTCGTTGTTCATTTTCTGTCATTTTTGGCTTTATAACGTCGAGCCTGCAAAAGTGGTGGGGATTGCCACGCGACGCTTACGCAGCACCAGCGCCGTTTGTAGAATAAACTTCAGATTTCAGTGCCTCTTACGCAATACGATTCAGCTACGTTTATGCAACGAATTTCAGTGACGTATTAGGCACAATTTGATATATAGCGCAGAAAACCAGCTCGATAAAAATGTCTCACCACTGGAATTTACGGCACACGGGGTGTCGGCGTTGGGAAACGATTGCGCCACCTGTGTAAAATGACGTTGAAAAAAATAGGAATCTAATTCAGTTACGAGAAAGTGATCATGGATACGACCGGTCTACCGTTATCACTGTTCCGCTCGAATACGTGGTTTTTTCACATGAAAGTATCGCCATTTGTCAGTCCTTTTGCGCCATGCCAGCCGGATGAAACTGACAAAACCATCATACGTGATGGCAGAGGTTTTCTTTCTTTTCGCGAACACGCACAGAGAAAGCAGGAAGCGGTTCTTTTATGCATGAATTCGGATTATTTCTATAACATTAACTAATCGAATGCAGGAACGGTTGCCCCGATTCTTGAGTAACCGTAGAAATTATTGGGCTCGTTACCATTAATAATATCGTTTGTATACTTTGTGGGCAAATTTTCTGTAATCAGTGACCCCTTATGTAAGAATCTTTCTGCTATTAATTTCAACGTTCGTTTTTCGTCGTGTCTGTAATTTGAAACCGAAGTAGAAATTAGAGCTGAAATTTCGTAGAAATAAATACGCTATTAACCTCACAGAGAATATCAAGACGAACATTTTTCGTTCGGGAATAAAAATTAAAAGCTTGGAACTTCTTTTTCCCGAAATTCGATTACTAATATTAATTCAATTGTTATACATAATACATTTAGAATGCATTTATCTGGATGCTTGAATAGAAAGTGCAGGTCACCGCGACGTTCAAATGGAGACTCGATTGGCGCGACCGCGTACCACCTTCACCCAGTCTGGTATCCCATAGGTCACGTGCGTTCTAAACAAGTGGGATCGAAGGGAACCAGTTCCACGCACACCAGCTATCGCACGAACGGACGTTACACGGATGTTTTACCGTTACGAAGGGATTACCTAAGTCGCGCTCGACCTACGATGCGTTAGGCCCGTCTGCGTGACGCGTAGCGAATCACAGGGAAAAGTATATCTCTGGGTCAACGTTCCTTTCCGTGATCGCGGCGAATGTCCAACGAATCCAGCAAACTCAACACCGTATATATACGGGTATGTATCGTTTCATGGCGATTGTGTATATACGTCTGCGGGATATTTGTGTACGTATACAGTGTTTCATGGTGACTGCGTATGTACCTTTGTAGATATTGTATAGAGTGTTTCACGATGACTGGATATGTACCTTTGTAGTATACAAAAAGCGTACATGTACGTCTCACGTCATCCACGAGGCCTGTGATGCCTGTTATAGCGGCATCATGTAAAAAGACAATTACTTAAGAAGGTTGTCCGTCAACTTAACAACGAAGTCTGGGCAAGAACAGCAACAACTAGGTCAAGAAGAAAACCTTCTGATCGTCCAGGTAGACTATTCATAAAAATTGTAACGAAAGGTGCGTTTAAGCCATCAACAAACACAGAACATTCAATAGTATCCCTGCTTGGTACCGCAGTTCTCGGATACCACAACTACCGCGCCATAATCAGACAGATCAAAGTCCATACCTCCGCGTCTTAATTATTTCTGTATTACCTAATCCACCAGTCGGTCCTATATGTTACAATCTCTCGCATTAATTCACCGCGAGGAAAGTCTTCCGCATAACGTTCGCCAGGAGTCCACCAGCGAGCGAAAAGGTCAAGCATCCCTCGTCGAAGGATTCGCTTCACGTTTCGCTTCGACGAGCCATTCGACGACCTTTAACCAGATTTTCGCATGCTGCCCCGTTACGAGAGCACTGTTACACCATCGACTGTCCCGTTCGGAAATTATTACAGGCGTAACACTTTCTTCGACGCTTTCGTAACGAGCAGCCTTGAAATCGCGAGTCCGCTTCTCGTTTTTTTTTTTTTTTTCTCTCCGACAAGTTCGCGTGTCTCCCGAGGAGCGAAAGATTTGAAGAAAAAAAGGAAGTAGAGAACACGTGTCACCCTTCGGTGCGTGTTTGGAAAACGCGGCGTTACAGTTGTCTCGTTAGGAATTACGTTCACCCGGAATGGGGACATCGACACACGAACCGGGCAGCAAATTGCACACCATTATCGGGATTTGCATAGGTCTACGGAGTTTGTCATTAGCCGTCCGCAAATTTCAACCGATTCCAGGCCTTCAGCGCAGCTGCGACGTATCCGGTGATCCGCTGAGATTTTTTTCCCCGCGGTCCTGTCGAACGACTCGTTTCGCTGTTGAGGTAGTTCCGCGAATATATTTAATGGTGGGGTTTTAATTAAAATCTCGCTCGACTGTTCTTTGACTATTTTTATTTAAGGTAGTTGTTTCGAGATAGTCGCTTCGTTCAAAAATATAATTGGACAACGTTGCGATATCATCTTCTGTTTTGGTCAGTTGCAGACTCCCGAGCGAGGTACCCAATGTCGCGATCTCAGATGTCATCTTGACCCAGTTGACGAGTTTGTTACGCTATTAGTCATGGAACAACCTTCTTAAGTAATGGATTCACTCACGAATACAGGAATGTTACGGACAGGTGTTGCGACAGTCATCATAAATCAGTCATGGGTCACAGGTGGTTGCCAATATGAGGAACCATTTGGAAAAGACGTGAGTGTTGGGGACCGAATGACTTAGCTACTTATCCTCCCAGAAGTAACACCGTGAGACCCAACATATAGGTGCTACTAGGTTGATCGTAATACTAAACACTCGATTATCGAAAAAGAAAGCAAGAAATATTTTATTCAGCAATTTCTAATACAATCTGTTAACGAATGGTTCATGCTTGTTGTTCCTCTTTGTCACGGTTTTTCGTGCAATTGTTTCTCGAATATCGATTACTTATTTCTTGCTTCTGGTATAGTCGATTTATTCCTGTATGAAAATCTAAATTAAACAAAAGTGTCCATCAGAAGAGAGAGAAGGTGCACGGTAACTTCTTCTATGGGCTCTCTTCGATTCCATCGCGCACGTGTCTAATGACCGTACGTTCGGATGGATCTCGGTCATCGAAGACATCCTGCGATCGCCGTGATACTCTATATAGAGTAAGCGAGACGTTTAACGGCGCGCTGGCAAACGAAAATAGGTGAGTGTAGAAAGTAAATTCGCTCGGGAGAAATTCGCGTTCGAATGGGTCGTGGCAGCATCTCTCTCAATCAGTTTTTGACCGTGCCGCGGGAGGTCAACGGGTTCGATTTTGCGTCACTTTCGTGAATCGCGTCGGAGGAAGAAAGTAAAACGTCGTGGAGAACGGGTTTGGTGGGGCACGTGGAGCCTGCGGGCCTGGCACCGCCGCAAGTGAATCAAAACTGGTCGTTGACGTTAATGTATTTTTGGCACGCGACGATCTGCCGATTGCAAAATATAGAAAACTTCTTTTTATGGATACAAAATGACGGCTTGGATCGTTGAAAGTGATGGAAGTCGTCCTGTCGGCATACCGACGCCCCGTTGAGTCGATATATCGTCAAATTTGTCATATTGTCACGTCGTCACGTTCGTCAGCTTCGTCACGCCGTCATATAATCGTGTCGTCCATAATCGTGTTCGTCATTCCGTCATGTTGTCCACAGTCGTGTTCATCATGTCATCGCATTCGTCACGTTCTGTCGTTGTCGTATCATCACATCCTCATATTATACACCATCGCACATTTCTGCCCATTATTTCTTCACAAATGCATAATTTACAATGCGTGATATTTATGCATACATGTGTAATCCTAGTAGTCGACATATTCTGGAAAAAAAAAACCCTAATAAATAATATTATGATTTTCCAGTGTTTTTTGTCTTTTTTTCAACTCGTCGAAAAAGAAGCTCGGCATACTTAAAGTCGCGTTACGATACTCCGTGAGTGAAGTATCTTTGGCATCAGCACTTTTTTGTTGTGCATTTTGCAGAGTCGAGTGATCAAAATATGTACATAATTAAGGTCTCAGACTTAAATATTCATAGATAAGTAACTCTGTACGGAACCGTTCAAGTTTTAACTTGACCAATTCTCTGTTATGTCATTCTTCCTCTTTTTTTATTTAACCTTTTCTTCTGGTAAAATCTTCTTCTTGGAGATTATAGTGTTCATCGATCACTCCATCCAAGAAAGCTAATTAATCGAACGATCAGTTCCCTTCTGAATCTTCGCTGGTCTCTACATTCGCAGTCTCTTCCTTCATGTACCATGAATTAGGTGGTATGCTAAGTGTCCTCTTCCTCGTTTCTTCTATTACGCAACGCTTCCTAATGTTCCTTCATAGATTATAGTCGCACGTAACGACGAGACTTACAGTCATCCTATCAAGAAAAGTAGCGAAAATCTCGATACTGCGATTGTTGTTTGGTGTACTCTGAAGTACGATAAACTTATGTTACAGGATTATGAATTGAAAATAATATTTTGGTTCGCGATCATTTTGAGATTAAAAGGGACCAAGTAAATTTTGCAGATATTACATTTTGTTAACCCTGTACACTTGACGCAATAATGAAAGGTTATCGATTTTGTGTCAATCGATGCTACTTCATCAATGATCTCGCTGCATATAAAATATACGAACAGTCTAATATTATTATGACCACCAGATATATTAATTCGTGAGGTCAACTGTGTAACATCGAAAATTGAGAAGATACGCGTCGTGCATTTTTACTCGGCAAAGGTGGTCGGTCATTACCGACGATAACGATCGATTTAATTGTCTTCAGACGTTCTCGGAACTTCGAGGAATACAACTGACATAAAACACAGTTTCTGACATATTTCAATTGTTCCATGTTGTTATTACCGTCGTTAATGTCAATAAAAAAATGTTAATTACGTCCCAACGTACACACGTTTTAATATTTTATATAAATTTTAACGTAACAGACATTTTTCTAACTCACGATAACTAGGCAAAAATATGATTCAAAGATAATTTGATAAAAACAAAAACATTGTTGGACTATAATTATACTCCACGTAATTCGATGACACAACACATCACCATCATTCTCATACGCAGATTCTACAATTTTATGGGTATTTTTATTGCCACACTCGAATTGCTAAGGAAGCGACCTCAAAGCTACAATGTCAACAATTTGCATACCAAATTTAAGTAGAATGTAGATTTAATAATCGTCGACTTCCAAGAAAACAATTTTCATTTACCACGTACTGGACCATTTTTTTTGTACACGTATATGTAATTAAAAAATAATTTCGTCGTTCTTCAAGGTGCGAATAACCATCGTTCAGTAGGAAAAATCCGGACTTGCGTTCACTTTCTCAAAATTAATTCTCGAAGAAGAATACCGAAGCACTTTTCTAAAAACCACCTGTTTTCCATCAAGGAGCATCTCTTAAATCCTTCTATAATGAACTCGATGAAACGCCACATTCCATCCCCCAATTATTATTTTCTAGTAGCTAACCAAGTAATAAAGTCTATTACGCTTACCTCGGCGATGATTATCCTCGGATGTTTGGAAATTAGAGACACGCGCTGTCCGTCTCCTTTTCCACCAGCCTCTTCCGTCGAGAGAGCCTCTCCTTCCGTCTATCGTCGAACTCGATATCGATAGTTCTACTCAACGTTCGGTCACAACACAGTCACTTGGACGAGTTGCCTCGAATCCGGTCGTACGTCAAATAAAATATAAAACACGCGACGCAATACTAAATAGCTCGAGATCTTGCGTTAAAGTCTTTTTTACACACTTTTCTTCCTTTCTCTCTCTGAAACGTTTCTCGTAGCGTGTGCAACTTTCTGGAGTTTCTAATGCAAAGCCATGTGCGTAGAATCGATTCAGTTACCCGTGTTTCGCCTACTCGTCTCTCGATCCTCGTTCGGGATTCTTGGGAAAAAATTATTGTACAAAATTATTGTACAAAATTATTGTAGCGATTACGTCCACGAATGGCGACGTTCGTGGCATGGGGTTAGTCTAATTAGGGGTTGGTTTCAGAGTCCGTAAGCATGTTGGAAATGCGGAGGATTGATATACGAATTTTACTTATACTTCTGCATGACAGTTTTAATTGACGTTCAAAAACTGTCTCGCAAGCAATGATTGAATATCATTGACTCAGTAAATGTTTTACACGTTGCACGAACGTTCTCGAGCATATACCGGTCAATCTACGTATCCGGAGAAAAGTTTACGATTAATAAAAGCAAGAGTAATTTCTCCGGATACGCGCGTAGAACCACGTATGGAAAATTTACTTGGGTGACGAGTATCTACGCGTTGCCTGTGAAACTTAATTTCAACGTTTACTCGAAATACATAAATTTCAGAGCGTGACAAAATGAAAAGGGGTGCGATTTTTATCGATAGCGTCACTGGCATCAATTGTAGGATTTATAAGGATCGAATTTTACTCGGGTTTCACTCACAAGCTACTCAAAGTGCGTCAGCCATAGGCACATCGTTCTCGAACGGCACGAACAAAGGTGAACTCGCGAATCGAACCTTTTAGATTTTCGAGTTAATATCGTCCAGCAAATTATACGGAATTCGCGATGTTATCGTTTACGTGCGTCGAGGACTCGGTGTTTCGGTTTGTTTGAACGCAATCGAGCGTTATCGGTGACAGGCCACGGTGATCGCACGAAACGAACTGCCGGTCGAAGATTCCTAACGATCGATCGTCGAATCCGTAAATGGCCTCACGGATGTATGTCATGACAACGAACCGAGACGCATTTCCGTGCGAGCCAAATCCACCAAGCTCCGGTCGTCGCACCATCGAACACACGACTGCGGTGCCGACTGCTCGCTTTGGGAAATCAAGATCAAGTCTAACTTAGGTGGTTAAACGGTGGGGGATCTAAGAATCGGCGAGTCAAACCGTGTGTCTTTCATGAAAGGTGCCGCGACCATCATAGGTGCAGCGACGGTGGGAAGGGGTAGCGATGGATCTTTCTCTTTCGCGTTTCGAAGCGTTCCTGCAAAATCAGAGATTAGAATGGAGATTGTAGATCGAGTCGCGTTAGAATTGAACGGAGATTCGTGTTTACCCTTTACACTTTGAAGCGACTTGGAAGCGACAGTCTTTTTGTTTATCTTGGATTTCGTTGAATCTCGAACTGTTGATATTGGTTCATAAATAGGTTCCTATTATTTAGGTACACGCGTAATCATTTTTGGAATGACACCCCTAATATGAATCTTCCAGTAGAAGGGTGATGCAGCAATTAATTACATAGCAAGTAGTAACAGCAAATTGGCTGCGATCTTGCTCTTATAATTCATTATACCTGTAAGCCTTAAAACATTCTACTTTTACTCAACAGTTCAAATCTCGTGTCTAGATCCGCGCACTTAGTTTTAATTCTCACCGTTAATAGCGCTGAGATAGTATTCCAATGTCAGTCGATAACGTTGAAAATGGCAAGGCACATGGTAAGGTGTTCAGAATGTTGTTTATATTCACTGTTGGTAAGCCAGAGAGTGCTAGTGTTGATTATCTTTTAATGTCGGTATCGCAGTTCCTCCGACGTCAACTATAATACCGACTGCGTGTAAAATTGATAGTTTTACATCGCACTCTGTTTGAAACTAACGACTTTTGTGTACTACCGCTAGTTGGCGTAATGCTCAATTTGTTTCTCACAAGTTTTATCGAGCAATTGTCTTCATATAAGGGTTACTTATTAAAAATAATTAGTAATTATTTCTTAAAGTAGATATGTTGAAATGAAACAACAAAACTTTGTTAAAAACTCATTATTTCACAGAGTTATAGCTCTTTACTGGTACGTGTGTATTTAGTCAGGGGTCTAAGGTTGCAGCCCACCGTCTGAAATGCATTGGAATAATGAATTCCTTCCTTTTATAAATTTCAATATAATGGGGCAATTTATATACTGATAAGGTAGTTGTAATTAGACTAGCAGTCACTTCCTCGAAATTAATTCCCCTGAAGAAATACCTACCTTACACTAAATAACTTACCTTAGTGGCTAAGAGTATTACTCATTAATTCTAATAAATGCTGCTAAGTAACGTTCTTTAAAAGGACCACATATCAGCCTGTACATAAAGACAAAGTTCTCACCCGTCGTTAGTACTTCCACGTCACGCTCCTTTTTTCTTCTAAATCGCACACGTCGAAATGCAAATATCGCGTGTACGTGTACCTTGTAATTTGCCGCGTGTTTGTCCGTCGTCAATAGACGTTCGTTAAATACCAGTAAACCAAAGATACATTCTTCGTAGCAAACGACGAAGTTTGGGGCAGATCAAAGGTGAAACCAAGGTGAAGAAAAGATCACGTGTCGTGGCTAATTGGATTCAAGGACAAACGAAAAAGATGTTTCGTTTCTCTAACGTTCACAGTAATCGTGAGATTTTCTTCCAGTCTCATCGGCCGCCGTCTTCGTTGAAGCGCGCTTTTGCGTCGACGGTCAAGGGACTTTGAATATTCAAAACATCGCCGTGCATAACGAGACGTGTGTACAAATGAAATGGAAGCAATAATTAATGTAGCTCGATGGACTAAAGATTCATCGATAAATTATTCGAGCGAATTCGTCACGGTGATTGTGAAATGGCGCACAGTTAATGATCTTCGCTCGTTCCGAGTGATATACGATGCGACACGGATGGAACACAGCCGTGAATAATGTCAAGGCGGTTTCCTTCGAAACACGCGTGTCAAAAGGAATTTGAAATCTTTCAAAGTGATTCGAGCGAGATGTACTCCCCCTTCTGGCAGTCCCCTAATCAAAGCTCTCCTATCTAGCGTTTCCCCCACTCAAAGCTCTCAACTTTATTACTTCCACTACCCAAAGTTTGCTCCTCTAGCGCTTTCCCCATTCAAAGCTCTCTAGTTCAGCGCTCGAACCACTCAAAGCCTTCCCCTACAGCGCTTCTTCTACTCGAGAATCGCTGCTACAGCGCCCCCATCTCAAAGCTCTCAACTTTAGTACTTCCACTACCCAAAGTTTGCTCCTCTAGCGCTTTCCCCATTCAAAGCTCTCTAGTTCAGCGCTCCAACCACTCAAAGCCTTCCCCTACAGCGTTTCTCTCACTCAAGGGTTGCTTCTACAGCGTCCCCATCTCAAGGTTCTTCCCTCTAACACTTCCCCTACCCAAAACCCTCTCCTCCAGCATTCCCCCACTCAAAGCCTTCCTTTCGAGCGCTTCTCTGAGACTCTATCCATAAATCAGATAAGTTAAGCTCAGAATACTCTAATGACGTCGTTCTATTACTTCAGCATCATTAAAATAGAAGTGTAAACATTAGCGTATTCGAATTTCAGATTCTCCTTGCAGAAAATTTGCATGCAACTCTGCATATATGGAGAGTAATCATCGATTAACAATATCGGAGTGGATAAAAAGTGGTTATGAAAGAGCCGTAATAGAGGGATCGGTCGAGTTCAGGAAACAACTGTTCTGTCCGTCTTTTAGCCGAATTACGTAACAAAATTTTACTTCCTCAGCGACGATTAGCCGCGCACAAAGAACGAAAGTCTGCAATCGCCTCGAATTAGGCGAACTTTCCATTTCACTGACAAGAAAGTCACAATCGCATGATTTAATGCCTATCCAACAGCGTTGGCAGTTTGAACGCGAGATCACTAGGCTACCAGTCATACTGAACATATGTATAAGTGTGATAATGTAACAATTTAAATGTTAACGACAACTATGTAATCAACGAATGCGATTATCCCTGAAGAGCGCTAATTAGGAAGAACTACGAATTAATACGTTTCATGGTAGCATACGTAAATCGCGTTGCAGGAAGAGTCGACTGCGAGCACTGGTTTATTCGCAAAACACAGTGTTATTCAATGCGTTGATGTAACCAGAACAAAGATAATGATTTTTGAAAGCGTTACATTCCATTCGCTCCAGTTACTTGGGCTGAACTTTTGGCCACTCGTTTCTGTACCGATCTCGACTCTGAGACTGACAATTACGTTGTACGTTCGTTACTTCGCCGCAAAGAAATTATTTTAACAGTACCTTTACTTAACACGTTCACGACGACGATGTTTCTCGCCATGGGGCGGCGCGGTGGTACCCACCGTCTGATAGACACGCGAGCGTGAGCCACCGGTGGTAACCGCCGGTGACCTTTTTCAAACTTTTAAATACAGTTCTTATATACAATAAATTCAAAAATATTTTTGCATTCGATTGAAGAACGTGTCATTAAGAAATATTCTTTCGTTTAGCATTAAAATGGAATTAAGATGGAATTCTATCGAATTCGTGAAACTCGATGCAAAATTCATGAAGTTTCATTTTTTCTAATTCAACAGAAGTGGACTTCGAGGAAATTCATCGAGTGTTTATTCGTACCGTGCCCCGTGTATTGTCACCTATTCGCGATAATATTTGCTCCAAGTGTTGCGAATGGAAAATTTACAATATTCGAAAATACATGAAAATCGTTGATACTCCGAGATATTCGCGCAGCTCTCGAATACGTCGACCATGAGTACGCTACTCGACAGCGTTTCGATCGCAAGAAACGCGGAACGTCGCAAATTACCCATACTGCAACCTCCGCGGACGCGGTATATGGAGTGGCGATCAATTTGCGACATTGAAAAGCTTTCCACGTGGAGTCGTCGATCATTTTGTAAACCTATTGCACACGCAACGAAATGGTTGCGTTTCGAGCCGAGCGTAAAATCGGTAATGGAGTTTACTTGTTTCGCTGTGGACCGAAAGAACCAAACAAGTAGCATTCTGAACAATTCTTTAACTTTATGAAGGCTGACTTTAAAATTTTTTTTTTATTTTAGTTCATATTTTAGACGGTTTTCATTTTTTAACCAAAAAGGTAACAGATATTACTTAAAATTGTATCTCGTGACCGAACAGTGTGTTTCCTGAGCGCGAGAAATATTCTCGCCTCGTTCCCGCGCTGTCAACAAAACAATTAAGACGTTCGCGACATAATCACGGGCAAATCGTTACGATTATCACGGAGGCACGCAATCGCGTCTAATACGTTCGTGCCAAAACCACGTTGCCCACAGCTGGTTGTCCATATTTGCCTGACTCACCTTTTACGATTCCTTGAAACGGGTTGCGCGTTTCTTTCGTATCGTTGGTGAAAAATTTGAGAGAGTTCGAGGGAGTTGTTACAGAATTCACCTTCGAAACGTTGGGATACACGTGCAGAAAGAAACCCGCCGCGTGGAGGGAAAAATGCAGTTTGGTAATAAACGATTGGCAAACTGGTAACCTGATTTCTATTTTATTTTCACTATTCGCGTACAGTTTCTCGGGCAATTTCGGTTCTTCAAACGTCTTTATTTATTTCGAGCCGATTGTGACAGCTGGGAGAAATTGGTGCTCGATGATAACGATGATGCGGCTGAGCTAGTTGGAGACGTTGAGTTCGATATTTCAGGAGAAATGTGGTAACTACGTTGGTAAGAAATTATTTTTTCCGTTTATCGATTGTAGATGAATTATATACTTCTCTTTATTTTTGTTTTTATTAAATGTAGATGAATTTATTTTTTTCCCTCAGTTAACGATATATATAAATATTATTTCAATATTTATTAAAAATATAGTATACAGAAGCAACTAAGCCGTAGTGGTAACACGTACATAAAAATCCAAACAACGAGACTCCGTTAATCCGATGAATGGTACTCTACTTAGCAGGAGAGTTCGACGAACGGGATTCTGGCTCATTCATTCGGTGATTTCAACGCTCGGTGAGAGAGTTCGGCGCGCGTATATCCGACGCCGAGTCACTAAATCGCTTCAATGCTCGGCAAGTGTGTTCAACGCGCGAAAATCTGGCCCAGCCTTTTGCGCAATCGACGAGTGAGGTTGCACACGCTTCCTGCAATAACATAAACAATTTCTGCGTTATGTATCCGTTGTGATAATTCTTCGTGCTTACACAATATATCAACCATGCTCGAACGTAAACTCGTTTGAAGAAATGTAAACAGAATAAATACGCATAACGATTTTATCCACGATATTTTCAGCGTACAATAATGTTCATCGATTTAATAAAATCTGTTCGACTTCGGTATTAAAAAATACATTTGCATAATTGCATCTGTTTTCTTTTTCTAGAGCCACACCAGTTATAAATGTGAACGATTTGTTTGTTAAGTAGGTGTTGGAGAATATTTTTGAATGAAATATAGATGCTTGCAGTCGTTGTAAATTGTCTAATAAATATTTATAGCTCTTGGAAAATGAATCTGTCAGTTTTCTTGTTGGTGAATATTTTTAAATAGAGTTACATTTTATTATTTTTCACTTTTCGTTACCAAGTTACTTCATACATTTATTATTTATAAAGAAAGTGAGATATACTCTCAGTAATTCTTAACAAATAAATCCTTCATTATGGTTGTGATGAAATTTCACGTTCCTAACATATTCCTATTTTATTTCATTTATTTTCCCCTTTTCACCTGTGGGAGAACAATGACCAACGAATTTCAGTGTCAAGAGCCTCCATGGTCCACGTGGAAAGTTTCCACTTGGAATCACCCCGGGGAATCCCATTCTCGGTGACCGCAAAAGGCACAAGAAACGGCCCTGAACCTGCCTGGATCCTTGCTAACAGGGAAGCTGGGATCTCCATCTCGCTAACAAGCAAACAAATATTCATCAACGAGCATAGCCGCCTCCCCTCGCTATTTAAAGCGTCACAACAACCTGTGATAATTTATCATCGAAGTATCAACGTCATAATTGTCGTTAATAATCTGTCTTAGATCACAGGATAAGCCTGGCATTGATCTTCCACTTCGAATTTTAGTATTTATGAAACTAACGTAGTATTACGTTACGTAATATTAAACGTTGTATAAAATTAAACAATGTTTACAATTAAAATATTCGAATCTAAGTTAAATCTGACGAAAATTATACTATACATCTGATTCACAACTCAGCCCTACACCATGCCGTGTTATTTCTGTCTCGGTTTGTCTCCGTTTAAAGTATTCGAGTTTAGCATAAGTCTAGGTCAGATCTAATTAAAATTATCCTGTATTATCATCTGATTTGCAATCCAGTCGTACTGTGTACGAATCATTTATGACACCGCGTTTTTACGAAACCTAACGTCCTCCTCGCTCAAAGGCAAACCGTAATAAACTTCCATCTCGAGATCCTCCTCGTCCCATTCCTGCAAAAAAAGAAAAACGGAGTCTTCCGTTTCCCGGGGTCGAGCGTGCAAAAAACGATTCCGAACCTGTATCGAAACCACGCCAACAAACAAACCGGAAAAATCTTCATCCCGCGAACAGGCGAACGTATATTTATAACATCGAGGCCCCCACCTCGGTGTGGCCTTTCCCGCGGTGCTCCGAGACCGCTCAGGAACGTTGCACAAGCGTTTTGATTCCCCATTCCGCAGCCACCGGAGTCGCTTCGAAGTCAGTTCGCAGCGGCACGGTGACCACGCCGCTCGTGCATTCGCGACGGTTTCTCGTCGTTTCCTTCGTCCTCTCAACCCTTATCGTATGCCCACGCGCGAGCAAACCTCAGCAAACCCCGACAGAGGGTGCCGATCGAGAACGCGATACGATTCGTCGGGCTAAGGGAAAGGGAGCGTTCGGAATCGGAAGTTCTGAGGAAAACGTCCAAGCAAGGGCGACTCGCGTCGAGGATCACCTGGAACTGGTCCGCGCAGGACACTCGGTCACCTTGGTTGCTGGAAGTGTCGTGCGACGGTCTCAGAGCGAGGTGAACCAGCGAATTTCGCCAAGGATCATGGATGTCCAGTTGGCCACGGTGAAGGACAGAACCGCGAAATGTAACTGACTTTCGAGGGGGACGAGATCTTGCCTGGGTATCTGCTCGTGCGAAGCTGTGGACAGGAGTTTGCCATTGTTTGAGAACGTGACGCAGGTTAGTGTGGAGCTCAGGAGGTGGTGTGCATGTGGTTCTTTGTGAGGTGTTGAATTGCTCATTTTTGGGACGTATTTTGGGGGGTTGAATTCGGGGGCTACAGATCATTTAAAAAGACTATAGCAGTGAAATTTCTGAAATGTTACAAAAACAAAGGATTTGCCTCTTCAGGATATTTCTTTCTTCCTATATCTATTTTTAATTTATATTTTGAGTATCTTCGTTAATTTAAAGAAGACTTTAGTTGTGGAATTTATTTAATATTAAAAAGAGGTGAATACTGCAGTATTCTGTACATATGATAGATTTGTAAGGGTACTCGGGTTGTCATTAGGCATTTGGTTTAAATTAATTGGAAACATGGGAGAATTTATGCAACCCGAATAGCACACCCAACAGAGCCATTTGCATATTTTAATTGGATAATGCTGTACGACACTGGACAGGACATGTATTGTGAAACCTGTCCAATCCAGTACTTTGAATTGCTTCATTACCCCTTTTCTATTCGAACCCCGGAAAATCTGAAGAAAAATCCTAGTTTCAGAATAAACTCGTATTTTTAATTAGAGCATATATAATTAGAGTCTATCAGAGGACTTTGGAGCCCCCACGTAACAATGTAACAATTTTTTGTTAACGTCGTTAGGTGAAGCGCAACTGTTTTCATAAACTGCAATCCCTCATTTAAAATTCCCTCATTGCAAATATTTTAATAAAAATTAATTCTTCATTGGCAAGAATTACAGAATTAAAACATCATTCGAACAATTAGCATTTTTATTAGGGCGTTAAATGTTTTGCAACGAGCGATTACAATTTCAGCAGCCTCGTCGAGTAAACAACACGAATAAATTACTGTACGTTAATTCCATTATTTTATTGCGTTGCCAATCTTCGCTTCTTCTCTGCCAAAATTTGCGAATTCCCCATTCGCCCGCAGACGTAAAGATCAAATAGAACCTGTTCTTCATTTATTCAGCGAGTCATGACTGGATGAAAATCCAACGAGACATGGGAAGTCCTAAAAGTAAGAATCCTGCGTGGCGAGTTCGTTTCCATAGACCCTGCGATTTCCATGCAAATCGCAGACGTCAGTGAATTATTTACCATAATTTCATTCACGGTCGATTCAAATTTTCATATCTGTTTCTATTCTTCCGATGAAACGCCGTTGGGCCAACTGTGCCATATTACGATAACCTTAAACAAGTTCTTCGAACTGGAATTAAGTATCGATTTTATTTCAACTTAAAACCGAGAGACGGATAAGTCGTGCAAAAGAGAAGTTCATCATTTGTCAAATCGATCAAGTTTATTAACCGTCAGGAACTCCATAGAAGCTTGCTACGAGCATGTCGTTTGCATTCAACTATACAACTCGTCACAGAAGTTTTTTTACGACCAAATCACACGCTCGATAACTATGACTGTAATTTCAACAGTTTCTTTGACATTGCGTGCGTAAACGGAAAACAAATTCTTGGAATACTAGCTATTAGAACAGGAACACTGTACTATCCATAACGACTTTTTTATTTCAATTGTAGAGAACCATTGAGAACGCGTCAAATGAGTAATATCTCGTCCTCGTTGCTTCTTAGAAATAACGAGTCATTGTAAATCTTATTTAAATTGAATGATATTTACAATATCGACTCTAACCGAACTCGGATAACGCATTTGACTCGGTATCGCGTGGATTTCTCCTTGTTGCCTTTATTCCCTCGCGCGAACCGACTTACGGTTGCGAAAGATGCGCCTATCTAAGGTTACGTCTAATCGCTTTCCATTTCCTCAGGCTTTCGCGCGGACAGGTCGCTTCTTTCCAATGAACTTGCACGGACTGGCGATTTTTCTGGTCGCGAAACGGGTCTCGTTCTGGCTTCCATTTCTCGGAGAATATGTAGCTACATTTAAATTAAAACATATATTTATATTTATAGACCTGAGACACTTGGAAAAGCCAACAGGGAATAATTTTTCTTCGCTAATCAAGTGTTGAAATAATTTTTTAATGGACTGTCTTCCTTCGAAAATTCTTTCTTTAAAACCAAAAGGATGTGTGTCAACCTCATTGACCAGTCAAGTCGCGATTATTTAACAATTTCGCAAGTGGTGCACAATATGATCGTTTGTTTTCGTTCAGCTTCCACGTGCATCGTCACCGATGCAAGAGACGTGGAGATATTTGCAAACTTATTCAACGTATAAGGTCGAAATATGTTGTTTCACACTTTATAAGAACAAGTGACGTCGTTTTTTAACCTCGACATTTTCCACGTTATTTTACCCATAATTAAACCAAACACCTTTCTTTTTATTTAAAAACAAACCTAGCCAGGTGTAACATTTGATTTGTAACAGCAGTATGCATAGTGTGTATCAAAATAAAATGCTGCAAATATAAATATTTATATATTCTGGATAACAAGTGGATCAATTTTATATTTGCACTTTTCATTCATTTAATCCATACTACGTGCGCGCGCATGTGTGTGTGTGTGTGTACAGATGAATGTTATGGAATATTATACATACATATAATATAGACTACCTATATACATAGAAATATTTATATTTATTTTTATAATCGTATACATGATTTTATAATTATATAAACATATATATCGAAACAATCTCTGATGCAATAATTGATTCTGGCGAAGGAAAATCCGTCGTCTGGCCTATTGCGAATATCCCATTGAGAAACGCCAGATTTCGAAAAGGTGTAGACGTCTTCTTTATGGACCCAATTGCGCAACGCGTACATAAATGTTATAAATCTTTCGTTCGAAACAGAAAACCCACCGTTTCGTAAGATCACGTGTGATTCATGCATCTAAATTATTTCTTCATCGCCATATACACGTGTGCCCTAAGCCAACTATTCTAAAACTGGGCGTCGCGAATGCTGAACTTACTAAACTTCGATTATAATGTTCAATTCATCCCTATAAATTATAAGAAATGAGAGTTCTCTCTCGAATTATAAGATTAAAGAATTCCTCCATATCTCGCGTCCGGGTCATCAACGAAACGTCCAAACCGAGATGTTTCGCGTCAGCGATACTAACGATCGGTGACTCAACGGGTCTCTAATTAACAAATATTGCGATTCGGCTCCTCGGCGGCTTGTTGTTTCAATCGTATCGCCACGTTGAAATCTTCCAATGGAAAAACGATGATTTGACAAGGTAACGCAATTGCGCAAACGTGGGATACAAAAATACTCGAAAGAAAATAAACCAAACGTAATTACTACAGCTACCAATCTTTAAGGGGACGATACGTCAAAGAAACATGCGAACTAAAAACACTCGTGCGTGCCAGATCAAATTTTCTCCAATTCGTCAAGTTCAATTAGAATTAAATATCGCGAATCACCTGGACGCTCGCGAACATAACTTCTAACCGGTTACGCAGGACAGTTGGGAGCCACAATAAAGATTCGGATCATCAAGATGGATGATCTAACGCGTTAATAACAAGCCAGTACTCTAATTGCTTACCATTTCGAAATATACATAGTGTAGGTAGGTTCTACGGGACACTTGGGAATCACAATAAAGATTTGGGTCAAGATAATGAAAACTAACGCTTGAATTCGAAGCCAGGTGTTACTACGGTACAATTTTATATCAAATAGCTCATAATTCGCCACCATTTCAAAACATACAAGCCTCAAGTAGATTCTACAGGACACTTGGGAATCACGATAAACATTGCGATGAAGATAACGAAAACTGACGCTTGAATTCAAAGCCAGACGTCCCTACAATACAATTTTACATCAAATAACTTGTAATTGCCCATCATTTCGAAATATACAAATTGTGGACAGGGCTGCTACACGCAAGATACATGTGAGCACCTCTCGAAAAGAGCGATGGGTCCTTGAAGAAACCCGATACACGTAGCACGCGACGGTCCTACCCCACCTCCCGATTCTTTGTGCCCAAATTGCGCAACAAGGTCGAGCAGTTTTTAGAAAATGAAAGTGAGAAAAAAGAAGCAAAGAGAAAAGAAAAATGTCCGCGCGACCTCTACGCGGCTGGCGAGAACTCGAGCAACGCGATCGGGAGGAAAGCTGATCGAGCAGGCTCGTAACCGCTTGTACGGTTGGCTGGACCAGCTGGTGATAGGTGAGAGTGACGCCTTACATCATCGATGAATTACACCAGCTATTACGCATGACCGATCCTCCAGGCATCGCCTCGTCCTTCAGGCCGCGTTTCCAATTTTCGGTCGCCCGAACCAACGTCACGGAAAGTGAAATTCGTCGTGATTTACCCAGAAATTTAGAAATTGGAAATTGGATACTTAACGAGCCATTTTACTTTGTTGATTCGGTGTAATTTTGGTTGATGTTCGAGTCCGTTTATTTTTTGGGCGAGTTGCTTGCAATTACGACTGTTGGGAATTATACGTTCTCATGGTTGAAAAATTAATATTACGAAATTGTAGAGTTACAAATTATACGTTTGTACCTTTTATAAATTTAATCGACTCTTACTTCTTATTTCCTAACTTATGTTATATTCTGATATACGTTTATTTAACTAAACTAAATAAATGTCTTTCTTATTGTATGATTTTAGTGTCAAGTTATTTTAATTTATTTTCGTATCGCTTTAGTTTGAATCGTATTCATTTTAATCCCTGTTCACTCTTTTATTATTTCGTAATATACAAATTGGGATCGATCAACGAACGAAGTTAATTTTATTTTCACCACAAAGTCCCAAAATAAGAGACAATAGTTGTGGTTGGCTAAAAGGAGAACCAGTTCAAACCCAAAGGGGAATGCGGTTACACTTGTTCATGGAATGCGGAGTGAAGTAATTTTTACACGGGTGCTCGAGCCTCACAATGGCTGACCAAAACGTCTGACCCAATACGAGCTCCAGCTCGTTCCAGAACCTTTCTCCCTACGCTAATTGCTTCTCGCCTAAAACATCGATATAAAACGGAAAACTGAAGACACGGAAACCTGCGTACTCTGCACTACTATTTCTCGATAAAACTCGCTTACGGAGTCCATTAAAAAATCCGTACACTAATTGGAGCGATTGAATTGCCAATTGATCCCTTCCTTTCAGAAATGGAGGCTTCCACCGCCGTGTCGTCGCCGCCGAAGACTTCCTTGGAGCTGAAAACGCGACGAGCGCAGTTCAAGACGCAAGCCTCGACGTTGGACACAAGAAAACGGCACGCGGTATGCGTGAGGAGGGCCTTCAAAAAGTATGGACCCAAGAACAACCCTAACGTCATCCTCGATGGGTTGAATATGACTGTGCCAAAAGGCACGATGTAAGTTCTATCGTTTATAGAATATATACACTCTCAGAGTCCACTTGTACGAATATCCTGTGCTCCAACAAATAGTCTCTAAATTTATTTGAATAGAAAATGCTGAAACGACGGATTACTCGAAAGTTAAAAATTGTGTAAAGTTCCGTCCGGTGACTAAACACGTTCCGAACTCGTGAATCCACGTCGATTTTTGCCACGTGGAAACTATGTGTCTTTCTTGTCTCCTTTTTTTCTTATGTGAGACAAAGTCCAGGCGTCGCGTCTTGTTTACTCTAGAACATATTCATTATCGAGGCTCTTTCTTTGACAAGCCATTCAATATAGCCGTATAATCATTTAAATTACATTACCGTGTAATTTGCTTTCAATGTCGAACGAAGTTTATCATAAAGATTCCATGATATACAAGTTTTGATGGCCGTCATAAACAACTACTCACTTCGGTCTGCTTTATGCAAGAATCCAAATCAATGAAGTCGTTTTATAGGTAGCCAAGTAACGCGATGGGTTATATCTATAGCTTTGAGGCTTGCGTTTCACAGAATAAAAATGACGAAAGTGAAAGCTCCTTAGATATTATATTACTAGAATTATATCCATGTTTTCTATAAAAGTACGTTTTCAATCTGAAATCTCAAAATTTGTCAATAAAGCTGTGCGATCGTCATACTCACAATGAGAAATATCGATTGAATCATCTGAGTTACGGAAAACAAAAGACGTTACCGTCTGATTGAACCAGATTGAACGGTCGGTCGAACGCGAACGACATAAAATAAATAGTATTCCACGCGGATGAAACTCCACGCTAGTTGAAAATAAAAAGAAACATTTTTATTATTCCTGAGGCTCTTGCAAGTCTGTCAATATATCTAATACATGTATTTTCTTGAATAGATATGGAATGCTGGGCGCGAGTGGTTGTGGAAAGACCACACTGCTCTCCTGCATCGTGGGCCGCAGACGACTGAACTCCGGGGAGATCTGGGTATTAGGTGGTAGGCCAGGATCCAAAGGATCAGGAGTCCCTGGTCCACGAGTGGGTTACATGCCACAAGAAATCGCGTTGTACAATGAGTTCTCCATCAGAGAGACCTTCATCTACTTTGGTTGGAATGCTGGCATGACAACAGAGCAAATAGACAACAAGCTAGAATTTCTCTTAAAGGTAACTCTCAGCTTTTTTTTATATTTATGTTTCACTTTATTTGGATACTTAATCTTGAATAGTATTGCACCTGATGGTCCAGTCTGAGTCAAATTTTTGTGGAACAGTTCTTGCAGCTGCCATCAGAGCATCGATTCATAAAGAACTTGTCAGGAGGCCAGCAGAGGAGGGTGTCTTTCGCAGTGGCTCTCCTCGCCGACCCAGAACTGCTGATCCTGGACGAACCCACCGTGGGCGTGGATCCTGTCCTCCGTCAGAATATCTGGACTCACCTGGTGGAGATAACAAAGGAAGGGAACAAGACGGTGATAATCACCACTCACTACATCGAGGAAACGAGGCAGGCTGGTATCATTGGGTTGATGAGGAGTGGCAAGCTGTTGGCCGAGGAATCGCCAACGAAACTGATGGAGATCCACAACCTGGACAGTCTGGAGGATGTGTTCTTGAAACTCAGCAAACGACAGAACATGGGTCTTCGAAGAAGAAGCAGCATACTCAGCAGCGTCACCGGAGTTCCTCCTGAAGACGTACGTTTCTCTCTTATGTATATTATCCATGATATCACCGATATAAATTAGGTTTGTTATTTCTTTCCAGCCCCCTGAAGACGAGATGAGCGGGGAATTCGGTGACAATGTCAGTGTTTCTAGTCGGACGCGTCGCGTTACTGTTGACGACGAAAATGTAATGTCACTTCCAAATTATTATTACAATATTATCAACATTTGTACTCCAATCAAAAATATAAGTTTCTTTTAACACGCTTCCTTTGACATTCTAAATGCTTTCATGAACAGGTCCCAGAGTTACCCCCTGAAGAGAAGGGATCCAATAACTTCCAGATGATAAACCCCCAACATATGAAGGCTCTCATATGGAAGAACTTTCTGTGGATGTGGAGAAACGTGGGGTGCGTATGCCTTGATCATCAATGGAAAGATTGAGAATTCATCTTGTTGTAGCTAATTAAACCGTTCGTTTTAGAATGATGTTGTTCATCTTCGGTCTTCCAGTCGTCCAGATTGTCTTATTCTGCCTGTCCGTGGGCAAGGACCCAGTAGGCTTGAATATAGCGATAGTCAACAACGAATTGAACAACACCAATGACCCCTGCGTACCAACGGTTGGCTGTGACTGGTCGCTATTGAGCTGTCGGTATCTTCAACATCTGAAGAAGAGATCGGTGGAGTTCGTGCCATACGACACGGACGATGACGCGAGAAATGCTGTCGAACGAGGCTGGGCCTGGGCTGCCATAACTTTCCCTGCAAATTACAGTGAATGCCTTACAGAGAGATTAGAAGATGGTAAAGATGCCGACGATTGGAGCATCGTGTTTTCTAGGATGATGATCGTCATGGATATGTCCAGTGAGTTCGTGCTCGTTAAATACGTATTCAGAAGGGATATTTAAAGATAAGTTTTAGTTTATTTAATTGCCATGGAGTTCGGTTTTTTCTTCTTTCTAGATCAACAAATCGGCCAACTTCTTCAGAGATACATTTACAAGTCATACGAGGACTTCGCTCGCGACGTGACGGTAGCTTGCAATTACAGCGGGAAGTATGCAAGTATTCCAATAAATGTAAGTCGAGAAATATCTAATGAGCATTCGTCCCGCTTAAAAAAAAAAAAATGCAAGCTTGAGTAACATGAATAGATACTTTAAATTCAATTTGTACTCTTCTGTGTATAGTTCGAAGAACCGATTTATGGTCCCGAGGAGCCTAACTTCACGGACTTCGTAGCTCCAGGGGTGATTTTAACGTGAGTATCTTCTTTTCAAAACATACATTTTTTTTTTTAAATCATTAAGAAGCTTTCCATTTAACAAATATACGTTTCAGAATTATCTTCTTCTTGTCGGTCGCTCTAACTTCCGGTGCCATGTTATTGGAGAGGAACGAAGGCCTTCTGGAAAGAAGTTTAGTTTCTGGTGAATAAAAAATACAAGTAGCGATAGAAACGACGAGTGGATACACCGATTTAACGAATTACGTTTCTTTCGGCAGGTATCACTGGAACAGAAATCTTGATGGGCCAAGTGACAACGCAATTCGTGGTTATGCTTGGACAGTCAATCATGGTTCTAGTGTTCGCTTTTGCGGTCTTCGATATCACTTGCGAGGGTGACGTCGTCTGGATCTGCGTTTTGACTCTCCTTACTGGATTTTGTGGAATGTCTTTCGGTAAAAAAACATTAAAATAATGTCTATTCTTTAATCTTCCTGTTGATATTTTACGATACTAGTACAGTGACACCTCGAGACTTGGTAATATAAAACAGACAAATGACTTTCAGGATTCACGGTTGCTGGTGTCACCGAGAATGAAAGGAGTGCCACGTACATAGCGATGGGATCTTTCCTGCCCATTATAATGTTATGTGGAATAATTTGGCCCACCGAGGGAATGCATATTATATTGAAGTACATAAGCTATGTCCTACCTCTAACAAAGAGTACAGAGTCTATGAGGGCTATGCTGGCCAGAGGTTGGTCAATATCCAATCCTACTGTTTACAATGGTTTCATTGCGACATTCATTTGGATATTTGTCTTCATGACGCTTTCGATACTGTTAATTAAATTCAAGAAAGGTTAAAAAAACTCTGCTAATTATGTATATTGATATATTTCAAATATGCTAAACTGTGCGAAAAGTATTGCGCGAGTGGACCTAACTTGTATCTAGGACTTGTTACATCCGTTGTTCCTCTTATGTTAAGGATAACATGAACAATGAGTTCTCGTAAAGTGTGTTCGAAGAATGCATCCCTTTTATGTGTAATATATTCTTTGCTCAACAGGGTTTTATTATATTTATTGTATGTACTTCCGCATTATTGCGGTATAATGACGGTACTATTTGTACAGTACAATGATAAGTAGATTCTCAACTATCAAGCACGATTTTACGATTGTATAGTTTTCATGTTTTTATCTTGTTTAATATATTGATATAAAAAAAAAAAAAAACACCAATGATTCCTTTCATAGTAATTACATTTTATTTATCATAGCGTTATATCAAATAAGTATAACAAATAGTTGTGTCCTTTTTATATAAATTTATTTTAAAATAGAAAAATGTACATAGAATTTTATCAAAAGATACCTCAATAAATATCATTAAATAGAAGAGTACGGAATAATTATTAAGTATAAAAAGTTCTACAAAAAAATCCACGACAGCATATATCCATCTTTAATAAACAGCTCACAATAAACGTTTTTATGCTATGGTTTGTAGTACCAAATCAACGTAAAACTTACAAACCATTTTACTAAGTAATCACTTGATCTCTTAAAAAAGATTCTTAAACTACTCAATAGTATTTACAAATGCTTCTAATGAACTTTAATTTAATTAAATAAAAAGAAATTCAAATTTCCCCGCGGGAAATTAGTGTCGCCATCTAGCGGTGAAAAGGTCGAACTAATTTCGGAGTTTGGTCAGCGCCTCTATCGGGAAAACACCCAAGTTTGTCCTCGAATAGCTCCCACTGTCAACGCTAGATGGCGACATTTGTTCGTTTTAATTAAAACATACGGAATTTAGGGTTAAAAAATGATTCTCATTCATATTTTCGTATTACAATGCGTGTTCAATAATTTTTTATAAGATATAAAATCATTTTTTTTTTAACGAACAAATGTCGCCATCTAGCGCTTACAGTAGGAACTATTCGAGAACAAACTTGGGCGTTTTCCGCTAGATGGCTATTCATATAAGCGAAAATACCGGGAACTCACAAGAGAAATTGTGATAGTTTAAAAGTTTAAAAAAGAAGGCTAACGCATATACAAAAATATCTTTAATACAAATCATCGTTCACATAATACTTATACTTAGTGTGTTACAGATCTCGAAGGACGTAAAAATGGTTCGTGTAATGTTTTATGAATTCGTTCAGCTTTTTGTATACCGATACCAGGACAAAGAGCTAACGTATTTGGTTTTGTCTTGATCAATTCGCCTAATGTTCCAAACGTTGACAGAAGAGTCGTAGCATCTGTTTTATTAACCGATCGTATCGTAGTTAAAGCGCTGACCAACTAAAAAATATATATAAGCGACAGCTATAGTCCTCTATAAAGAAACAACTTTGAATGCCAATTTCATATTATATGTATACCTTTTGATAAGGTGCTGTATCGCTACGGTCCATAATTGCATCTGGTGGTTTATTCTCATAAATTTTATATGTCTCAATAATTTTACCAGCATCTTCAGCACTCCATGCCAACATCAATGTCAAATCCGCGAGAATGCAAACTCTCGTTAAATGTTTTAGAGCATGATGAGGATCTGCTACATCTACCTATACGTTTTACAATACTATATTAATTAAGTTACTCAATTAGCAATCTTACAATGTTATCATCACTATAATCTTTAAATAATTATATCAAACCTGAACTAAAAGAACTCGAAGATTATACATATTCCCCAATGCCTTTAATCGTTCGTGAATGTAGTCAGGATTAAGTTGATGGTAACGTATAGACAGGAATAGCGCACAGCTAGTTTTTCCAATTACATAATCTGGCACAATTTCAGAGAATTCCCATGGGATATTTGATAGGGATTTCAGCAATGGATTTCCTTTCTGAAAAATAGAATTTCTATTTGTACAAAAAGAAAGAAAAATATATAAATAAAATTATCACTATTATACCTGTTTTAAGTTGACCAGAAGTGTATTAAATTTTGAAGAATCACTAGCTTTTGATGATCCAGGAACAGGCTCTTCAAAAAATTCAGATTTCTTCAATCCACTAAATGCAGCTGTGCATTGAAAAATAATATTTCATGTAACAATGCAAAGAAACAACTATTTAGAATGAAACATATAATGAAACTTACATTGAAAGGAAGAATCAGTCTTGGGTTGTTTAGGTGGAGATACATTATCATCATTATCACTTTTTCCTTCCATCTGATTTACTCCCTCTTACGTTTAATATTGTTCGTTTATTATAACCTAAGGAATTATCACAATTATGATGCACTAATACCGACTTCATTTTATCATAAAATTTGTAAAGAAAATAACAATACGATCGAAAAAGCAAATAATAAACTCTTACAGCGTTGAAAAAGTGAGGAAATGCAAATTAAAATCATCAAATAAATGAGATATACAGGTTATCAAAGTCAATGAAACAAATAATAATAATTGAACGATAATGTTCGAACAGCAACGTTTAAACTTATTTCTGTCAAATAAATTTCTGGCTGGGTTAATTGCTCGTGTCATTAGGTTAAAACAGTCATCGCAAACAATAATTAATTTATTCAGTTATATAATCTGAATCACCAACGTTCATACGCGTTCAATGTTTACATATTTTCTATAACGACTGTTTATTACGTGTCAGCATAATAATTACTTTTGTTATCAAACATCGTACCGGCTAGCATAACGTCTTACATATCCATTAGTAACACTGACAATTGATAACACCTGATGAGACGTTAGTTTAAGATGTTTCTCTGATAAAACGAAGCGTCGTTTTCGTTATGTGGTTTTATCAATAGTTCACGGTTGAAATGAGCAAAACGTTGGCATATATTTTACAACATAGACAAATCACCGTTAACGAATGTTCGTGAATGCAATTGGAAATTAATATAATTCGTAGAACATAACCTAAGATTTTTAAATGAACAAGGAAAAGTCAGAGACAAAAATTGTAAAACACCTTCCTTCGAAGGATGTTGGATCAGATCCACGAGTACGATTAAAAGCTCTTTCGGATCGTGCCTCCAATGTATATATGGATTGTAACACTCCACCGCAAAGGTATCCGATCTTCATTGACACTTTGCTATGCTTAACATTTCATATATGAATAAATACTTTTAATATTATTTGTTTTTTCACACTTTTCAGGTATTACAGGTCTGGTGTGGAGATGATCAGAATGGCAGACATGTACATGAAAGACAATGATTTTGAGCGTGCATATATTTTATATGTAAAATTTATAACGTATGATAGGTTTATAATATCCAATGAAGTACAGTTCTGAGCATAAGTATCAAAGAGTAATTCTTGTATTATATGTGGTTCAAATTTGAGTATGATAATAACAAGCTACTTTTTTTCTATTTTGTTTAAGTAAGAGATACTTATCTACCATCATAAAGAAAATGAAATATTTACTAAATTATGTCTTATCTAGAATTAGTTTCATTTTGAGAATTGCTCTATGTTGATACTTATATTCTGCAATTAATATTTCATTAAATGTTTATTCTTCAAAGAGTGTCTCATTATAGGATTTTTGTGGAAAAAATAAGGGATCACCCACAATTTAATATGGTGCCATTGAAAGATAAAGAACAAAACCAACAAACTTTACGCAAAGTAATGCCAAAGGCTGAGGAATTAAAAAAACAATTATTAGAACAATACCAGGCAGATTTAGATAAATATTTAGAAGATGTAAAAGAGAGAGAGAAAATTGAAAAAGAGAGACTGAAACAGGAGGAATTAGAAAAGTATTTATAACACTAGAGTTTCAGTAATTGATAAATCATTATCAATATTGAATAGTTTGATTAATCTATACGTAATATTTACTTAGGATAAGAGAAGAGGAAGACAGGAAAAACAAACTAGCTGCATCAGCAGCTGTTAGAGCAGCAAAGGCAGGGATGAGTACTACTGTAACGTCTCCTGAAGAGGGCAAGCTTAAAAAAGTTCCTAGTATAGCACAGAAACCATTGATAAGCCTATCTACTGATATAGCAGCACAGACATCTAAAGAGAAGTAAGTGTCGTTTAAAAATACACAGTGTCTTACAATAATTTCTAAAGATCTTTAAATAAAAGTCTTTTTTCTAGAAGAACTCCTACTATAGATCGTTCAACAAAACCTTCTGTGCTTATGAGTGACAACCTTACCTTACGAGACATAGTATTGCCAACTAAATTAATGCACAATTTTCTTAAGGTGGCTTTGGGTAATACTATGAACAATAAAGAGACCTGCGGTATACTAGCTGGAAAAATAGAGAGAAATAAATTAGTGGTCACTCATTTATTAATTCCCGAACAAACTGGATCACCAGATTCTTGTGTAACGCACAATGAAGAAGATATATTCGATTATCAGGATCAGCACAACTTGATTACCCTGGGTTGGATACACGTATGTAGTCTTTTAATTCTGTTCTGAGTTATAGATAGGCTAAATAGATTTCATTATTTTACGTTACAATTTAAGTTAGAAACTAAATTCGGAGGATTTTCAAATAGAAAAACTAATTGTACTTCACAGACACATCCTACACAGACTGCGTTTCTGTCTAGTGTTGATCTTCATACGCATTGTGCGTATCAACTTATGATGGCGGAAGCAATTGCTATCGTTTGCGCACCTAGATACGATGAGTAAGTAGGAAAGATTAGTTTCAAAGTAAATACACTGTATCGCATTTACACTTAAAAAATATTCCTCGTTTTCTTTTAGGACGGGATTTTTTATTTTAACTCCCGAGTATGGATTAGACTTTATTGCTAATTGTAGAGAAACAGGATTTCATCCACATCCAACAAAACCACTGCTGTACAAGGTAATTGTCGCAAAAGATCATCGCGTTTTGTATATGTAATTTAATTTCGTACTGTTATTGTAAACTGAAAAGAATCCTCTTTCCAGGAAGCAAAACACTGCAAACTGGATGTAACGGCACCGATAGAAGTAGTGGATTTAAGAAGAAAATGACATCTTTTAGATGTGATATACATACTTCATATAACACGTTACATATTTAACTCTTACACACGTGACATTATGTGTAAACAGTAAAAAAAAAAACTGAAAATACTTTCGCTTACGTAACATGAGAACCTAGAGAGAATAGTGCAATTCAACATTTTCAATGCTTACAATATTTTTATGATAAAGCATTTAAAAAGTCTTTAATATATTTAAAGTAAAATGATGCATTTAAAATTGTATTTAAATTTTCAGTAAACGCAGGTTTATTAATCGTAGGAAATAATTGAATATTTAAATTATTAAACTGCAATGTACATATTTTTGTTCGTATAATTTAACCAAATATTTCAGTTTTCTTTGTTGAAAATAAATTTTTTGCATGATTTATATACAACAGTAGACATGTCTATACTAGCGATATACAGATATACTTTATATTTATATTTATTATACTTATGTTACTTTTTCGTAATACTCAGATTTATCTGATGCTATCTAATACCGAAAATAAATGTACAAGATCAACACAAATTTTTGTGAATGTTAGTGGTACGAGAAATCTGTCTAATGTTATGTGTTCTTTTCGAGAGAAAACAATGGTGTTCATCACGCTATTTATGTGGACTATGTACAATATTCAATTGTAGATATCACGCGACCTTCTCAATTAGCATTAGTTATGGTCACACCATTAAATGAATTCGCTTCATTGCGTAAGATCGTAACTGAGAAGTCAATAAATACATTAACTGTACTAGTCATAATTAATATCGAGAGCTTTCTATGAGATACACTAGTATATTGAAATTGATATATCGTCGATATGTCAGCTTATGCGATGATGCTTCGTTATAATTTTTGTAACGATAATGTATTTTCACATTGTGCGTAGATATTCCGTTAACAACAACATAAACGATTCGGATTAGTAGGTACCTGATGCAAGTTTACTTGTACTTCGTCTAATCATCGTTTATAAAATCGCAGCTCCTCTGTCTCATAAATGTGCAATACTTTGTATGTATGTGATTGTTCTTCCTTGTTAGTGATTTCCTTTCTTTAACTTCGCATGTAACATTCAACTTTCGTTGTCACGAAACGCGATTAAACATACGTCATAGGTCGATACATGTAAATCTTCATTAATTTAGAACATATCAATGTAAGAAATAATTTATTATAAAATGCTCGCCTAATTTCGCGTGTTATCACGCAAGTACATACGTCAGTGAAAGCTTTATATTTCGCAAAGAAAGAAATAAATAAGGAGATAAATTAACAGGTAGATTTTGTCATTTTTTATAATAATCACTTAATCTCTTAAAAAAGATTCTTAAACAACTCAATAGTATCTACAAATGCTTCTAATGAACTTTAATTTAATTAAATAAAAAGAAATTCAAATTTCCCCGCGGGAAATTAGTGTCGCCATCTAGCGGTGAAAAGGCCGAACTAATTTCGGAGTTTGGTCAGCGCCTCTATCGGGAAAACGCCCAAGTTTGTCCTCGAATAGCTCCCACTGTCAACGCTAGATGGCGACATTTGTTCGTTTTAATTAAAACATAAGGAATTTAGGGTTAAAAAATGATTCTCATTCATATTTTCGTATTATAATGCGTGTTCAATAATTTTTTATAGGATATAAAACCATTTTTTTTTTAACGAACAAATGGTGCCATCTAGCGTTTACAGTAGGAACTATTCAAGGACAAACTTGGGCGTTTTCCCGATAGAGGCGCTGATCATACTCCAAAAGTAGTTCCTATGTTCACTACTAGATGGCTATTCATATAAGCGAAAATACCGGTTTTCTACAAAAAAAACTGTGATAGTTTAAATGTTTGAAAAAGAATATATATATATATATATCTTCGTGTTTTACGAAAGGGACGACATTGTGCTTTCTTTAAAAGACCATCCACTGAATGCTATTATTCACCGACAAGAGCAGCATAATCAAACAAGATCATATACGAAAGAAAGAATTATTCAGCGCCAGGATATGGTATTCTATAGGGAACCCATTGTCGGTACTTGCGAGCACTTTGTGAGAATACTGCTCGCCATTCACCTCTCCTTGCGTATATCGAATTTCCTGCGTTGAAGGGTTTCGCGCTTTCCAGGGTTTTATCGATGGCAGGGTCAATCTATTTTTACGTGGCAGCTTATTTGTTCTTCGTTTCAGCGCTTACACGGCGAGTGTAAATCACGCCACATGCGAGCATTCTTTTTCTGCATATTCATCTAACCTTGCACGTTGTAAACCCGGGTATACACTTTCTTATCCAATTTCTTTTATCTATTCCAGCGTTAATGCGCTCGGTCAGGTAGAATCGCGAATAAACATGATTTGCAAATATAATGGATAACTAAACTTTATTATTCGAATGTATTAAAACAAAATGTGTAAGATTACAATGTCAAGGGTGGCGAACCTATAACGTGCATACAAATCGTAAATAATATTCATTGTATATTCTTAAAAACCATGCGAATTATAAAAAAAAATACTTGGCAACAAATGGAAAGATCTGTAAAAATGTTTGATCTATTGATAGTTGTGCATATACGACGATGCGCGTCAGTGCTTTTCCGTTCCATGTAGATGTCTTGTTCAGTCTTGAAAGATCATCGATCTAAACACGGATTAATCATTACGCAAACAATGCTACGAAGCCGGAACTAAACACGTAAGGATGTACGTCAGTGTCTCTTAACCTCTGTACTGCACAGTTGAACCGTACCTCAAATATTTGCCAACAAATTAGATATTAGAAAGCTATCTATTAAGCTCTCTCATAAGATCATTTGTTTTTAAAATTTCCTTTTCTTTCTTCATATTTTTAAGTAGCAGATCTCTGCAATTCAAGTATCAGAAATTCTTTTCTCGAATACAGTGTTTACTATTACTCTTCGACCTTAATTTGAGGTTATACAATCTCCTTTGGTATTATTTCGATTGCTACTTTGTTACAGATTATCATCTGTAGCTAACGATCACTTCCGGTTAACGATATCAATTTCAGATTCATCTTCTTCCTGCAACAATACATTGCTACAATTGCAATTTAAAACAACGCTAGGTTTTGTTTTTCTCTGAACTGCGCCTGTGAATTTCGAAAGATTAGAGATCTTAATTCATGCTGCTTTAGGAAGGTTAAGAAACACTGATGCGCATTGGTGGGAGCCTTCTACCATTATTTACAAGTCAGTCCGATGACGTACAAAATCCCTGCGGAGCAAAATGCTCCTGACGTGTACATACATATACGCTTACAATTCTTTCTGTCACGTTGCCTTTAATCTCGTTGTTACCAGTTTTTTTTGCCGTCGGATATTGATCAGGCACTGTGCAGTGGGAATTTCAGCATACGTGATTCTATTCCGAGAACGTGATCGAGCGAGTACACACTTTAGTGTGGGTAAACGTCGGCGTGTGATTATCCTAATAACCGCGCGTTCATTGAGGATTCAGATATTACGTAACGAAAACCGTCGCGGATTAACCCTTTTTTTTGTACGGTCGTCGTACGATGTACACTATGCGTCATCTGTGACGAATCAATTCAATTCCTTCATTTCGCAATAGAATATACATATGTATTCATACATGTATACATATATACATATATCTATACGCAACAATGTTGCAAAGTGAGTTTTGTAAAAAAACAAAGAAGTATAAGTTTTAACCTTTTCAGGCCTGTTGTTTGACGCTAGTTAAGCGTTGAAAAGAATATATTTATAATTATTTGCGCATTATTAAATAACTATAATTCATCGTAAAGTAGACAGTTATCGAATAACTTCAATATTGTACGTAAAACGAAATGACATAAGTATAAAGTCTTCCATAGCGGTCAGCATGTTCGATCGTGAAATATAAATCAGTATCATAAGGTGCAACGTAACGCCGTTACACCCAGCTATTCATCGTGCATAATAAATTACGTTTGAGTTATAGGAGTCCAGTATTTGGCATGAAATTCTCCTCAAAGTCGGCCCTAACTTTATCACGGTCGATCGTCACATTTCTTATCATCTCAAACAATACATTCGTATAAGCAGCACTTAATTACATATACTTAAACGATAAGTGACTACCAGCGAGTCGCGTTCATGATAGTCTTATCCGTACTCTGAGGCAGAATTGAGCATTTTTTTCGAGTAATCTTAAATAGTTATCCTATTAAGGTAATTATCCAACTGATTTCTCGAAGGATATTGACACGTATGCGTACTTTTGCTTAAACAGGGTGTCTCAAAAATGTTGTAACACCTTGAAAGTGGTGGTTCGGGAGGTGATTTGAAACAACTTTTTCCTTAGCGAAAATGTTGTCCGAGGCTTGGTTGACAAGATATTAACGGAAAACACTGACCAATCAGAACGCGAGTATGCCGGTGTATCGGTCGCGGTAGCGTATGAGCGCGGCCGCCTAGCGCGTAGCCACGCCTACCGCCTGCGGTCCATCGGCATACTCGCGCTCTGATTGGTCGGGGTTTTCGCTTAATGTCTTCTTAACGAAACCTCGAACAACATTTTCGCTAAAGAAAAAGTTGTTTCAAATCACCTCCTGAACCACCCCTTTCAAGGTGTTACAACATTTTTGCGATACCCTCTATATCAAAATTACCATTGCCTGCGATCACAATAAAGACGTCACAATACTTTTAGAATTAAAACGTATTCTATATTAAAGTGAGAGGTTAACATCTACTCAATTAAAACAAAAAAAAGAAAGCTTTATGTATTATGGTGGACTGGAAAGTAATGTCCTTTCTTTTACATTAAATTCAAACAAATTTTGTATAAATTTCTGTTTTTAATTATTAATTGTATAATCGCTCCCGTTATCAATAGCCTTTTGCCATCTAGTGTGCAAATTGGCAATGCCCAGATCGATAAAAATCAATGATGAACGATAAACAATTATTTAAAATTGCAAAAATTATTTTCCGGTTCGCCTAATATGTTGTACACTGTTTTCGCGACTCGCGAAGATAGGTTTATCTAGATTCCTCGTTATCTAGATAAAAGTGTGACCAACTCTTGTCTGTGGGACGAGTTTGCACGTTGTTCTTGCCCTCTCCTCGTGGCCTGTCACTACGATATTCTTCTCCTGGCGCGCAGAACGTGCAGTACGCTGTTGCTCTCGATGGAAGGAACAACTAACGGTACGGTGTGAGTCGACACGGAATCTCCACGGCTAAAAATTGTCAATGTTGTACAATATTCGTTTCGCGGGCCACTACGAAACCGTAACACGTGCCTCGATCGATGAAACATATCAAATAATTGAAACGTGTATACAGCACGTGTCGTCTGTAGTAGCGTGTCTTCGTTATAAATCCTTGTAAACAAAATACAGATGCAACCCGAGCGAGAAGGTGATCGCAACGTAAATAGCCAATGTCGATAGCGATTTAAGTGATTGTTACTGACGCGAAGATTCGTTCGCGAGAATTTCGACGATTCTCGAGTTTCTTTCGAAGCGATCGTTCTTGGTACGGTTGTACGATTGCTCCGTGCTTGATTTCCTGGAAGATCGGCTGGAAAAGTGCCCGAAGGATGTACGTATCGTCTTCGAAGTAGTTTCCCGCAAAGAATCGAGAAGTGAACGGGTCCAAGTGGGATCGCAAACAGTGTACGTACGTTTTTCTCTCTTCTCGGAAGAATAAACGTGTAATTGTAATGCAATTGATCGTGGGCTGCTGTAACTGGTTGGAGTATCGGTGAAATCGTGGTCGGATCGTGACATCGCCAGTGACAAATTGTGCATCGGTCGTTCGTGGAGTTTTAACACCTGCCATTTTTCCTACGTCTTTCTCCTAAAGGCATTATACGTATACGATATACGTGCACGTACGCGTAAGCGGCTCTCTTCGCCAAACGGTTGCGAACAGGGAAAAAGTGGAACATTCTACTTTCACGTTTGTCGAAGGTATGCACTATTAGAGCGTGTATTATACGCCGAGTCCACAAAAACAGGTTAATCCTCCTTATCGCGGATTAAACTTTTTCCATCGCGATCGGCGTTATTGGAATCGATTGCGATCGCCAAGTTCGAGCTTTGTTGAAACGTGACCCTGTTAAAAATATATATATACACGCCTTTTTGTTATCCATTTCTATCGGCTCTCGGCCATTCGATACGCACGATAAAAGCGTAACGCGATAATTGAGTATCGCAATTATCGACACCGTCGCGAAACGATTCAGTTACGATTATCTCTCCTTCCTCGTCGATAAAGTATAAAGTTACCACTAGAAAGAATGTTAAATAAGATAACTCGTGGAAATTAAACGAGTAGGTGATCCCTCGTTCAATGGTTGCGTTACTTTCGTTAGACGAAGTTGGGGTTTGCCAACTGCGTCAAGTATGAAAGAAAGGAATGATAAATTTCCACCCATTTGCAATCATGTCTCGGAGGGTAACGAAGAGGGAAATTTATTATGCCTTTCTTTCGTACTTGATGCAATTGCCAACCCTAAGCTAAGCTGAATTATATTAAACATAAATTTTTCTTTTCATTTTTTAATCTGTTCTCTTCTATTTTTCTTACTCCATACATTTTTTTACAGCCTGCCTCATACGTATATTATTCATTATTTTAGATCGTAAAAGCACAAATCTTCCCCATCGACTGGTAAACACTGCTCTATCTTACCACCCCCTCTATAGCTTTCAAAATCTTTCAGAGTCATTCCATCGTATGTTTCCTCCAAACACGGTACTTTTCCAGTCTCTGTATACTAACAGCTCATTCGAAACTCACGAAATCTAGATTTCCGTTCCGTCAAGTTTTTCTCAATTTTTAAGAAATATGAATTGAAATCACCGTTTCGTGTTGTTGCTTTGCTTAGTACCGTCCAGTACACAGCACGTCTCGCTTTCCATATGATCTGCTCGTTAACACGTTCTAACTCGTAACTCTGTATAAATGTTAGCAAGCAGTAACGGCGGGAAGATTTATGTAACCTTGCGTAGAAATCTGGCACATGCTCGTTCTTGTAGGATTTCCGTAACCGATTATGCGGAATTGTCCCCGAAAACAGGAACGGTACATTCCTTTGCATATCACGTCGATCGCCACGTCGTCCAGAAATGTGTGACAGAACTTTTTCATTAAGGAATTAAAATAATTAATTCCAAAGGCGAGGTAATAATGAAAATAAATCTGGATAGAATTCGTGAATTTAGAGACGTTAAAAAGTTAAATACTACCACAGACGTTAAATTATCTAACCTTCTTCTCGAGATAAAATTTTAACTTGGTAGAAATTTTTACGATGTTTAGCTCGGCAGCCAACGTGATACGTATCATACGAATCTATTCCATTTTTGAAATTATGAAACAATCTCAGGGGGAAATGTTTGTCGGTATTTTCGGCGTGTGTCGAATGATGATTGTTGGACAAACTCTTACGCAATGCGAATAATTAAGGCTTGTATACGACATTTTTCCTTTCCGTTGATTAACCATAATTCGTTTACTTGGTTTTCTGTCTGCTGTGCTCTCTGCATATCATTCGCCCGTTATGACACACGTGGGTCACTCGTACACAAAACTTAAATTATAATTATAATTGTATCTTGTTCCAATAAAGACGTATTTGGGACGCGGACAACGTAAACAGCTCAATTGATAAAGCAGTGTATTCAATTTTTTAAATTACAATGGGTATATAATGAAAAACACAGTATTAAATAGAACATTTATTTACTACATTCTTTCATTTTACAATTTCTCATTTTCCTGAGGATAAAAGTGGTTAGAAGCGTCGAGAACAAAATCTGATACCTCCTTGATACCCGTATTCGACTTTACTCACTCTGTTCGATTCGTATTCGATATCGTGTACCTTTGTACCGCCCGGATACGCGGATACTCAGGTGAGTGTCTCAGATATCGATACCACTACAGCGAAGTCGACAATGAGAGATCAAGTGTACTGCATTACCAATTAAGCTGTTCTTTCCGTTATCTTGCAGAGAATTTTATTTGTGATTGATAGGAATGACGTGTCAACTTGATAAAATATATTTGAGAATTAATTACAACTGTTTTATTTGATTAACTAAATAAACATGAAAGTACATGAATTTTGTACATTTTTCACGAGACAATGAGTCCTGTGGTTCAACAAATTTAGATTAGGACAATTGGAGCCCTCACCTACTTTTCCTCCTTCCACCGGCCACATCACGCTTGTATCGTGTTCGCCTAATTAACGCGACGTCAGCTAGCGTTCTAATGCCATGGCAACGGAAATAGAGTGGGGAGAGATACCTAACTCCGAAACTTGAAGTAGCAAGCGTTGTTTGTTTGAAAGTCGGTAGCATCATTCGATGAAAGTAGCGATGGGTTCGACTGTTCGACTATCGCAAGAATTTCTTGTTCTTATTTTTCTATCTTGATGAAATTCACAATGCATATTAAATTCACTAAACGCTTTTATATAAAATTAGCGAATTTATAACTTTTGTATAAATAAAATAAGGTTATACATTCGTCACGTTCACTGTCTCTTTCTTTGTCATTTAAAACGTTAAACTTACAAAATTTGAACTTATCACAGTTTGCTTCTATCTAGCGCAACTATTTCCCTCGCACTATCCGACGCAGTTTATCGTTAGTTGCAATATAGTAGCGACGTTTATTAAAAAATGTATCCATTATTTGCCTAGTTTATCTAAGATAACAGATAAACGGAGCGTGTGGTGGGGCGAGGCGGGATGCGATAATTGGCATTTTGATTACAGATTTGATTTCGCTACGCGATCGAAGCCGAAGGTGACGAAACTCGAGACAAAGAAGGGCGTGCAAAAGTTTTTGAAATTTCACCGTGAAAGTGGACGGATGGAGAGCAACGCGAGGATGCTTCGATTATTTCTGATTGTTGTTCTGACTGTTTCCATGTTTGGTAAGACAGAAATATTATTATCGCGAATAAAATAAAATATTTACTCTACTACGATTGTGTATTCGGTGTTTGAACGTTCGAAGGGTTGAGATTTCTTTAATCGAAAACTGTTTTATTTCTAGCCTCTCGTAAAATGTACGTTATATCGAATGCGTAGAGCGTAATAAATAAATTATTATCTCGTAAATTCGTGTGTTGTTAGTTGACAGAGCGTGTCCAGTACCGCTAACGGGACAAAGCAACACTACAGGGGTCGTTCCGAGCACGAAGAATGCGACTGCTGCTTCGAATGCCGACAACAATGATACTGTTGTGCCTGCGGACAAACCCGTGGAAAACAAAAAGGGTGAGCTCATCGAAATTTCTTGTAACGATCGGATCCTTCGTGACCCCATCAACTTAAATTAATCCAGCGCGATATAATACTGTGACTAATCAACGTGGATAATTGTACCGAACGTTCTGTTAATGTTTGAAATATAGCGGAATCAAGTAATAATGCAAGTACCAAGGAGAATTGTAATTCTACGAAGGAACCAGTGGACATGCTTAATTGCCATGTCACGCCGCACGACAACGACGATTTAATAGAAAGTAACTCATCGTCAATGGCGACAGGTACATGTCATTTAAAGTTTGAATGAATTAGACAGTTACTTATGAAACGGCTCATACTATTTCGTTTGCATTTTAATCAGAAGCGACGACGACTATCGTAAGCAACACAACCAAAGCGAGTGACACGGAATCTCAGAAACAGAAAGTACCATCTAACAAGAACGAAACATCTGACAAGAACAAGGAGGAAATTGGCATAGTTCCGATAAATCCCACAGAAACTACGCACGAAACAACTTACGAGGTTGTATCTACGGAAACTAGTCACCCTGTAAATGCTAGCGTCGCAGGTATAACAATTTTTTTAATTTATTTTTAAAACAAAATTTTGAAGAAACGTTTCTGGGCTTCGTGGTGTCGTCAAACGAATGCAAAAATGTTCGTTTCAGGCAACGATTCGAAAGTCGATATGAATCCTACCGATGTATCGATTAGCTCTGTAGCACCGTTGGTCGTAGCCAGTACTTCGAATGTAGAGCCTGAAGTCGCCGAAGGCGTAAAGTCGTCTGATCGGAGCCGTAAGAGGAGTATGCCATCGGGAACCATAGCGCTGGTTACCGCGATAAGTTTTGCAATAGTAATTGCGATAGCGTACGTTGGAATGATTGTTTGGAGGCGGTATATCGAGTAAGAATTTTCTGTTAGTTATCGTTACTCTACTGTTTACGAAAGTCAGTGTTTTAATCGATCGGTATCGTTGTTTTAGATATAGGTACGGACATCGAGAGTTACTTGTCAACGAGTTAGAATTCGATACTAACGACCTGCGTCATTTCGAGGTAAGAATATATTGATAATCGAAACTAAATTATAACGCATGAATATAATTGCACTTTGTACCGTTACAGCTATGATTCTGCCAAGAGTGGAAAGCTGCAGAGAAGCGAGACATAATTGAATGACTCACAGCTCAGGCTGGTACCATGTAACTATTAAAGATTCATTGATCTGTGATACTAAAGACATGCATTGCGTCTGACAGTCAACAAACCAAATATATTTGGATAATATTATACATTTCTTATGATGTAATTGTTTTATATGTATACAACCCAATTTTTTCAACAAGTCGATCGTTCATTCCTCCTTCTGTAGAATTTAAAATAGCGTTACCTCGTGTTATATATATATTTTTTTTTTCGTAATGATTATAACGTGCAGATCGTTGAATAAATTACATAGTGCTGAGAGTAGTAATAAAAATTCTTTAAATGTGTATGGATGCTAATAGGTGATGCGTATCGGTTTCCTTTAAATAATTCGCAAACAATATTCCTTACTGATTTGTAGCGTTCAGAACTGTTGCGAGATCGTATACTATGAATTGAATTTTTGTAATCTAGTATTTTTGTTTTACATTGCGTGTGATAAACATGTAAATAACTTTAGTTAAATAAACAAGTGTATTATTTTTTTACTGAACGATTTTTTATTGTAGAATTTAAGAAATCTGATCTTAAAAATAACGTATTTATAAAAAGTAATACGACTCTCGTATATATCTTACATGTAACAACTTATATAATTATTAATGCAAGCAATTTGCGCAACAATTTATTTATTTAAAAATTTGTTATATCATATTCTATAAAATAGGTACATGTAACAAATACATATATTGCAATCTGCATTTAGGTTCTATTTTCAGTTTTCATATTTGTTCTACACTTATGTTTCTTAAGTATTTCTGACCTTTACGAGATGCCTACAGTATTGGTGACAGAAATATTTGTATAAATTATGGATGACATTGTAAGTGGCAAATAAATACAATGACATTTATAATGTTAATTGGCTTACATTAAGCTTTCTTTTTTGTGACTACAAGAGGACCCACATTGTCCTTTGTTTCCTCATTGTGAGGACCATGAGATCCGTCACAATACGGCCACTGGAATAAAAAATTCTCATTATTTGTATTAATTCTCTTAACCCATATGTTAAATAGTTGCATGTACACAAATACAGTTATCACAGAAAATGATTACATGATTACATAACACGTGTCTTGACCTTATTCTATATAGTTAAACATGGGTTGGGCATAAGATTAGAAAACTCACATTCTTAGATCTCCAACAGCGACAGAATACAGCTTTCTCACTTATGTCTTCTATATCAACAGAGTCTACCACTTTATTCACATCCTTCTTTATGGTATGATTAACACGTCCAGAGATCTAGAAGGAAAATAAATTCCAGGTTTTAAAATTTCATTTAAAAACTGAAATTAAATTGTTAAATTGTATATGTTTTAAAAATATATAATTTCTTCCTAAGCCAAGAATTTTGTCCAATTTGCATTTAATTTTTGCTTCTGAGTAAAAATACTGTTTGCTTAATGATTAGATGAGGAACTTTTAATACATATGCATACATGTATATTTCATATACACGGTACAGTATTTCCATGACTTATTATAGTACCATATTTCTGTAATTTATAAATAAGAAAGTAATAGATACAAAATAAACACAAACTAATGTTGAAGCTTGTTACATAATCAACGAGCGAAAAAGTGAAATACACCGTAATATTCTATCTTAACGTCCTTGATTCTAGTAACAGGTAGGTTACTTACCGGGCCTCTAGCTAGCGGACAAAAGGCTTTGTAAGACATATACCCAAGACCAGCTAGCATCGCGGTAGGTGGAATTAAGGAAATCCAATCTCGTACTACATGAAAGCACAGAATTGTCGCGATCACTGATTATTCATAACATTTTTTCCAACTAGTACCGTACCAAATCGCAGTGTCATGTTTAGGAATGTATTATTTACAGTAACTCGATGTGATTCTGCACGATGACAAAATATACAGTGAATATCTTGTTTAGTTTCTCACCTCCTAATCGAAACCATCCTCCTATAGATTCAGGAACGGGTAATCCAGCCAAATAATTCGGAATGGATACTTTAACGAGGTGGGCGATTGGCTCCATGTTTGCTATTGCTACCACACAGTAGTTTTGCTCAGCTTTACTGGTTCGTACGTTCTTGTTACCATCAGTGCTCCGCTAGATGGCATAGAGGGTCTCGATTCAATAGTTTATGGGTGCATGGGTACATTGGGTACAGTTTTCCAGTTTGCACTCTTTCTTTACAATTTGTACAATATATGTATATCTTAAATATATGTCTATCCCTTTTGGTATCCTATTTTATCTATGTATTTATATGTTAATTTTAACAAACATTATATAAACTGATATAAAAAGTATATACGGTACTATGCGTATACCGTATTATCTTTTGACTATTGCAACAGTACTTATATCTACTCGCATACTTGTATTTGTGATGCATAGAGAGTCTCTAACGTTAGATTGCGCGTAGACAGTGATGAACATTCGTGGGATTTTTTCTGATCATGCGCATTGGAGCGAGCGTTGCAGTCCTCACTACTCTATACACTTACTTAGAATTTAGGGTACCATTGGATCCCAGTAAGGAAGAAAATATGATGTCCTCTTCTTTTCCTCGATGATTCCTGACATGGACGGCTGCGGTTCGTTATAAATGTTTGTTTTTAATTTTTCCTAATATTACACTCACGAACACTAACACTCTTGTACTTAATTTGTTCGTTAAAAACGCTGGAAAATTGCACGGACCCCTTAAATGCATCTCCTCTGGCGGTTCGGATACGTGTATGGTAACAGACGACATGTACCTGTGACGTCAGCTTACGCATGCGCAGAAAGGAATTTCTCGAAGGAAAAATCTCACGAATGTCCATCACTGCGCGTAGAGTGTTGGTGGGGGAGCGAGGACTTGCGAGAAAGAACGGGATTGGTCGGCCCTCTGGCGACGCGGACAGGTGGGGATCGTCCGCGGGTGCCTTGTAGGTGGCGCCATCCAGTCGCGAGGCGTACGCCGGGCAGGGTGGAGGTGTCTGCGTTGTCCGCAAGGATACGTCGACGGTTGGCCGCGACGCCGCCACGGTTCGCGCAAGGCACAGGTACGAAGTGCGCGCGTTTTCGAGGCGGTATCGCGAATAAGCGCAGGAGTGGCGTTTCCGGGCGTATCGTTTCTGATGTCGCATGTTATGCTTCGCCGTTGACCGTCCCTAGCAGCGAGTAGGAAGGAGTCGGGCCACGAGCGAAGAAGGGAAAACGGGGAAAGGGAAGGAGATAGTAGCAGTCGTATCGCGCGGTGCAGTGCGAAAAGTGTTCGGCGAAAGGGGCCTCTGTGCTTTCGTCCCGTGTGCGTGGTTGTGCGCGCGTGTGCCGAACAGCGAGCACGATAGGAACGTTGACTAGTGACACGCACGGTGTTGGGAATAAGGAGATCGAGAGAGACGGGGGAGACACGGGGTCGCCGGATTAATCGTTGTGCACTGTGCGACGAGGTTTCGTAAAGGTGCGTCAAATGACAGTGAGGTGATCAATGTGCTCGAAACATGGCTGAGGAGCTGCTGGTCACCCTGAACCGCGGCGACTCGTCCGGATTCGGGTTCTCGCTCCTCGGCACCGCTGGTCTGCCGCACGTCATCTACGACATCGTCGAGAACTCGCCGGCAGCCAAGAGCGGCAAGGTAAGTCCTCGCCTCTTTCGAAACTCTCGCGTGCTGTTAGGAATCGCTGGTACGGAATCCGCCTAAAACCTTGGCCCCGGAGATGGCCACGATTCTTATCCGCACGGAAACTACAAATAACGGACGAAAGATAAACAACATTCCATCCGTCATTCTCTAAACGAATATTAAAATTTCAATCGTAGCGCGAGATATACCGTGAACGAATATCAGCAATGTTCTTACTGTGTATTTATATCCAACTAGTGCGTACATGTATTCGAATCGACCGATAGGTCGGCAATCGATAGATTTGGATAGTGTTCCATGAACTCGATCGATCGCGAGAAAGGAAACGATTAGATAAATAAATAGTGCATTCGTAATTCGTTGTTCGAATACAATCTTTTTCGTCGTGATCTCCTCTGCTCCCTAATGGGCACATTAGTCGATACCGGTTTCATACAAAACATCGTTAGCCGCGGCTTCGATCGCTCGACCGCCACTTGGCGTGTGCGTGTTGTTTGGTAGCAGAAAGTTCGAGGACAGCCAAAGGTGGAGTTGGGAAAGAGCAACCCCGAAGATATGCAGGTTCGCAGTTGTGTCGAGAATCCTGCGAATGCAAGGGCCTGAAAATAACGCCCGGTGTATATCGACCCGTGTTATTATCACGAGCACCCTCTGTCGCCCCGTCTGTTTCTTCCTCGACCTCCGATTACTTTTTATTCTCGTGCTTTCGCGAACGGTGTTCGGTGGTTTCTTGTGTGTACAGCCGTCTTAACGTTGACGGTACAGAACGGGATGCTGATTGGCTGGGTGGGATCGGTTTAACGGCCACATTCCAGCCTGTCGGTGTCTCTCTGTCCCGTGTGCTCTCGCTTCTCCTTCCACACTCTCCCTCTTTTTCCTCTTTCCCGTTTCCTGGGGAACGTACCCCAATCACGATGGCCGTACGAATTACGAAATTTGAATCTGAAGAGGCGAGCCTTTCAAATGAAACATCATCTATTATAATTGTTCATTTTTTCTATATTTTGTCCAGATTTGGAAATATTTTACACGCAGCCATGCTTACGTGCTTCGATAGCAAAACCGTGTTTCCATGACAGCGATTCTTAACCACCGCGAATGTTTGCCAACAAGTCTGATGAATGATGATGGGTTCGGCTACTACTTGAATCGTGAATCTTGTTTTGTTGGTAGCGAATGATCTATAATTAAATTGGAATAAGATTAATAGACACATCGATGCTTGAAATGATTTTTTCGTATAGTTAAGTATTACTGTAGTAATATGTTGTTAGCTTAGCACGGTTAAGAACCACTGTTTCATAACGAGGCAGATAGATGACACAGTGCCTGACTTCCGATTCGCTAGAGACATGTGTCATTGCTTTAACTGCTGTCAGACAACTCTTACATCTAGATGAAAATTTCGTGCAACGAACGATGAACAATGCAAAGCTCTACAATACGAACTTTCTATATTTTGGTTAGTCTCGGTATTAAACATTCCGACAAATATTGACCTGTTTTTTGGGGGTGGGGGTTACACGCCTCAAGCATCGTTATACGGCTGCCAATTTTTCTTTCTTTCTCTTTTTTCGCGGTGTCTTGTAATTTTGCAAATTGAAAGCACTCCCTTCCCCTTACACTCGGCGTTGCGCAGAATAGATCGATTGCCTCGTCGGAACTGGTTTTCGATACTGGCTAGGGGTAGGTACTTTTTCAATGGCAAATGCGGAATAGATTAATCCAGCGCTTCTCAAACTAGGGCTCGCGACCTCTCGAAATTTCGATTACTTCTGTTCGTAGAACCGACAGACTTTCTCTAATTATTGAACAGACCAATAATATTTTGTTATATTGGGTTGTCCAGAAAGTCCATGCCGATTTTTGATAGGTGGTGCAGGAATACATGTATATGATGTAGATGTATATGTAGATGTAGATGTAGATGTAGATGTATATATACATCCTTTAAAAGGTAGAAAGGAACAAAATGGTACCTACAGTCCGTGTAACAAGTATTCGTACGGGAGCCATTTATTTTAAATTGATTGCTGTACGAATACTTCTTACACTGACTGTATGTAATTCAATAAATACATATTACAATTCAAACGTGCCCTTGAAGTTTTCTTGAAAACTGGCACGAACTTTCCGGACAACCTAATACGTACGTACATTTAATTATTCATTTATTCGTTCGCTTGTTATTTTATCCATGCGGCGAGTAATTACGACTCGAGCGTGCACATTCGGGCATTCCATAGAATTCCGTGCGCGTTCGTGTTCGTACACGAAATGTGCCAGTGACGAGCAATCAAAGTGAGTGTCCAAACCTATAGGGCGCGCATGCGCGAACTTTTTGTATTCTGCATAACTGTCATTCGCGAGAAGAATGCACGTAACAAAGGAGCGGCTGGGCATTACGCGTGATTGGAATGTGTTACTGTATACGTTCCCTCGGTCTCTTTTTTTTTTTGCTTTTGTTTTACGAATTCTCAAGTTTCCGTTGGCCCAACCTCCCTTACAAACGTAACGATCTCTCCGCTTGTGCCTTCGTACATTTCGAAGATCCGAACAGAGAGAGCTAGGACCGAGAGCAATTCTTTTTTTTTTTTTTTTGTCTATTTGAAACTTCCTTGTAACGAGGTTTGCGCGAGTTACAGAGGAGATTGGATTTTAATTTGCACAATTTATTAATGCAAAGAGGATGAACAAATAAATCGCGATCAACGGTTCGTTGAATTGCTATCGAGCGTTTGTTCGGTGGGTTCTCCGTTCGTTCTATTAGCCGTGGAACGATGGGCAAAGACAAATTCTATCGAAGTGAATATTTTCTTTTAATTAATATGGCAGCGTCGGGAGAGTCTCGCGAGCCGAGAGCAGGTTAGGCAACTATATCGATGGCCACTCAGGATTCATTGTTCGGTTGGTACAGAGAACCCGTAATGCATTTTGCATTGTCCATCGGACTGCGTGGCTTTTATTGAATTTTTCAAATAGTTCCCTTTTTTTTTTCGTTCCTTTTTTTTTTGTTTTTGTCGCGTTGCTGAAGTTGGCAGCGAAACAAATTTTACATTATTATTTCAATGTTTCAAATATGTATCGCTACGTTTAACGTCGATGTATCGAACAATTTATAATATTTATACGGTCGTATTAATAATAATCAGATCGAAAATAATATTGATGAATTAATTGTTACGTAATTGGTTATCGATGGTCCAATGGTTATCGATCCTTTTCCTCATTTTATATTTGGTAATTTTATACAGGTAAAACGTAAGTTCTTCTTAACTAAAAAAGAAACTGTTAGAAATTGATGCTATGTGTAGGAGAACGATACTCGTGCCCTCTCAATTATTTCGCGAAAGGAACGCGGGAATTACGCAATTAGAGTAAATGGCGAAAGTCCGAAAGCAAGCTCGTGCATAATTTCGTCCACATTGCCATACTTCCGGCGATGCAGCGATCGTCGAGTCAATGTTCAAAATCATTTTCGTAGAGCGAAACTTAATAGCGTCGCTTGAATAAACTTCGAATGAGTTTCGAATTTAGTAGCAGCTAGTCCACGCGTAATTAAACTTTATAAAGTAGCTGACGTCTATAAATTAGTGAAAGACCTCAGGAAGCAAGTGACGTTTATAAATATGCATAACGAAAGAAGAATTGATCTCATCCTACTCTAGACAAAAAAATAAATTTCGCGAATCTTTGTCAATTGTGCACGTGTAAAGACAAACGTGAAACAAGGGCACCTCGAAATGTACAGATAAAGCTGCACTTGTTTAAAACTTCATTGTGAAAATTGTAATTTATCGCGATATTAGTATTCTTAGTAAACGTAGCATCGCGTTAATTTCCATGGATCTCCGACATAAGTAAATCGCTAATCAGTCTCGTTCATATAATTCACGTCCAAAGACGACGTTATGCAATGGCGTTTGCGTGATAATGAAAGAAGAACTCGAAGTTTCCCCGGACGGTACGAAGCACGCGAGCCCCGACGATTATGCACTTAGGCGAACGCGCGTATACGTCGTCGAATTTCTCGCATTTATCGATCGATCGCCTTCTTGATAACCATAAGACGAATGTTCCCCCTACTTTCCATAATTAAAGCACTCGAGTGTGCACTGTGGCGCCCCCTAATCTCGCACGTCACTTTAACGTTCGTTAATACCCCAGCTAACGGACAAACAGGAAATTAGATACGTAATTAGGGGAAACGGAAGTACGGAGAAGAAAATTGCGAGGCCATTGAAAATTGAATTTTGTACGAAAAGAATGTCGTTTGTAAGAGAATTTGATAGACAATGAAGTTTATATTTATTTCTACTAAAATCTTTATTCGTAAGTATCGTATTACAAGCTGCTTTGCCTATCGAATTCCCTTATAAACAACGTTCTTTTTGTACAAAATTGTTTATAAGGGAATTCGATAGGCAAAGCAGTTCGTAATACGGATACTACGAATAACGATTTTAGTAGAGATAAATATAAATACAAAAATGCACAGGGGAGTATACTAGTAGTTGGATACTTTTTTTAATTCTCTAGAAAACAATGAATTCCTTTCGGTTAATTTATCAGACATCATTGTAGGAGAGTTATCGATTAAGTTATCGCAAAGTTGCATTAACATTTGACGTAGATGGTGTCACGAGTCATTCCTTCGACGGGGAGCTGATGAAATTTTCATTGAATCGAGAATTTCTTTTTCTTCCATCAACGCAAATGTGTTATTACAAATATAATGAGATCGTAAAAGAGAATCAAGAACTAAAAGATAAGTTGGACCGAATGCACCAACTTTAAAAAATAGAACGTGAAAGAAAAACTAAAGTGATAATAAAAATATAACGCATACGGGTTGCATAGACTTTTTATTGCACGCGGATATCGCGTTGGATAACCTGCAAAACAGAACCCGAGACGGCTTAATATTTACAGACTTATAGCGTCAGTTTCTGCAATATCAGATCGGCGTTACCTCAATACTATCTTACACCGGTGCACTCCCGTCTGACGTATTAATTTCCGCAGAATTTCCAACGGGTAATTTGATCTAAATCGATCACGATCGAAAGTGGGCCACCACTGCATGCGCCTCGATGTGTCAAGGTGCGTGTGAAACTCTTCAGGGCACGAGTATTTCTGAAAGATTATATCTAGGCCATTTATAGATAATAATTATCATTTATATAATTCGCTTATTTTTTTTTTATCGATCTAATCTGCCCGATATATCTTGCTCGATACGACGAGATTTTTTTTTGTCGCACTATGATTACATACTATTGGGCTGCCTGGAAAGTCCATGCCGATTTTTAGTAGGCGGTACAGGTCTGAATATATCGGAATGGCTGAAAACAAATAACACGTGTACATTCCTTAATTCAATAAATATACATGAAAATTCAAATATGTCTTTGAATTTGTCTGAAAAATAGGCATGAACTTTCCGGGACAACCCAATATAAATATTTCTCTAGATTTTCTCATATTTTGTATCTCATATATGTAAAAATTCCGCAATCTTCATATCACGTTTATTTCGGCGACGTAAATTATTTCGTTCCCCGCTTATTCGTTGCTCGAAATTGTTGCATCCGGCCAGGATTTTTGGCCAATTCTGGATCACGTAATCGAGGAACATATCTCAAGGGGAGAAGTCATATTTTGAATCTATCTGTTTTCCTCGTTAGAGAAAACGTAATTTCAGCGAACGTCCAAGGGCGTTTCTTGCGGCTACTCTCAATTCTATGGTGGCACGCGCGAGAATGCAACACGGAGAGGCTCGTCGGTGCGTTTTAATGGGGGTTCTCGTAACTTGCACATTTCACTGGCACAGATACCTAACGTGCCACGTGGTCGTTCCCCCTGTCCCCACCTATCTTCGCAGGATTTCTAACTTTTTTTCTTTTTATTTTCGTGACCAAGTTCTCTCCCGTTTCTCGATGCGCTTCCTCTTGTTCGCTGGGATGAAAAAGGGTCAACGACCACCGAAGAGGAGGGGTATTCTTATTTCGCGTTGTCGCGAGAGAAGCCACGATTTCGTTACTCCAAGCTTTCCACCCAAATTATTCCCAAAACCAATGGAAAATACTATTGGAAATGGGTTACAGAAATGATTGCCACACGGAGAAATTTAAATAAAATACTATCTATTGTATGTATTATTGACCGAGTAACGTCCGAACTCTATAAGGTCTACGAAAGAACTGAACAGTACAAGATAGAAAATACGGTCACAGGGACCAGACAAAGATTGGCCGTCCAACAAGGAGACCATTTCTTAAAGCACGTGCTTATCTGTTCCGAGGATGTTTATATAAACATCTCTTTCACGCGCCCTGCATATTAGATGTCGATTGATTTTCGTCGGTCGCATATGTCCAACAAATACGATCTTAAGTACGTATCGTGTAGATCATATTTTTTCGAGTAAATTTGTTCTATTATTCGATCGAATATTTGGATAGAATTTCTGTCGAAAGTCTGCTCGGATGAATAGCAACCGAATGGCCGAGCGACCGAGGCGAAGTTTCAATGAGAAAGCCGCGGTTCTTTGCGTTTTATTCGCGACGGTGGAGGAAAGGGTGAAACTTCGCGATGTTGCTGGAGAAGCGAATGCGCAGCTCGGGCTAAAAATAACTGGTCTAACCGCGAAACGAGTGTATCAACGGACGGCGGAGCATTATGGGTCGTTTCGCGTACAGTTACTTGTTTACCAATTTAGAGGTTACGACGAGGCCGAGATGCGTGTCCGAGATTATCTTTTTAAATGTATAAATTATTCGAATAACGCGCAAACTCTGCTTGTTGCCTCGACCTGCGTCCGCGCCGCTCGTAAACTGTTTTTTCGCCCGGAGCCACGGAACGAATCTCGTGGAACAGTACGAAGGGCGGAAGGAAAGGGGAGTTTACGGCAGAAAGAGAGGTATAACAAAACGTGTAGCGTTCTTGTTTCTTGCGCCCGTCTCCTCCCTACGACTGTACCCCGTTTGGCACGAGACCGGAGTGAATAGCGAGCAAACGACATCTGAAAAACGCAACGAGACGCGCCGGTCTGCATTCTGACCGTGACGAGAGAGCTCAAGCGTCGATATATACCTCTCTTCGAGGTGAAGAATCACCGATGTAAATATCGTCTCATCTGCGCCGCAAACAGAAAGAGGGCGGGAAGACAAAAATCTTGCTTGTTGATACAGTTAAACCTGCAATTCGATAGCTCGCCTCACCGAACGTGTAGAATTATTTTCTAGCGATAGCACCGCCACCGCGATTTTCTTTTTGCGAGGGAATCGTTAAACCAGTGATTTCAACCTTTTCCAAGGCTCGAGTTCCCTCTCAGGAAACTGCAGGGAAATAAATTCGAGGAGTATATCACTCCAAGAAGACAAAAACCTTGTCATTGATACAGTTAAACGAGAAACTCGATAGCCCGCGCCGCGGAACGTGTGAATTATTTTTCGTCGAAGCAGCACCACTGCGATTTTCTCTTTAAGATGGAACCGTTAAACCAGGGGTTCTTGGCCTTTTCCAGGCACGAGTTTCCTTTCAGGAAACTGCTAGGAAATAAATTTGGCAATTTATTGCGACGAGGAGAATTCATTGCCTGTTGCGTAGTTACAATGGGATAGCATTTCTCCAAGCTAACGTTTCAAGGGGTTGCTGCGGAATTTATATTCGAGATCGGGGCTTGAGATTTGTAAGTTCGAACGTGGATTTGTAATTTTATATAAATTTTCGGTGTCGATAGTTCCTCTATTTTTAAATTCGATTTATTCGGACGTCGAATAGTCACAATTGGATAGTAACAAAATGGCCAGGAAGAAAGCATGAAATGACGCGATGCGACATTGTTCCAAGTGTTAATTTCACTGGGAGCTTGTGTTGCTGGTCGTATCGTTGAGACAAAGTCTCCGAGGGAGCTTGCTACGGAAATGGGTGCGGCCATCTTACGAGTACATCATACAGACGGTACTCGGGACTGTATTTTTCAGTAAACACTCAAGGCACTGTACTTAGGTCCTGCGAGGGAAATGGAAAAGTTCGAAAAATATCGCCTGGAGGAAAATACGGTCCTGCGTCAACGGAGTACTAACACAGAACAAACTTTTAATTCAAGAAGTTTGGAAACTTATTTCCTAATAAACATTTGGTAGAGGTACTCTTAAGGAGCAAAAAGGTCTCGAGATTACTTCCTGTACAAGAATTAATACGTTCAAAAATTCTGAAGCCAGTGATACTTTGGGAAATCGAGTCTTCGGCATTATTTACACCGGGGAAAGTGGCGTTGAGCGGTCAGTTAGTTTTGATTCGACCACGGTGCAGATATACGAGCGCGTCCTGTCGAGCCGAATCGCGTAAAAAGCAATCGGGACGCGATAAGCTGATCGTCGTCGAGACGTGCCAGACAATGCAGAAAAATCGCCGTTAGCCAGGCTGCTGCGCTTGATCTCGGCTCACTCGGCGAGAATAAAGAAGCGACTTTCTCGCCGGCGAGGGAAGAAAAACGATTGACCTGGCGCGCACGTAAATTCAAATCTTCGGCCCTTCTTTTCGCGTTAGCTCGATGGCTGCTTTACGAGGTTGAATCGATTCCAATTTGGGTCGGGATATAACGCCATTTGCGGACTTCGCGACAAGCTCTCCTCTTGCTCCAGAAAAATCGTGTCGCCTTTCGCGCGACCCAAAGAGCTACCGGGACGACGGAAATACATTTTTATTCGTCCTCGGTCGAGTCTTTGCGCGCGGTATAGTGTTCGCGGATTGCTATCGACGCTGGAAGACAAAATTTCGTTTAAAATGAAATTTCGACCCAGTCGCGAGAGTCACGTCCAAGTACGAGCTGTTGAAATGCAACGATTGCCACTTTCGGGTCTTGAGGAAAAGGGTCTATTTTTCCTTAAAGCAGAAAGAGGGTTGGTGTCCTAGCAGGGACAGAAAGCGACGATCCTCAGTCCGTCGAAATAAGTCAAGCGGTACGGGTCGCCGTGAATTTCGGACACCTTTCCTCTAACATTCTTATACAGGGTGTCCCAAAAGTCGGTGAGGAGCCGGAAATGGGGGGTAGCTGAGACGATTCTGAACAACAATTTCCTTTGCAAAAATGTCGGATGGGGCTTCGTTAAGGAGATATCAAGAAAAAACCCCGACCAATCAGAGCGCGCGTAGCGGCCGGGAGCTCCAACGGTCTACGCGCGCTCTGATTGGTCGAGTTTTTCTCTTAATATCTCCTTAACGAAGCCCCATCCGACATTTTTGCAAAGGAAATTATTGTTCAGAATCGTCTCAGCTACCTCCCATTTCCGGCTCCTCCCCGACTTTTGGGACACCCTGTATATGTTGCAATCCTTTAGAAAATAAAGTTTATAAAAATACAATTCTAACACGAGCGAAGGGAAATACGAGAGTGGCAAGAAAGTCAAAGTGGATGTACGTTCCTCGTACTTCGACTTTGATCTACCTGCGCGAGCCACGGTTATATTTTCTTATCCGAGGAGGAGCATCGATTCCGCCCATCGAAGACGATTTATACTTATATCCGCAGTAGGGTCCGGATGATGAAGGGTACTTTGGCACCTGAGAAACATACTACGACGATAACCGTCTCCTTGGCGTCGTCTGGCGTCTTAGCAACCTCGAGGCTTCCCGATACTTATCGATAAGAATCGACTGCTCCGTGGGGTGCAGCTAATCTCCGTTCCTCCGCGACGTCTGGAGCCTCGGCTCTATAGAGGGCATTCTTTTTCCCTCGGACGACTCGAACGGAAGTTAATTGCTGGACTCGTATTATCAGAAAATTGAATAGAAATATCGAGCTAAATTTAGAGCCTTTCGAATCTCCGACGAAGGCTTTCCTGACCGAAATCCAGCGCGGTGATACTAAAAGTATTTCCTAGGTGTCTAAAGTGGAGTCTTGACACGGAACCTGAAGTGTTTCTCGCTTCACGGAGACTTCTCATTGAGATTCCACTGTTCTTTGTGCCGTGCCGAAGAGTTTTCATTCGACTGTGGGCGCATTTCATGTTATTATCCAAAAAAAGAAATTATTGGGTTGTCCGGAACGTTCATGCCTATTTTGAAGAAAAATTCAAAGGCATATTTGAATTTTCATGTATATTTATCGAATTATATATATGTTCCGTTTTGTTCCATAACCTTTCCACCTCTTAAGAAATGTACACATTTTATTTGTTTTCAGCCATTCCGATATATTCAGGCCTGTACCGCCTACTAAAAATCGGCATGGACTTTTCAGACAGCCCAATACTTTTCGATCGATATCTGTGACGTCGGTGACTAAAACCTGGAATTAGCCTGAAGAATCGCGAAACTATCCCGAGGACCGATCATCGATCCCAAAACTATTACTACGATCGAGTTCTGGGGACCTTCTGGAACCACCCTACCTCCACAGAAACTGTCCAGTCGCGTCGATGGCGCCTGGTCAGTTGGATTTCCTCAGCGACGTCTCTCGAGCCGTCGTGGACGTCGGACAATCGAGGGCGATAATGAGGCTGGCTGAAGAAGTATTAATTAAGGATCACCGGGACTGTGGTGCCACTTTATCGGTGAAAGAGGGGCATCGTTAACGTTCCGCTGCGGTTTAACGAATGACTGGGGTCTGGAGAGGCCGGGGGGAGGAGGTATGGAGCAAAGAGAGAGGCGGAAAGGAAGCTAAACCATTATGTTGCGTTAACGTAACGCTGCCTGGAAATGGGTTAAGGACGTTAAGGCCAACCCTCGTCGCTGCCAGGGTAGAGAGTGGGAGCAGACGGAAGAGGCTTTACCTTATGGCGATGCTGTGGCGATGAGAGGACTCCCTGGACCGAGATTCACTCTGAAATTACCTATGATTAGACGCCTGTGCGCCGGGAAAGAATTCGTAGGAGCGTCGTTCCTATGATGCGTTGCCGTCTGGTCCAAGTGGGGCCAGGGGAGTTCACTTGAAAGCGGGGTACGTGGCGATTTCGATCTCGAGAGTATGAATATTGAATGTCCCCAAAAAGCTGTGGTCACCTGGTGCCCCTACTCTTAGAAGGATCGATGACTTCGCTAATGGAAATTAAAAGATGCCGCAGGACGTATTTATAACGATTAGCTTCTCGTCAGGAAGTTCTCGGTCTATCGAATACCGATTACGTTGCGTAACTGTAAAAATAGCCGCGGTTACGTGTACGCAGGTTGCAACGGGTCTGTGTGAAATTATAAAGTGACCTGCCTTTTACTCAAAGTGAAAGTCGTTGCACTGAAACACGGACGAATTTACACCGATCGATTCATTTCGTTGGCTTACACGCTTCATCGAAAACGAGGCTTGAGTACAGACGTTTATAAAATTTGTTATTTAAAGCGTCAACCGATGCACGTGGACGTGTGTGCTTGCGAGGGAGAGAATGCATCCGGAGACGTTTTTTAATAATATTTTACGCTTGCGTAAATTGGAAAGTAACAAATGTAAACAGAAAAATATTTTGGTGAAAGTGCGATGCTACACGATTGCTTGAGCGTACGAATGGTTGATCAGCAGTTTGCTACCGCGAAGGTTACGTACGAAATTAACTGTATCTGGTTTGCGTTTCGAGTGCAGAATTCGCCACACTTAAACGTAAATTGTATTCAGAATTGACCGCAGCTACTTGGCCGCGGATTATTTATCGTCCCAGGCAAATGCAGCATCGGTTTGAAATGAAACGAGACTGACGTCGAGTTTGGACGAAACTGGATCTGTTTGGGACACGCGAAACGTAGTCTAAAGTTAACGTTTAAATACATGTGTTGCGTCGGATCGCTGCGTATTCAGAATTCGAATTTCTCCGTTTCGAAATACCTGGCTACTCGTTGTTAATTGATCGTTTCGTTTTATTATGTCATTAAACGGACGTTGCCGCGCGCGAACGGCATTAATCGAGCTTTAATTGGCAATCGAATTATCGATGCCAAACAGCCTATAACAGGGATACAGGGTCCCCTTTTTCTTCCAGTGCTCCAATTACCGTTTAATTATTCATTATTTCTGCGCACTGCGTCGACGATTTATACTTTGCGTTCGTCACGAACTTTTCGTTTCTCTACGCATACCTGGCATCTCGATATGATTTAATTTGTTATCCGAATGATAACTTGACCTTTAGAAAGAAGATAAAGTATTCCATTCATTGACATTAAAGTTGTCGCTTCAATGTAACAAAATGGCTAGCAAATATTTCTGTTTAAGCCAGAGTCACGGATAATTAAAGATAGAACATTTATTTCTACATCTAATGCATCCTATTACATATTTGTAAAGTTCTGTAATGGGTCAGAATCGACCCAGCCATCTGTTTCTCCAGTTTCGAGCAGAATTCAACACTGTTCCGTCCACAATGCACACGGTGTGATAAAGTATTGAATAAAAAGGCCCGGTGTCGGGAGTAAAGAAGAAGTCACGTAGGTATCGGAGGTTCAATTCCTGTTTCCCCATTCCTAGCTCTCGTTTGATCGTATCGAGCGCGGTATCCTCGTCGTATACATTGATAATAAGATCACAGCCTCTGAGAATATCGGATTCGTAGGATTCCTGCGCGCGCGCGCACGCGACAAGATTCCTTCGACGTTCTCGTTGCGCGCTCGCACGTTATTGGAAACGTCGATGAACATGTTCCGTGCAGTTCACGGTTCACGTATCCGCGGGTAGCCATTTTTATACGAGTCGAAGGCACCGGGAGGACGACGGGATGTGACGGTATTTTTAGACACGGCGAAGTCGTTTTTTTAGCAACGACACGAATTACTTAGACGTTGACTTTTATCGAGGACGAAGAATGCCATTAGTAGGTTATATACGGATGAACGGCTCGAAAAAGAGGCTCGACGATATCGTCTTTTTGTTTAGTTTTGATTCGGAATCCTTTGAAAACAATTCCTACGAATATTACATGGGAAATCGGTTGCGATTTGTGCATTGCTAATCGTACGTATGAAAATTATTTTAATCAAAAAGATTAATATTTCTACACGTGATACGTACCGTAAAGGAAAAGAAAGTACGCAGTTCTAAGAATAAATTTACGTTTCCCGAGCGGTGGTTTAACGGGTCCATTGAATAAACGTTGGGAATAAAAATCGATCCGGCGATTGGAACGATTCAGAAAAGATACACGTAGCGAAATGTCTCGCAGCGGAACGAAACGGCGGGCAGCAGCACCGTTTGGAAGCGAAGTGGAAACGATAATGGTGAAGTAACATTTTAACGAGTTTACTCGCCGTTGCCTGGAAGAATCAGGATAATACGAGCACGCTTACCGAGTTATACGACTCTTTCGCTAAATTTAGTCCCCGGTTGAAGAGCGAGGGGGGAACGGACGACGAGAAAAGGCCGCGTAAAAGCGAGAGTACATTGCCTCCTACCCCTCTGCATATTCTTTCGTGCTTGCGACACGGTTTCACGAATTTAATAAGTTTAGCCGTCGAGAGCGCGGACGAACAAAAAATTTTCCGGGTCGGAGGGGATCTCCGGCCGACATGAAAAACTGTTTCCTCGGCTCTCTTTATCGCCGTAATTACACGGGATCGTTTATTTTATCGTGGCCGCGAATAAACAACGAAATAAGCCGACGAATGTGCTCGCCGTCCCGCTAGAGACGCGTCCGAAGCGTGATGACCCAAATTTTGCAGTGGACAGTTTCTTTACGAATCCAAATACTTGAAAATGCGAAGATTCAAAAGGAACATTGCATCGTATCGCGGGCAAAATTCGCTTTATAGAAAATATGTAGTTTTCACAGGACTCGGAATTCGACACACAAACATTACACACCTTCATGTGATCAAAAAACATATACCATTAACTGTAGAACATATCCTTTTAAGCTGTCCTGCACTCACAACACGACGGATAACCCATAATATACCCGATAATCTAAGTGAACGATAAAAAGAATGATAAAATTCCAATGATAAAAAAAAAACAGTACCGAAATCCTTACCTTTCTTAAAAATGTAAATCTGTATTACAAAATGTAACTCACTGTACTATTCACTGTTTGTTTATATATATACATATGTATAACTGTACACCAAAGTGGTCGCTAATGACCCTGATGTTAATGCGACCTTTATAAATAAATAATTAATAAAAATAAAAAAAAAATAATAATTCGCTTCATTTTTTTTATTCATTTAGAAGCTTCGTACGAGTTACCGAGGCATCTATGCCCTCTGAAGTGTAGAGGAGAGTCGAAGGTCAACTTCGTTTTTTGTAACACGGCGCGGGATATATACCTCGTATCGTGTTTCGTTTCGTGCGAGGCATACATCATTGAACCCTCGTCCTTCGTCGCGAGCCACGAGGATATCTTCATAATTTACTTTCGAGACAGTTATTGCATACGACAGAGGGTCAGTATCGCCGTCGTTGTTACGAACGTGACTGCGCCTTCGTTTTATGCCGTTGTTTACATCCTACACTTGGAGTTTTGTCTCGGTCGCGCAAAACCGACGACGCCGGTCGATTTTCATGAAAATTTCCGTCGCCCATCGAAAAAAATTAGGTTCACGGAAGTGGAACGAGTCGCGGGGCAGGAGAGGAAGGATTATGCTGCCCACGGTGGGCGCATGACCGTGTGCAGCCTCGTATGAATATGCATATACATTTATGCGCCAGGCGCACGGCATTGAGCAAATTCGTGCTCGTTAGTCTCAGCCAGTTGGTGCCGCAGCCGCTGTTGCCACGTAGCTACAATGAAATTGAATCGGACGAGAAAAACGAGATTTCGATGGCGTAGAGTCCGACGGGTCGGACCATGTTCCGAGATCTGAGAACAAATCGGATAGAAGGAGGAAAAAAGAAATGGCCGTGTGAAATGTCCGAGAAAAATTGCAACGGAGCCGAGGAAAAAAAGATTCGCGTTGAGGAGTCCGAGGAAAATTGCACGGAAGAAAAATATGTCGGAAACGTTGCATGGAAAGAAAAGATTCGCGTGACGTGACTGTGAAAAATTGCGCACGGGCTGCTTTGTTTTTTTTTTTTTTTTTTTCTTGAAAAACTTTCGAAAGACATTCCCAACCTATCGGGGTAAAGCTGAGGATAGTTCCTTATCTGTTGTTTACTCCCTGAAACATCGATGGCTCCGTGCACGTGTAAACGCATACAACAGGGGGACTCTGGGAACATCGTCACGATATTCCCCTGTTTCTGCTTTATTTAGACGACTTTGTTGAACTCGCTGAAGGTGACTAGACGGCGTTAAGAAAATGATACGTTTTAATAATAATAAAAATAATTTTTTTTTTTTTTTTTTTTTTTTTTTAAAACTTTGATGCCACGATAGTCAAACATTGACATACTACTTTTACATGCTGTATAACATTCCGCGCATCCACTGGAAATGGCTACTTTAATCAAACCGAATCGTCGAACGTTTCGCGGAGCGGAAACGAGAATTTATTTCCCGTGAAGGGAAAAACGGTTGCGCCGGTTTGTTGCGATACTTGAATTGGAATCGAAACGCGAGCTGCAAAGGCGTGTTATTTTTTAACTGACTGGCGATTCTCTGTGCAAGAGTCTCGACGAATTTGCTTTGTACCTGGGAATCGCTGGAAACTGATATCCTGCCATTGTGCGCGATGATGCAGCTCGAGAGAATCGAAAGAACAGAGCACTTCATAAACCGGATTTTCGACTGATTGTATAGCATTACGCAACCATTTGTAAAACTCGAGTCATCGTTTCAGCGAGTCCCTGGTTGCAAATTATTTACGGTGAAAGAAATTCTCTGACTTCTATTATTAATTTGTTTTGATGTTGGTTTTCATCGGTTCGTTTGAAAAATGTTTGAAAATACCATTCACAGGTGGGACTTCGATGTCTACTTTCACCCCTCGATCGTTTTACAACCCCCGGTCTCATAAAAATGAAAAGGGAACACTTTGTGTACGGTTCCTCGCATTTTACCCCGTCGCACTTTTCGTTCTTGCGCAAAGCTAATTCCCCCATCCAGTCCGTGCAACGCGCGAAGACGAAACTCGACCGCAAATCGCGTTAATTTTACGGAGAGCCGCAAACGACGCTAATCTGCCGACCATTACGCCGACGCACCGTGCAAAAACAACATTTCCGACTCCTCTGTGTGGAGTCTCTATCCCCGGTGTAAAATTCCTCGTCGGATAAAAATCACGAATCAAACCTAACTTGTGATACGCGAGAGAAATCAGAGTTCTATTTAAAAGATTCAATTTTTGTCGAGAGCTATGTTTCATACGCAGTTGGCAGCCGTGGCCAACCGTGCGGTTTTATTGCGTCTTCCGTTCAGGCAGTTGCGAAGCTGACGTAACTGTCCGACGCGGTCGTTCCGAGCCCCAAGGTAAATGTTGAGTTTTCTGAGGTCATTGGGCGGCTCGCCGCAGATAGAGGGATTAGGACAAGCGGTCCACACGGGGCCGTCGTTCCACAGGAGATCGAAACCGCCGATTCTCGTTTCCCTGCCCGAGAATCGACCCTCGATGTCGAGAACGTTGAGCGTGTCGTCGATGAGGTCGAACTTTAGCCGATAATCGTCGCTGTCGGTCCCGGTCAAGGCTGGCGAGGCGTTCACTTCCAGCAACCAGGGTGTGAGACCCTCGTCGAGAAGAATATCGTAGCCATACAACTCGAAAGAATTCCTTCCTTGCATTATCACGGGCTGAACCGCCAGCAGGCTGGCCATTATCACACCTACGATAAAAGAGAAGATTGCCTCGCTCAGGTAGAAGCTAGCAGGTAAACCATCCACCGCGAATACACCCGACTGACCAGCAATCCTCTGGAACAGCGCTTCAACGGCGTCCACCCCGTGACGAGCGGTCAAGTACTCTCTGACCTTGGTCAAGGCCCATTTGCAACCTTTCTTCAGCTCTTCCTTCTTGTTCTCCACGTTCGTCTTCAGCTGTATCGCCATGTTCGTCAAGTGCACCCTGCTGTCGTCTATGTTCTCCAAGTCGAACAGCTCGGCTGATAAACGGGCGAAGCCTTCTCTAGCCAACCACACCTTCGGTGGATGAAACGAGGTCACCAGGGCGTAGATGCGCAGGTCGAATTTCCTTCCTGAAATGTAAATGACGAAAACGTTTACAAACTTTCCCTGCTGGTTTGCTTCTCCGAAGGAACACGGACAATTTCTTCTCCTCGCGAGACCATTGAAGAAAGTGCTTTCGAATCGTTCGAGTATTCTTCCTTTTCGCGACGCCCGACCACAAAGCCTCGCGGATTTCAGCCCCAGGCACGCTTTCGGGGGTATTGAGGCATTCACCCCGACAACACGGCCATTCTTCGGGGCGATAAGCCGTCTGAAAGCGTCGCTGTCGCGGGGAAACACGAACCTGCCAGAAGGTACGGGTTCTCCACGTATTTCTGAACGATGAATGTCTCGCTGTGTGTCTCCAGCAGTGGAAAGCAGAACTCTTTCGTTCTCCACTCGGCCAGGTCCTTCAGCTTCCTGAACAAGAAGATACCTCTGCCCTGTGATCTTCCCGCCGGCTTCACGATCCACGTGGCGCCTAGTCGCAGAAATATACAAAGTTTATTCAAACAGATTAAAAACGAAAACGGCACACGCGAGATTCGAACTTCGTTCGAGATTCGTTCTCGGGATTGGCGGTCTTATCGGTTTACCACTGGGCCCATACGTGCATCTTACGATTAGTGTTCTTATTTCACTTCGTATAAGAAGATCTAGAAGACCGTGCAGAAATGCAAAAATATACAAAATTTCAACAACGATACACGTGTTATGTAAATTAGAAGACTGGTCGAATTTCCTTCCTGAAATTTAGATGACGAAAACGTTTACAAACTTTCAAGACGTTCATCTCAGTTTCAATTATTTTTCTGCATCGGTGAAAGTATTGATTTGCATAAATATCCACGGTCTATTTATCTTATGTTATTGTTACATTAATGTATCGCCAACGTGCTCGTCACCTGCCTGGTTGTTTATGATACTCCTCCGTGAACAGTCTGTAGTCGTTGGGGAGCTCGAAAGTTAAGGGCATGGAATCGCATAGGGACGCCTCGTCGGTCTTCATCGATTTCAGTAGCGACTTTTTGTAGCGCTTCAAGTTCCTGTACAGGTAGTTCTTGCGCGTCAGTTCGTAATGGTTACGGAAGTGGGGTATCCTCTGGTAGGGAGTGAGCTTCAAGTCTGAGGCCTGACGTACGTCGTTCGTCTCGCACCACCAGAGATGCCAGCTGAAGTCGTTAGGGTCGCTTACCTTGGAAAAAAGTAGGGGCTGGGCATTATTCAAATCAAGATTTTATATTTTCTTAATATATTTTTGTGAAAGCATTACGGATGGATCGACGAAAATCCGGCGATTAAATCGAGTACAAACACGGCTATATTTGGATCACTTTTACTTTTTGGTATATTCAACATGTTAAGATCGATAAGAGATAGTGGAATCCAAGGTAGTCTGAATTGGTCCGTGTTTGGGCTCATTTTCAACGGGAAGACCTCACGAATCTAGTCCTAACACTTTCACGAAGAAACGTGCAAATTTAAATTTTGATTACTGGATGATTCACTTATATTTTACTTTTCGAATAACATCGACGTCATTTTTTAATTCCTACACTGGCTTCGACTCGGATATTAATTATCCTCGCCTTTAATAACTACCTAACAAAAAAAAAAACAAAAAAAAAACAGGCTAGTCTCGAAGCGACCATCCCTCTCGAAAAAGCCAATTTTCGTCGGTGAAATTAAGTCTGATTCCCCATCGCGCGTTGCATAAGCATTCTATTCGTAATCTAGGATCAAGGTTCCCGTGGTTGCCAACGCCCGAGGGTAGGAGGAGGAGGGGGGGGGGGGGGGGACAATGCGGATTTTCGCATAATCGCCGTCCACGTTCTTCCACAGCGGGCGAACCTATGCGCTTTTAAACACGGTTTCGTCCGTCGGGCAAGTGCCTTAAAGGGATATCCGAGACCAGTTCCTACCCTCGGCTCGTTAAGGTCGCCGGCATGAATAAGGGACATTCCATTACCTGGACCCATCCTCTCGCCAGCATCACCCTAACCTGCGTCGAGGGAAAGTCACAGCGAAACCTGACGACCTTGTCGTCCGCGTTCTGCTTCTTTTTCGTGTTAGAATTCCTTCTTTCTCGCGGAGGCGGCGACGCGACCGACCACTCCGCTTGCTCGACCATTTCCCGACTGGATGTCGCGCACTTTGACGTTACTTTCGGAGGGGACATGGCTCTCGGGGCCGAACGAAACAATCGAACCCGGCACTGGGATGAAAATATCCCGGGACAAAACTACAGGCGAGTCGGACAAATTGATTTCGTTGCGCAGTGTCCTTCAGGCGAGTGTGCTTACGGACGTTGTCCGCTCGCGAAGTAATACTTGGGTGATTCGTACGTTCTTTGCCTTGGAAAAATTATATTACTACTGTCGCGTAAAATAATATCATTACGTTTACTCTGATATCATTATTCCCGTGTTTTATTTTCTATTTCTTTTCTAGTGTCTTTGAGATAGTTTATGGCGTTTGGCCATATTTTTCCATTGCTCTTTCATTTATTTGTCTAGATGGGGTGCAATCACCGCCCAGGAAAATTAGTGGACGAAACGAATGTTGGTTTAACGGTTCACGAGGCGTGTGATAGAGTTGCCTCGAGGCCAAAGACACCAGTGGAAGAGCACGACGCTTGAAAGAACTGGAAATTACCAACACAATGCGCCTAGACGTCGGCCAGTAGTCCCGATTGGTGCAACTATGCATACGTCGTGTACGTGAAGCAAAGGCGTGCATCCGGTTCATGGCACGTACATTACCGTTAGAACCAGTAGGAGCCGTCATAGAGGACTTAGAGGCCATCTGTCCATTCGTCGAATATGAAAATATTTTATTTTCAATTGTTAGTAGCTGAAATTCAGCCAGAGGATTCAGCTAGAGGAAACTGTCATTTCGTATAGTCGTGGTACTTTTAGTGTCAAATAAACCTTTCTTTTATTTTCTTGAATAATTAATGTAAAGTATTCGTTGCTGTTAAAATATTTATTTCTGTTGATTTTTGTGATAAAGCCGTTTCATAAAGCCGTTTCTCTCTCGCGGCGAATATACTCGGGCAATATTGCACGGGGCGTTGGTAATAGAGGGTGAAGTGGGGATAAAACGGCGTGATACGATGTAAGCTTCTTTTCTGTTCCGGCGTGCGCGCCAGGAGAAACTCTCCGGCTCCCGTGGGCGACTCGACGCGCCAATTGACAGATTAATTTCGAAAGCTTTGTGATTACCGAATGCTGACGCCCTTTCCCACCCGAGAGCATAGGATCGGTTGCGTGGCTAGTTACCACCACGGGACGTTCCTTTGGTCGAATAATTCTTTTCACGATGAAACGTTTCCAAGACTGTTCGAAGCGCTCAATGGAAACGGCTCTATAGCGCAACCTGTAATGAAAGATCCCATTTAGTATACCTCGCTTTTGTGCAGCGTAACGTGTACTTATTTCTGCTTCTATACGCTATTTACTTTTTCGTACTGCATACATATATATATATATATATATATATATATATATATATATCCTTTTCTATACCTTGGTGCAATAGAGATATATTATCGTAATTGTTTAAACTCTTGGACTAATTATTACCGCGTAGATAGTATAAAGAAGAAGTGGTATACGATATTGTTTGGCACCATTTCGACTTGTTTAACTCTGGAAATTCCATGCGAAACAGTATTTGGTACTTTGTTACATTGGTACTTATCAGAACGTGATTCGTTCAATCAGACGTTATTGTCTGTACCTACGATCGCAACAGACTTGTCGCATCGTACACGGTGTACTACACGCTCGTGGTGCCTTGTGTAGGTTCGGTTGGGAATTTACATTCACGGGACCGAAACGGTTAAAAGACACAAGTTATCACGACGGCATTGACACGGTATCAGTGACCGTGGTCATGCATCTTCTGGGGAATCGGACACTCTCTTATCTCGGTTTCTGTTGGCGGCACGAGCCCGCATGACGAAGGAAAGCGAAACGAGAAGCGGAAGAGCCCGACAAGGAGGGAACCGTTAAACGTCAGGCGGAAGCAAGCGGTGGGCGATAACGCCGATATAAATAGCTATTATTTTCAACCCACGTGGGCACTCTATAGCATGGCGTGACGATTGGCTCTGTCACGACTTCTCTCAGTCGACGCGACGCGTCTAGACGCACCGCGGCTCCGCGTCACGTGTCCTCTTTACTATGACGTCGACGTGCTCGATCTCTACCGTTTGCACCCCTTAAATATGCATTTATGCAATGTTATGGTAATATGACGCGATAAATATAACTTATCGGTACGGGAATTTCACGAGTGTTTCGTTAGATATCAGCCTTTTAAAGGTAATTTATTAGAGTATTTATTCAAAATAGATGAAAGTGTAGTTCGAAGTAATTTTGAAATAATTTATAAAGTTCGATCGTTAAAAAATCGAATTAATAGAAATACAGTTTGCTTCTCGTTACTGAATATAGATACACATCTTTTATGTATAACTTTCGGCTTAGAAAATCGTCTCTGTACCTTAAGGGGGTGATATTCATGAAGTTTGGAAGCCACTAAAGTAGAGGGTGCATCGACACGCGTGTGTGTGCACGCGTGCATCACGCATGGATAGCGTTCGGTGACCGGTACGTGACGAGAATGACACGGCGAACCTGTCGGTCGACTATGGCGGTGGTGGCACGCGTGCACGGTACTCACTCGATGACCGAACACGTGACCGCGATCGGTATCAATTATCGCGTGTGCACGCATCCCGATCCAAAACATGCGATATTTATCTCGTTTCAAGCTCCACCAGTAAAAGCAAAATATTTTACCGGACGAATAAGTAGACACCTCTGCGTGAAAGAATCGGGTTACGTAACCCCGCGTCACAATGCCCAAAGACGCGACCAGATTGCGTCGCGGAGTTCCGTTTAATACCCGTCTTTGGCTAGAGATATTCCAGCTTTGTATTCCTCGAAGATTCGCAAATCCGAGCCCCGACGTTAGTCGCGCTCAAAAGCCGGCAAGAAAAGATGGCAGGGAAAATAATGGAGTGTTTGGCCTCTTTTGCTTCTCTTTTTTCCCTTCCATTACGATTCGTGGCGGGATCCATTTTTGCGAAGCCAAGAAGTTCTCTCGCCGCGCTTGTGCGCGTTCGTTTCAATGCTTTGCTCGGCTCGACGACGGATACGTTTACCAGGGATCGGATCGATATCGAGACGTCGACAAGAAATATGGAAATTCGTTGGGCTGGCTAGACGCTGGCAAGAAATAATGTAAATTCGATCTCAGCCCGGCGAATAAAACGGGAGGACCTTGCGTCTGTGCTGCCTGGTTCCCTTAATTTCGCGTGCAAATGTTCCCTCGACAAGAACTGGGAATTGCAATATCGGTGAACCTGCAAATGACAGACGTCGGATTAAATATTTTACTGAAAATTAAGGACCGCAACGTACGTATTATTGTATCAGGTTGTCCGAAAAGTTTCTTTCGTTTTATTAATAATTAATTCATACGCAATATTTTATGTTTCATGTTGCATTACAAAATTCTGTACGATTCGTTTCGCTCCATTACTGTTACAGCAACAATGTCTAAGAAATTAGATTGTCTATTTATAGAAACAGAAAACCACCTCGATGCCACAGAAAATCATTGAACGCAACTCACGAAAGAAACTTTTAGGACAACCTCTAATAGATTGCGGTAGGAATAACCAGTGCAGAATCTTTTCAGTTCTGTTCGCCTTGCATTTTGCATATTTTCTTGACACATTGATACAGACGCTCTTCTCCGTAACAACGTCACCTTTGAACGACTGAATGCGTAGTTTTGGATTGGCGGTGGTTCAGAAGATTTCAAGGTCGTTTGAAGAGCACAAGGAAGACCACAAACTTGAAAGTAAGCTTCGACTACATCGACCCGTTTTCAATACCTCGATCGATCATGTTGATAAATCTGTTTCTCTCGATGGTTAAAAGCTCGATGACGAATCGATGCGACTGACTCGCTCCAGCGACGCCTAGAATTGGAAATTTTGTTTTCTTTCAAGCCATGTCGCGTCTCCCGTGACAGGAATACTATATTTATCGGTAGATCATGCGCAATAGTGGCCACCGCTTTTTCCCTGGGAATTTATGTAACTTGTATACCTGGTGTGCGATAACCAAGTCACGAAGTACAGTGATTCACAGTCGAAACAGAGATTTCAGGATTGCGAAATGTAGCATTTTTGTTGCGTTGAAGTACCAACCTTCATAGTAATTCAAACACACAGTTTCGACGTTTGCTTTTGTAACTATATTATTTTATAAATAAGTGGCAAGTTACAGTAATTACGCGATTAGAGTGCTTCTATATCTGCTTGTCGTTTAAGTTCCGAAGAATCGAAACTAAAGTTTAAGGGTTACGAGGTTGATAGGCGACCTTGGAAAGCCAAGCGAGAGATGGAACGTTATTCAATGGTCGGAAATGGTTCGTCAATGGCGGTTAACCTAACGGCTCTTATTACGCAAAAGAGTCGACTGTTACGATTACGGTGTTACATACGAAAACGTGCTTCAAATATTATAATATTTGCAACCGTTGCAGGATAGTGCCACGAATAGCGTTACGAGAATCAATTGTGCTCCGTTGTAACGAAATTATTGATGCACTTGTGCCTAATGAAATTTCATCCCATCCATTGTGTTCCCTTAATGGCTGCCACCTGGATCGATGTCTTTAATAAGAACGAGAAGACTCTGACGCTTTCAATCTCCTTCGATGCTTATTTCATTTTTGCTTATTAAGGACTTGGTGCAATTTTAAATGTTCTTAAATTATCACACTGAATTTATAGATTCAATAATTCATTCTTCTTCTTCTTCTTTTTTTTTTCTTTTTCTTTAACTTTGCTCACAGGTAAGTATATTACGTGACCATACAGATATACATATCTGTATATATATATATCTGACTCTGATGTATAGAATATTTCAAGCTCTACCGAATTCGCATTCAGATAGCAAAGGAGATTCCTGTGAAGAACGACAGCCCTGTAGGAATTTCAATTCCGGAAACTCGGTCTTGCGCACCGACGAGTACCGGCGAATAATCGTAAATTAATCTGGCGATCCAATATCCGTGTAACGGAGGATTAAAAATCGCACGGGGGAAAAAATTTTGTCAGAAAATATTTACGCATAGAACAAAAACCAGTCGAGTTTTTAGCGTTTATTTATCCGAGTGCGAAGTTGGATGCACCAAGTATAACGCTTGAGAAAAAGCGAATAGAGTACCCGTTATCCTCTAATGACGATTAAAAGAACAATTCAAAAGACAACAAATTGTATAGAATAGTTATTAACTTATACAGGGTGTACGTGTTCGAAATGTTGCGAAGCATTTTTTTCCCATGCGTCGAATATCCCCAAATTGAGATGGATCGACGTTAGGGACGTTTTTGTGCCGGACGATGGGCAGAAAGCAGTTTTAATTAAAGCTGATTGTCAGGTGCCAATTAACCGTACGATCCCGTCGGTGCCCGAACGCATAATGTTCTGGACGTATCGCTTTTCCACGGTGCCATTGACGAATCCGGTTTGGAACGGGCCATTGGATACTGACACGCAGCGCCTGAATCGCTGCAACGTTTTAATCGGACAGGAAGTCTTCGTTTCGGACTGACAATTACGCGACGTACGACACTGACCACGTTACACGGAATCGACGGATCGTTTCGAACTTTGTTTCGTCTCTGAAAAATCGAATTGGGGAATTTCATCCGAATATTCTACCAGAGATGGGCAAAAATATAGGAGATGAACTTTTCTAAATTAGAATTACGAATGTACGAATAGAGAGTTCGCAGAATTATTTTCTACCAGAGGAACACTGCTTAGGAAGCCATCATTTTTCTTCTCCGTCGCTTCCTACTGTATGCATAAGCGTTCGTTCGTGTCTAGCGGAACTTTTGCAACACGGAGGCGTCGTTTGTCAACACGCGAGGCTAGGGCGTCGCGGCATTTGTCCCAGGGTGCGTTACACGTGACGATACAACCAGTTGGACAACAGCCCGATGAAAGTCAATGTCACGACGGACAAAAATACGAGCGTTTGGCTGCCAGCAAGACACCGTCTGAATTCTAAACCGTGACCGAGATTCTCGATCAGTCGCATATCGCGCATTCGGCCACGGTGGTCGATGTGCCGTGTGTTCCTGAATTCTCGGCTGCGTCGCATAGCGTTGCGACGTGCCTTTCGCAAATGCCCAATTTCGCGTACTGTCTATTGTGTTGTTGCCGGCCCCTTGATCGATACTTGTCGAGACGCGGCGACAGATTCGATTACGTCGACTATGTTCCCCTCTGTCAGGTGAAAACACTTTGTCCAGCGTTCTCCCTCTCTAACAAACGACGCTGACTAATTTCGTTACTTCGACGTTTTCGTCATTTCATCCATTTATTTGATAATAAACAAAACAAAATCGATGGTCACCTAATACAGTTTTGTTTACGTTCGATGATGACGCGAACGTTTCACCGTGGCGTTTTCCATTTCAAGCGTTTATTTCATTGTTTTTTTAAGTGAACACGTCGACAGGTAGTTACGAGATAACTCGTAATTTGCATTAATGCCTAGGACGGCTATTACGAGTTATCTCGTAATTTGTTTACTTGCCGTATATTGTAACTATAAATGTAACGGATAGCTTCAGGTGAGAAGAAGAAAATCAAGGTTGGCTAACATCGACAGAAAATTCATTAATAAACGATTATAAATGTTGGATGTTTTAATTCGGAAAATATCTTTTTTGAAGAACACATTCTACAATTCTACGCGTTCTCTATAATTATGCTTTTAATAATATAAATTAAGCTGGCGTTTTAGTCCGGATTCCTGAGAAGTATCGTGGCAGTCAACGTGTTGAGGAATTCTTAATTTTTCCTATTTTCTATTTCCGCTGTTAAATCATATTTTTGCACACTAGAGAGGTCGTTTTTTCCCCATCGCACACGAGCCGACTATTGCGTGACTGCTCGAGGTGAATGCCAACGTGTTCATCGTGCAATTAGTTATCCATGAGAGCAACTTATAATGTAACGTAAATCCTGCACGCGTGAAGAATTGCTTGAGTTTATACAGGGTGATACACTCGAGATAACCAATACTTGAGACACACAACGTCCTTTTATATCGCACATAATTTACTTTTTATCAAATTATGCGTTTCTTAACTTTATAATTACAAATGTTTCACGAACATATTCTTATTCCTTTTGTTTTCACATTTGTCTCTGTTTTATTATTATTATTATTATTATTATTATTATTAATATTAGACACAACGAAACGAACGTTTTAGGATATAGTTTATCAGGACTATAAATACGAGTAATATATTATTACCAGCAATTTATCGTTCCATTCATTATTTGAAATTACTACCTTGGCTTACGTTCATTTTATCCGCAGAGGGAAAAATAGGCCGCACGAAAGTTGAATGGCTTCAAGGAGAGCAAAAGTTGGATCAAACGAAACGTTCCTAGCTGGAGGCGTTTCGGAGATTTGAAAGTAGCCATTGTTTCTCTAAATGGGTGTATATATTCCTCCTAACGGGGCTAGGACATTGTTCTGAACGCCAATCACTGTAAATCTGTCCCCGAAGACAATATAAACGCCTGATAATCGTACCATTAGTCGCAATTAGACTGCAGATTTTTATGTACACACAGAATACTCTATAGAAAGGTAATACAAAAAAATATCGAAAGTAAAATTCGCAGAGTAAAATAAATTCCTATAAAGTATTACAAATGGTATTACGATAATATATGAAATGAATGTTTGGACTTTAAAGGGGTTCACGAATTTATTCATAGCACTCTCACGAAGTTACAATGAAAAATCGTCCACAAAACGAAACAACGAAATGGGTAGTTAGGGGCACGAATTAAATTCGATAAAAGCACGCGATTGCAGATACACGGCATTCAAATTGCACGACCAACCGTGCCCAGAAACCGGCCTGGATTAACTGGAACCTTCGTTTCCACCGACTGGCCAAACTTCTTCGATGAAATTATTTCGTAACCCGACTCAATTCGATTTCAGACATTCACAACGCGCCACTATCGTTCACTTGAACTTTCTACGGTGACCACGCCCGACGTCATTTCCGTTAAGCTTATCAGAACAACAAACATCGCACCATTACAATTATCAACACTAATTATATCAGGTGTAAACATTAATTCCGCGCCTTTATGTTCAATCATTTATGACTGTAGATTAAGTAAAAATATCGGGCTGTCTGGAAAGTCCATGTCGATTTTTAGTAGACGGTACAGCTCTGAATATATCGGAATGACTGTAAACAAATGACATGTATACACTCCTTAAAAGATGGAAAGGCTGTGGAACAAAATGGTACATATATCGTTCAATAGATACATGTATGTATATTATATGCCTTTGAAGTTTTCTTAAAAATAGCCATGAACATTCCGGACAACCCAATATTTACCCTCCATTTTGTAAGGTGCTCAGGTTAAACAGGCCACCTAGTACATTAAACCTTTAAACTGTTCACGAGGGGCCAGATTTAATTCGAATTTTGCTACCAAACGATTCCCCACTTGTATCTTTCGTTTACTCGGGTCTGCCCCCTAGATCAATTTCAATTCCTCCCACTGGTCAAGTCGAGTTGTCTCAATAACACCAATTGGATCCATTCAACGTCCGAAATCTTGATGGTATTGTTAGAGCCAGGCTTGTTCCATGCAGAAATATCGACGCTCGCCGAAATGGCGTTCTCTTCTTGGAAGAGCGCCGGTTCAATTACTCCGTTGGTAAATGGATATTCGTGTCTCCCCGACGCTGTCGAGTTACTGGCCCGACCAGCGTGTTTACAACGAAATTTCGGACCCCTGGATTCGCCTCTCTGACCCGCTTAGGGCGAAATCTATTACGGAACGCATCGACGCGCACAGAGGCGCATCCTCAAAATTGATTTACGTGCGGTGGGCTCACCGCGACAGCGAATTTAACGCCAGGCGTTTCGTTTCTCTTTCTCCGTTGAAAAATGGAGAACTGAAACCAATCTAATCTAAAATTAGAATCGAAACTAATCTAAACGAAATTATCCCTAAAAACGAACAACGAGAAACTTAGTATATGGCTTCCCAATGTGGTTTGTCGCGATCTTTGTTGGAATGCAACGATTGCCACTTTCGGGTCTTGAGGAAAAGGGTCTGTCTTTCCTTAAAGCAGAAAGAGGGATGGAGTTCTAGCAGGGACAGAAAGCGACGATCCTCGGTCCGAAATAAGTCAAGCGGTACGGGTCGTCGTGAATTTCGGACACCTTTCCTTTAACATTCTCATATATGTTGTAATCCTTTAGAAAATAAAGTTTACAAAAATACAATTCTAAGAATCTTTATAACGATGTTGGATCGTATTTGTTGCAAGTCCCAAGGGGGATGAACAAGGTACAAGTTTGATGGAACTAATCATCGAACGAATCGGTAGCCTCTGTTCAAGTTCCATTACGCGGTCGAATCGCGTGAAGCGGAGAACAAACAGCCTCTCCGCGGCAATTCGCCATCCTCGACCAATTGATCCTTTTGCGGAGTGCGTTTTCATAGAAACGGTGTCTGTTGGTTTTGCAGGTCGAGGCCGGTGACGTCATACTCAGGGTGGACGAAGTCGATGTCAACCGATTCAGTACTAAAGAAGGTAAGAGTAAGAAGACCGACCTGCTTCAACCGTGATATAATGCACCGTGCAAGTGCGCTCGTTTCTCTCTTTTGCCACCCCTTGCATCTGTTAGAGGTATCGCCTTTTTGTTCTCGATATGTTCCGTTCAAAGAGATTATGTAGAAGAAGATGCAATGTTAGATTCCATCTTAAAAAAAGGTTCTCTATAATCTCTTTGTATTCGTTATTATTTATTACGAATAGCATCTCTTATTCTTAGTTGTCCATGTAGATCTAGGGAATCTAGTGAAAAATTGTCACGACGCGACGCTCGTTTCCTTCCTCGTTGCTCGTTTGTCCTGTTGGCGTAATTCTCAATTTTTCGTATAACCCACATGGAAATTTAGTAAAATTTGGCGAGATACAGAATGGCCATCGAAATTGAACTGGATAACACAAAAGAGAATCGAATACGTAAGAAATTTGAATTGCTTCTTCTGACGAGTCGCAACTTCTTCTCTTTGCATCTAATCTTCATATTCAATTCTCCAACCTCTCGATCCTTCTTCGTGTGTCCATTCGATCTGCAGTTAGGTGAACTTTCATTGTACACTAGGGTAATAATAATCATTTGATTCTGCTCTGTAGAAACTTTGCTCAAGTTCCTGTGAAAAAAAAAAATCTCTGTTCGATAGATTTAAGTGGGAATCGAGGTGAGAACGATAGCGAATAACGGGAACTGAAGGAAGCGAGGAAAAAAGTCTTGCGTTTGCGTTTTTATTTAAAGTGTGAAAGGAAAATTTACGTCCTTATTACACTGTGATGCACTATTTCTAACATTTCTTACAACTTATATGATTTTCTTGTTCTCGTCCATCCATTCCTTTATCATTCTTTACATTTTATTTTAAACTTTCGTCCTTCCGTACTTGGTCTCTATTTTATTTCTTCATTAAATTATTTACATTTAAAAAAAAAACAATATCTTTCCTTTTGTTTAATATGCATCATTCGTTCTTATTTGTTCACACTCATTCTCATTCTCAGGATTGGAACGTTAGGTTTTTTGTTATACTTAATTCTAATATTATACATACTCAGTTAATATCATTTGCAAGCCGAGCCTGCCTTTATTAAAACTCGGTTAGACTATTCATATATTCTTTGTATTTTGTAACATTTGTGTAAACCTATTCAAAAACGAAACATCATATAAATTATTATATATCTCTTCATAACGTACTTTTTCTTTTAGAGATCGTATTGCACTATTATAACATATGATTTTTTCTTTTTCTTTATCGTACATTTACTTCGGATATATCTCGTTCTTCGTACTTTGCTCACATTTTATTTACGTTTAACGGAAAAAAGTCTCCGTTCAGGAGTTCGTCGCAGCTTGTTTCGTCTGCTCGAAGTAACGGTTCCCCAATGAAAGGGAGAGCAAGGATTGTTTTCCCCGAGCGATACGGAGAACTCGAGTTTTCTAAACGAATTTTCTTCGTTACGATGACGCACACGAAATATGTTGTATTCGCTCGGGAACCCCCTGGGCTCATTAGCACTCGGAACCACGAATTTTCTGACGCGCAAAATGGAACGCTTGATTGGCCGCGTTACCGCGGCCGTGGCGGATCAAATGAAACGACCCTTGGTTAATTTTATATCGACAATGCAATTACTCCTTTCGCGGATCCGCTTTGAGCTCGATTTACGACGAAATGAAATGAAGCGCCACACGAGACCGAGTTCAACGTACTCTCCCAGACGTAAATATTCTGACACCTAGTAATATTTTCAATAATCGTCCGCTGATGATCGTATTGCACTTTTGTACCGTGTACTTTCTGGAATATTTTGAGAAAATTCTATTTTCTGTTATTCTATTTTGTATATTACAGTATCTATAATCTTGTTATTACGCAAACGTATAAAGATATAAAATATGAAAAATAAGATACACGTTGGAACATTTGGAAGACGAAATATAGTTAAATGTACAGTTTCTGTTCTTCATCTGTACGTATTCTATGTATGAAAATACTATACAACTGCTTATCGTGCATTCTATATATTCGTACACCGAGTTCCGTTGATAACTGTGAAATGACATAGAGAACGACTGGCACAAAATCCACCTCCGTGTATAGGAAGAGAGGTCGGGAAGAGAAATATTTCATTTTAGGGAAGTTCATTGTGAAGCTACGGGATCTGCGTTTCCGTCCGTAAACGATTAACCTTTCGCTAAAATTGCGGACCAAACGTGGCTCTTTTTCCCCCTCGGAGAGTCCAAAGGTAATCCAAATCTGCCTCCTTAATCCTCGATGGTAACATCCAGCCTGACCTATCTCAACTGCGACAGTACGTTTCTGAATTACGTGGTTGCGACCAAGCGACATCTCGGTTCGCGGTAATTCCCATTCCAGTCGGTTTTCTACCCACTTCCGCCAGTAGCTGGTCGGTGCTTAGTTCTCTTTTCTCGGCGGTGCACACTTTCTCCCTCTTTTACCCTCTATTCCGTCGCTCTTACTTTTCGTCTCCTCTATTCTCACCGCTTCGTTTTGTGTTTCAGTGCTGAAATGTCTGCGGCTCTCGTCGGACCCTGTCACCCTGAAGCTACGAAGGGGTAAGTGAAGTGCGCTGGCAAATTCTCTTATTCGCCTAAAGAGACTGAGACTGTTCGCGGGGGGGGGGGGCGCCGGGTCATCGTCGACGCCTACGGGGTCGTTCAAATATGGCGTCGCGCGAGATTTATATTCTGTTTTGCCCAAAGAGATTACGTAGTAGACACAATAGAGTAGACAAGCCAGTTGAGAAAGTATAAAGTAAGAGAAGAAGGATCGAGTGCACTATCGCCCTTCTCTAACAACGCATGCGCGGTTAAGAAACTTTGGGAGAGAAGCGTTGCTTCGATAACCTTTGGTCAGCGTCAGATGACTCCCTTGATTCCATTCGCTTCTCCCACAAAGTCGTAACATTCTGGTGCACGCGCAAACTTAGACAGAAACAGAGATACTCTCTCCATTTATAGAGACTTACTTAGAGTGGTCAGGTTTGTTTGAAAATTCGAAATGACCGATCCAATATGGCGGGACAGAAAATAAAAATGTTCAAACAAGATTTTGGACAATTTGTCACCGAATGTTCGTCGAATAAATAGCAAGTTTCGATGTTGAGCTCGTTCGCTATCGTTAGATAAAAGTGCTAATTATAATTAGACCACAAGTGTTAGTTAGCTCCCTTTGTTCCAGATACAGTGAACATTTCTCTTTTCATTTATCGCATTTAAGAAACGAATCGAGCAAGAACACCATCGATAGAAATTACGAATTAATTCTCTTCTGCATAATATTTCCTCCGGATGATAGATTTTTTCTTTCGTTTGCTAATTAATTTTTTCGCTCGCGACACGCTTGGTCCCATCGCTATCGTGCTCCGATCGAAGCACCGTGATCGGTGAAAGTACGGAGAGGAAAATCGAAAGAAGTATGGGGACACGAACGAATGGTGTACCTTGCGTTCTCAACGGTGCTTGCATTCCATCGATAACCGTCGTGCAATCAATGTCGCGTGGGCGGTGAATTTCTTGGGCGGTTTTTTTCGAAAGCTGGGAACGCCTCGAGTCAGAAATTCTTTCGTCGCTGTACGTGGGAGAATCATGTACCTATAATACGTAATAATAAGAAAAAACGTAACTACCAAACATCCGTAGCACAGAATCATTTTCCACGCCTACTACCACCATTATAATTCCGTAAAAACCCGTGTCTCCGGGCGTTTATTTTGGAGGGGTCACCCGGCGAATAATTGTATTCACGTTATCGCGCAACGATATTTCGGTACTGGATTTTGCTGGAATGATTCGATTCGTTCGCGTCGAATTACACTTCCACGCAAGTTGAGCCATTCACTGTAAATACTCGGGACTTGCAGTATCAGCGGACACCTGGCCGTGTTGCGTGAGTAGAATCATTGTGTAAACTCGCCGCGGGGCCAGATACAAACGGGCGTTTACAGAACCGTCGTGTGTCTGGCCGATTTACACCGGATTATCGTTATCACTGCACGAGCACCTTGAATTCATTCGACGGCCCTCTCCCCCACGCCGGGAGAGGCCTGGTGTCTCTCTCCCGTCTAATGAAGTTCGAAACGTTGAACAACCTGCTGACCCCGTTAAATAATTACTCCATCAGTTTAACGAACGAGGGGGACAAACTTGCGACACGACTCGACGACGTGAATCTCGATGAACGGTGAAATCTACTCGGGGGGACTGTATACGAATTCGTCTTTTGGCGCGGTCGATTCCTAGTTTCGCGAATTATACATGAGAATCTCGACGAGAGACCCTCGGAAATTTTATTTTATTATTTGTCCAAGTGTAACTTCTTATTTTTTATACGATGGTATATATTTGATGAAGTGGAGGAAAGAAGGATATTTCTGAAAAACTATTTCTTAATGTAATTCTTGAAATTTCGATCAAAGTACAGATTTACTTTTTCGTATAAAGGAATGTATCTTTTGTTTATGTACGTGTTTGTTTTTTTAAATATAAAAAAAAAAAAAGAAAAAAAAACAGTCTTTCATAAGATAACACAATTTTCCTAATATCCTTTTTTCCCCTCATTTAAAAATCGCTAGTTCCATCGTTAAGTCTCCTGCAGAAGTAAGGAAGAAAGGACGTTTCCTTAATAAATGGAAATCGCGGCACGGCAACAGTAGGAAGGAAAACGGAGTGTCGTTTGGAAAATTGGTGCTTAATGCGCATAATATGGAGAACGTGTAGTTAACATATTATCGATTGTCGGTACCGCTAATCGGCTTTTCTCCGGGTAGCGGCGTTCAGTGACCGAACGTCGACTAATTGGCTTTTCTCAGTTGTGTGCGAACGGGATTCGCGGTGTCGGGGAAAGCGACGTATCGATTTAAAACGTGCATCGAATTGCGACCGAGAGTTGCCGGGTGATTTAGTATGCACAAAGTGAAAAACGGGCAAATACAAACGATTTCGCTTTACCGACCGTTTATTTATGTAGAGACGACCGTGAGCCTCGTTAGAAATAAATTGCTGTTTCCTGTTCGCGAAAAACCGATCCAACGAAACGGTCATTCGATGCATCAACTTCGTCTTCGGTCCCCTCGAATATTTAATAACGATTATTCTCGGAACGTAAAAGGTATGCAAACGACAAAGTTACGTTTGAGGGTACTCTTGTATATTAATTTGCATACGGAATGCGCGTTACATAATATGAAGGACGTTGGAGATGCGTTGTCTTCACTCATTTCTAATGTACGTTGTTGTAACAACTGGGAATTACTTGGGTGCGAGAAATTCCGATTATTCCGAGGATAAATTCCAAAAAATAAAAATACCTTTTCTTTGCGGAACGTGTAAAACGTTATTCTACGTTAAACTTATCGCTATCGTTGTATTCTGTCTAATAAATTACTTTCCAATGTTGCCCGTCGAGCCGACCACTTAGCATAAAATACAAAGACGAAAGTTTGCGCGTTGAAGTGAATCGTCGTCCCGTACAAGTCTATACCGTGAAAGGTAAACTAATTGCAGCCCGCGGTGTTGATTAATGACTTCGCGCCGGCGAGGTAATTTAATGACACAATGGCTGATTCGCTTTGGCCTTTTTTACCTGCAGCTGCAGGCCACTGTGGTCGACGAGTTTCTCGAGGACCCTAATCACAGGAGATAAGGTCGCGATGGTTTAATCGTCCTAGGAAAATTGACCGATAGACCCAAAACAGGCAGTGGTTGCAACTGTGAAAATTAACGAGGAAAGTTCGTCCGTTTAAAAGTTAAATAGAAAAATGCGAAGTTCGCGGAAATATAGATAACGTAATGGTAATAAATTAAATTTCCTTTTTTTTTTTTTTTCAAATGACGACCAAGGGTTGAAAATAACTCTTTCAAAGAAATTGTGAAGTTTTAATACTTGCGCAGTTTTATTGAAATCTGCACCTGACAGGTTTACGATGATATCCCCGCGAGTTTGCCGATGACGTAAATTGATAACTCTTAACGGACAGGCAGTAAAAGGACTGTGCGATCGGCGATAAACGTAAAACAATTAATCGACGATTAATTCTGTCAAATATTGACAGGAGTCTCGGTACAGATACGGATACTGTTACATTCGATACTGCTGTAATATCAATATTTCTTTTTACATCGCAGCGAAGGAATTTAATTACTTAACAGGTGACTAATATTTGGTAACAAACATTCGTTGAATTCAATAACACGTATAATTTCTATTATTAATTCTGATGCGCATATTCTGGACCAGATTTTAATATCAATAATGTTTCATCGAATGGAAATCCGATATTAAGCCACCCGGGCTAGTGATATAGATAGTTTGAATTTTATTAATAACAGTGGATAGTAATTTCGGTAGCTGCAGGGAATATTAAGAGCAATATTAAGAGAATTAACACTAAATTATAGATGGTGTCTATTACTTGTAAAAGTTTTATCGTTTTCTGTCCTTATTTCACCCTAGGGTATCAAAATACATAGGCACGGGCCTGACGCACGAATCAATTTCCATTTAATCATTTTACCGCGCTCGATAATCAGTATCGAGATAATTGATCTTCCGCGATGCCTATTACTTTCATTCTAATATAATGCTCGCATTCGGAGTGCTAACGACTTCCTCTTACCAATTACGCAAATTACATAGCAAAACCGTAAATTACAATAAATTCTACATTATGATCCAATCGTCGTACATCATCGAAGGGGGAAGAGACGAGAACATTTTTCAGCTTATTATTCATTTACGGCATCAACCATTTTCTTATTCTAAAAATTCAAAAAGTTCCATTGTCCCCTTACGAATTAATTACCGACAAATTCTCCTTAAATATTAACGCAGTAAATACAATTGCAGTATTCGCACGTTCGCGAAGTCGGAAATAAAGGTCTGAAATAAAAATCTAAATATGCGTTCGAATAAATATTCTATATTTGTCGCCGCGCGTTGGTCAAATTCAACGTCCAGCTTTCCAATAACATTTTGCTCGTCTCTGTCGAACGTGCCATCAAAACACGCTAGTCGAAACGTAAACATGCGACGGCTCGTTCGAGGCTGCACATTTTCCAAGATTGAATCAAGCCCGTTACGTCGTTGCATCGTCGCATATTCCTGTAGACCGTGAGCAATCAATGACTCACTCTGATAGAAAATTGTTTGTTATCTGAACGTTTGATCGTTGGCTCGTGCGCTTAATTGCACGCCCTCGACACTCTCCCTTTTTTTCCAAGCACGCGTGAACAACGACGGTGGCAAACCGTCGCTTTAACCCTCCCCCCGACGACGTCGCAAACCAAGGTAAGAAGAGCGTCACTTCGAGCATAACGACGCTGACGGTTTTCTATGGGTTATTATCGCGCAATTCTATTATTACTATCAGGTTCAAGAGCGACTATACGCGTCCGGCGTATTCTATCATTAGATCTTACTCGCGTGAGAGTTCAGTCACCAGTTGAACAGCGTCGTTTGTATCGCTAGCGTTAGAATCAATTCTCGACTTACAGTCTGATACTTGAAAAAATGTTTCCGATTTAAATTTTATTTGGAGACAATTGGAGACTGTGTTTGTAACCTCGTCGTGTTTTTAACGAATCGAAGGAAAACGATTGTCTATTATTTATGGGAGCATTACACGTCCTAGACACAACTGTCGAGCACGCACATCGAAAACGGTCTAAAACAGAATGGGTCGTTTTAAGGGAGAACGGTCGTAGGTGCATTCTCGTTGCAAGATCGTAAAAGTCGCAGCATCATTGGTCGGTGGCACGACGTAAACGTCGGCCATTGGTCGTCGTGTCGGTCAACAAATGTCTCGCACAGGGCTGATCACAGAGTTACTAGCACCCTGGTTCAACTCATCTACCAAGTGAACATAAATTTATAGATAATATTGGTCGTTGTTGTGATCAATCAGGATACAGTTTTATAATTTTCGAGATTAGGTTACATTCAATTGACATCATTCGATTCATAGGAAATTATTATTGTAGGCCATGACTCGTTGCGTTATTTGTTTAACGTTCAAGTAAAATTCATGAAAATCGCGCAAAAGGATTTATATGAACTGCTTCGTGAAAGCGCCCCGTCGTGTCCACGCGTAGAGCCGTCCCTGGCCACGCGACGGTTCGTGCATTATTGGTCGGGCTTCTTCGTCGTTTTCCGCCGGCCGTAAATCGTATTCGGTGACCAAGAGCCGTTCTCATGGGAATCGAACCTGCTTTCCTCGTCCTCGCGTCTTCCTGGCCGCTTGTGTTTCCCGTTGGAAGTCAACCCCCCAGGGTTCCGCGATGCGGAAAGTTTTCTTTGGGCGGCTTTGGCTCGCTGCGCGCGCTTTGAAGTCCTCCACGCGCCGGCAATAAATTTTCCTCGCCACGAAGAACGAAACAGCCGCAGCGGCGGCTTTTTAATCAGACCTCGCGTATAGCCGAAAGACCTGTCCCAGTTACTCCTTTCTGCTCGCTGAAAATACACTCGCTCTGCCAGCGAGTTCTCTCGCTCTCTCGTTGGCCATGGCAGGTTTTGCGCCCACCTCGCGGAGAGATGCAACGAGATTGGCACACGGGAACGAGAGACGGCGCCTTCCGCGCCGGAAGACTTTTGTCTTAAAAATACAAACGTTTCTCGACGCTGTCTCTCTACCCGCATTAACGAAAGGAGGCATTCGTGAATAGGGTCGCGCGACTTTCCCAGATACGAGACGGTTCAAGAGAAATAGTCGATGAAATTTGAAGGATCGTTCCAACTATTTCGCAGAGATCGATTTTTCTTTATATCGAGATCGAATCTTTATAAAAATTACTTGTCTGTTTCACGAATCGTTATATTAATAATGTCGAGTCAATTTATCGCGACGTTCTATATCGACGATTTAAAGAAATTCTCTTTACCGATTCCAGATAAGATAACGTGGTTATTTCCCCAGATCCAGCAATAAAAGCGCACGTGCGTCGTTTGTTAACGCCTGGGCAGCCGGTGTGCGACGAAACGGACTCGTCGAAGATCTCGCACGAGGTGACGACCCTCGCTAGTAATCCCAGGGCCGTGACGTCAGGGAACGGGGAGAAAACGGAATCTAGAAAGCCTGGAACCCCAGAATTGCCAGGTGGCTCGCCCCAGGAACCGACCGGAGCGACGCAATATGCGACCAGAAGCAACGGTTCCTACAGCGATGCTTCCGGTTCCTCCGAGCTGGAGGCGCTTCTTCCACCCGTCGTCGACAGCTTCAAGGAGGAAGAACGAGCCCAATGGGAGCCTCTGTCTGGCGATAAGTTCACCAGACAGAAGAACACGCCTAGGTATGTGCGAACGAACTTTTGGATTTGATATTTACTAAAAATCTTGATGGGAAAAGATCTAAAGTAAACACTGGTTTTAGGTTCGAAGCGTATATGATGACTGGCGACCTGATGTTGAACCTGTCGCGTACCCAGCAGAGCAGCGGCCTGTTACCGAAACATCAGAAGAAGGTCGACTCGCTTAGGTACAACAATCATCACACCCACCATCACCATAATCACCACAATCACCACCATCATAACTCGGTACCCACCAGTCCTAACGAGATGCTGGGCCATCACCGTGCTTACAAGTGCACCGGTTCGAATTCGGCCAGCACCTCACCGGTGGGGATCAGCAAACGCGAGAACAGCCAATGCCCCGGTCAGAGCGACTCTAACAAACCGAACGCCGCGAGTTTCGGTTACTCGAGCGGTTTCGTGCGCACCTCGCGCTCCGAGGATCATTTGCAATTCCAAAAGGACCCGTCGATGAGCGCGGTGGACATTGACATTGACGACGACGTCACGTCCAGCTTGAACACCCTGTTGGACACGCGGCCGGACAGCGGCCAGGGTCTGTCCAGCGAGCGGATCGTCTGGACGTACAACGCCCCTGTTAGCTCGCCGTCCGCCTCGGAGCGCACCTCGTGCTGCCAAAATGGCAGCTCGTCGCAATCCTCGTCGAGTAGCTCCTCGACGGAGGGCACTAGTCCCCAGAGATCCTTATCGCCTGCCTCCCCTACCTCGGTCTCGTCCTCCGTCATGTCCTCCAATTCTGGATCCCGTAGGTTCCCACCGCCGGTCCCCACGGGCGCCACCGCGACCGCCCTGGGCCCATCCGGCGACGGGACCGCCTCCTCGGCCTCCGGGCTTCATCCCACCAACGGTGACCTCAGTCAGTCAGAGGCAATCAGCAACATGTCCAGTCCCGACTACAACGACGAGGAGACTATGGACATACTCAGTGCCCGCGATATCATGATGGTCAGTGATCCAAGTGACAGTGACTCGACGATACTGGCCAGCGAGCCGCCCCAGAGGAGGCTCAAGAACGCCTCGCAGTCGTCCAACGCGTACGCGACCGCGCAGGACGCTACCGAGCACAGGATAGTGATACAGGTGAAAGGACCGGACAAGGACGCGACGTCCGCGAGGAACACCAGCCCCAGGCAGAACAGACGACGCGGGAACCCCAGCAACGTCGACTTGGTGCCCACCTCCACTGCTCAAGGCACCGCGCAACGGACCTCCGTCACCGCTGCTGGAAGCGTTACCCCTGAATTCGTTGGATATCAGGTAGCCCCACGGAATCAATTGTTGAGATTTTTATTTGATTACATCGAGTACTGCAAGCTTTGACATAATTTGGCATGGTTGAGGGCCTGAGCGAACTACCCTGCTCCGAACAAAATCAATTGGGGACGCTCAAGGCCACTCAGGATCTCCCCTTACTATGTCGTTTACCTACTCCCCACCATTCCAGTTAAGCTACTCCTACGCTATCTGTCGCCCCTTTGCTCAACCCTCCGCAGAGTCTCTGTCTCCTAAACAAAGACGCAGGCCTGCATCGTGTAAAATTAGAAATCCCCATGCAACGTTGCTCACAGTAAGGGGATGCGGGCTTGAGCACCCAGTTGAGTTTTGATTCACCTAAATCACGCTAGATTTGTACAGTTAATTGAAAGATCAAGGACAGTTTCTTATTCTTTAATATATATCCCAGGAGTTGAAGGAGAGCGAGGACGAGAAGGAGGCATTGAATATCTGCAACTACGACGAGAGGCACAGCGGCGCGTCGCCTCCTCAATCTGCCGACGAAGAGAGCGACATCGAGAGCTTGCACAGCTTCCATTACAGTCCAAAAGCAGTGGACTTGCCGTCAGCGGTTCGATTGGCCAAGAGGCTGTACTCGTTAGACGGGTTCAAGAAGTCTGATGTCTCCAGACACCTTAGCAAAAAGTATGCGATATTCTTAATTAATAAAACATCATCGTCCTTGAAATTGTTACGTTTCTATATTGTTGATTGCACGTTTTGGATTCTAGCAACGACTTTAGTAGAGCGGTAGCCGAAGAATACCTGAGATACTTCAACTTCGAACGGGACACGCTGGACGTGGCTCTCAGAAAGTTCCTTGCCCAGTTCTCTCTGACAGGCGAGACCCAAGAGAGAGAAAGGGTTCTTGTACATTTCTCCAAGAGATTTCTCGACTGCAACCCGGGCGCATTCAATTCGCAGGGTAAGCCTTCTCGTTATCACAAGTACCTAACAGCCATACCTGCAGCTATATAAGCGTCAACAATCATTCGTGAATGAAATTGACATTTCAGACGCTGTTCACACCTTAACTTGTGCTATAATGCTGCTCAACACGGATCTACACGGTCAAAATATCGGCAGGAAAATGTCGTGTAATGAATTTATCGAAAACCTCTCGGAATTGAACGACGGTGACAATTTTCCTAGGGAGGTCCTCAAGCAGCTTTACAATGCTATCAAATCGTTCCCCTTGGAATGGGCCTTGTAAGTTATATTCAAGCATTCATTTACAAATAATTCATTAAAAACGAGTGAGTTTTATTGTATACTTATATACATTTATTTATGTCAAGTGTTTATTAACCACTCATATTGCTTGTTTAGAGACGAAGAAGGGGATGAAACAGCGAACCAAGCAATTCAGCAAGGTGATGTTCCAGCGATATCTGGAACTGGCAATCCATTTCTCGACGTGCCAAATGTTACGGGTGCTACGGAGTTCAAGAAGGGTTACGTTATGCGGAAATGTTGCTACGACTCCAACGGAAAGAAAAGTAATTCGTTCTTGCCACACAATAAGATCTCATAAATAGAAAAGGCAAAGGCCTTCTTAAACACGGTGACATCTTTTTTCAGCACCGTTTGGGAAACGAGGCTGGAAGATGTATTATTGTACGCTGCGAGAACTTGTATTATATTTGCACAAAGACGAGCATGGCTTCCGTAACGATAGTTTGCACAACGCGATACGCATTCATCATGCGTTGGCGACGAAGGCGTCGGACTACACGAAAAAACAACACGTATTCAGGTTACAGACTGCCGATCAGGCGGAGTATCTCTTCCAAACGAGGTGAGTGCTGCTTCAAAAGTCTTGATAAGTGAATCACTAGACTAGGTAATTCGATCCGTATGGTGTACACTGTTACCCAAAAGTTAGGACACCCTTTGACCTTAGCATCTGTGAGAGAAGGTAAATTAATTTTAAAGGTGGAAGGGTGGTTTCGAACTTTTGAGCCTTAGTATGTATGAGTTGAAAGCTGACACAATTTTCAGTGATTCCAAAGAACTACAATCATGGATCGACACGATCAATTTCGTGTGCGCGAGTTTTTCCTGCCAACCGTTAGCAGGCGCTGTGGGCTCACAACGAAAATTTCAGCGACCACTGCTCCCCTGCAGCCACACGAAATTATCTCCTGTGAGTAGCATCACCAGATAGAACACGGTAAAAAGTAGTGGCGCATTATACCTTCATCAATTAAGCTTCCAAATTTAAATAGATGCCTTTTCTGCAAATAGGATAATGCGCCACTGTTGTTTAGAAACGATTTTGACCGCGGGCACGCAACGAATATAATCTGTTTTCATTGTTTCTTTATTTACAAGCCTTCCTCTACTATCCCTGAAGCCAACTTCGTTCTCTAAGTTCTCATATCTTCGAAACGGAATACAGCATTGAAAACAGAGATTATCCCCTTTTGGACACGAGATTAGAAAACCATCGTACAGAATCTAGTATATGTGTATAGCCATCCGGTTATCCCGCGTGTTTCTACCTTCCCAAGTGTTTAACTGACGGTTTCTTGGATTTTTGATCGTGTTGTCAGAGAGAACAGTTACGGGACCACGAGGAAAGGGTTAGCAAATTAGAAGCTGAACTGGAGGAGCACAGGCGGCATCCACCCGAAAGAGGGGCGAAAGCTCTCGCTGTACAGAACTATAAGGAAAAGGATGCCTACTTGCATCACGAGGTAAATGGACTCCTGCAAATTTCCATAATAATAAAGTTGTGGTACTAGTAAATCATAATGTGATTTAAAGTATCACGCAAAGTATTTTCATCCGCTCGAAATGTATTACCTAACGTTAAAGAATGAAAAAAGTAAAACCATGAAGAATAAGAGAACACCATACTTTCACTGCGGTGCACCTTATATTTCTTCATTCTTGACCCGTTACGTAACTTCGTAACGTCGTAGAGCTGTAACGCGTACTGAAATTTTCTTGAAACTCTTCTCGCCTTCTGTGGTCGAAGAGAAAAAGGAAATGTCTGAACAATCAATAAAGTTTTATGTTTAAATACCAACTCAAGCAATTGATAAGTAAGTAAGTTGTTGCAGATCCTCGTTAATTTCATGTTTCGTGTGTTACAGTTGAAAAGGTACAAAACGTACGCGTACTTGCTACGATCGAGGCTGGCATTTACAGAGGTGGAGCCATCATTGGTAGAGAGCAGTATCGGTGAAGTGGACGAAGGAAGCGGGGCTCTGCTGAATTCCGAGGTGGCGTTAGTGCCACCACCTGTTCCCGATCGGCCAGCCATAAATAGGTACAGTTACAGGGCTGCCATTTACAACCGTAATCTGCTAAACGGTCAGGACTACGGCGGGGACATTGGTTGACGTGTGATGGGTGTCTTTTCAGCATGTGTGGTCTAGTCTGACCTGCATACGCAGGCAGAATCATCAGCTGAAATTTGGAAGAAATATTAACGAAAACCTAACGATGTATTCGACGCATCACTTGTTAAGTACTGTACTTTACCGTACCGTGTACTCACATTCTCTTTTAATATATTTAATCGTGATTTATCAGCGGCCATTAAAAAAACCGGTAGTGGTAGCATTCGTACAGCGCTATAGCACAGCAGCATTACTCGATCTTTCCATTGTATTCTCTTGTAACGGTTTTACTTTCTATAATTTCTTTATTTTCTTTTTTTAATTCGATTTATATTCATCGTCGCTCAAGTATCACATTTTTCGATAAGTTTTTATAACGATTCATCCCATGGAACATTATTCAAACCGAAAGTTGGTGTTCTAAGCGCATACCGGTTATAACAAACTGGTGATTGGGTCAGGGTTCTTACACCTAACGCAGTATAGTGTAAATGGTTCACTAATTATACCCAGTAGATTGTTAAAGCGTCTAAAAGAAAAAGACTTGACAAGGCCCGATTAAAAGACTCGTGCCTTGACCGAAGATAAGACCAGTTACGTATAGAACAATTCCGCTAGCCAAAGAAGAAGGTGTTCGAACGTTGACTAACATCGTAAGAGAATGGACATAACTTTAACCGTCATTCAATTAATCCCAATATAAGGCTACGTGTATAAAAACAGTAACAAAACGTATGTTCATTAAAAAAATAACTCACGACTACAGTTTTTAACGATCGAATCGCTCTTAAACGTATTGTAAAATCTGATTTTTTTCTGTATTAACAGAGTGTAATTTCAATAGTGAAATTCTTCATGCGACAGAGAAAACTTGTTAAATTCATTGCAACATAGTGTCTAATTAATGTTATGCGTAAATCATCATCTGTAACGATACTTTGTTGCTATACCAAACTGTGTCTGTCTTCGTACAAAAAATATCTTACTCGAGCATCCTTTCATGCTTTATGGTTTCTGCTTTATGTTCGCTGCTAATGTTTTAACAACATATACTCGACTAGTTCGTGTTGTATCGCAGGATTGGTGGTTTTAAGGTAACGTTCGCTTCTTTTGCTACTGTATGGAATTCATTGAGAGCGAATATGGGTGCATCTGGTTTTTTTATGTTTGAGTGCTACGGACTAATTCAAGCGTAACAGACTGTTATCGAAAACTCCACGATAACTGCAACTTCCAGACCTAATTCGTCAGTGTTGTCTCCAAGGGACTAGACTGTTCATAATGTGCACAGGTTGTTGGAACTTAACAGGGCGAGGAAATTGAATTTATTTTTGCTATAATGTACTCTAATTGGAAGATACCTATTATGATATGTTTATGGTTGTACAGTGGTTATACTGTTGGCAGTTTGAACATTTATAACAATATAACCGAACTTGTGTGCAACTACTACGTATATTGTACTAAGTGTAACAAAATTTAAACACATTATTGGAAAGCGAAATTAAAACAAATATATCTCAATTTCCTTGCAATCTGTAAAACCACCATATAATCTATACATATTATATCAAGACTGTGGGTGGCTAATAATTATGATTTATTTTGGACTTTATGTGTCATTAAAAAATTATTTTGAAGTGAAGATTTTTAAAAATATAGTTTATCAACGTCAGAGTGTAACGTAACAGACGGAGAGTGATATTTTACAAAACTTTACACGACGAATTCCAAAGTACCTTTATGTTTATTGTTGAGTATTTATTTAACAGTTATCACGATGCACGTGAAGGTTGAATTAGAATCGTTGAATAGATGTCTTGTTTCTATCCTTTACGATGAAATTAATTAAGTTCGGTGTCACGATGTTTTAATTTCGTTGTTGGCTTGCAACGAAGACGATTACGCTAATAGTTGAGCTATGTTACGGAAGTTAAGACTGGATAAAAAAAAAATATATATATATATATATATATTACGCGCATATTTAAATTCGTTTACGGCACTGTCAAATTGTGTATCAGCCACTTTACAAGTGTAGATGTACAATATATTTTTATATTTGGTATATTTGTCATTGTGGATCTATTTCCATTTTATCTGCGTCCTGGATTTATATGTGTTGCAATCTGTCGATGGTTCCAGGTGGCGAATCTTATCCTTTGCGAAGATGTTGAACCATCGAGTCGTTTGTACGTTTGTTCTGTGATCGCGTTGTCTTTGCGTTCTGTAAATTGGTTGATACGTCAACGAGTAAAAAAAGCGTCTCACTCGGTAGTTTAGTTGAACGAAAGGTTAGTTCGCAAAAGGAAGGAACAACTCTTTCGTTTCTTATAAAAATAAAAATTAAATATCGCAGATAGGACTACGTAGGCCTCACCTTACTCTAATCACTGTTCTGACATTACGTTTAGATGCATAACGGTAGCATTTATCGATTACTCTAGCCTTTTTAAAAACGACTATAAAGTATCGTATATATATATACATGTATGTATATACTGTGTACATATATACAAATATATGTATATATATATACGTATAATTATTCTTGCATAAAAGTATTACGTAATAAGTCAAATGCTTTATCAAACGTTACGACAAATTTTTGAAGGAAGTGTGACGATTATATTCAGAACTTTAAACAAAGAGAGAGTTCGATGTTTTTATTCCTGTCAGAATAAAAACTTTCATACCGTTTTTACTTAATAAAATATAATTCTTTGATACTATTTAAGTTGTGTTTGATATACGAGGGATATTGAAGTATTTGTTTCGAAGCGGTTAGCCGAGGGTTTCTTATTCATTAATTTTCTAGATCATTTTTTTTTAACGATTTAAAAATTGAATGAAAGGCTTAATACACTGAAATAGAAGAGCGTTTGTAAGTATTACATAATTATTTTATGCCAAAATGTTCTAAATCTAATAAAACGACACAGTGTACTCTTGGGAATCCAATAATCAGGAACCTGCTAATTTCTTTCCTTTCGGTTTTAAGAGTCAATCAAAACCGACGATTTTTCAGTGGCTAATAGAATGAAGTTTATCTAGCGGTTATAGTACAACTTTTTTGTATTATAAATTTGCGAGTATCTTCTTAGAGCAGACGTTAAACGAATCTGTTTGTTGACTAGTCGAATTAGCGTTATTAGACATGGTTCCTGTAAATCATGTTGCTGCTCAGTATCTAAGAGTATATATATATATTAATTTAAAACGTGTACTGGTAAATATATTTCATTACTTTTGTATTTCGATTGTAGCTAGTTGTGCTTCGATTCTCCGTTTACTATTTTTATTAATGCCATCCTTTTGTATCGTTCTCGAGAAGTCGTTCGCTACATCTAATCATAGTGTACACTAGACCCCCTGTACATAAAACTGTATTATATGTGGATAATATAAACAATTATTATAAACTATATAATGCTAATGGCAATAAAGATAAACAGTCTCCAGATTACATAGATTCACAAGTTTCATATGCGAATCCCAAAGTTTCAGATACCAGTAGGTACTCTTCTAACGTATATGCACTTGCATTTGGTTTGATGGAAGTTGCATGCAACACGTTCATACATATCGTTAGACGTTTAGCGTAATATGCACGAATGCCTACAGTTCTGTATACTCTATGCACATTAATTTGATGATTCTATGTACACTATTTATTATTTTATCACTTACTTTTTAGCAGTTTAAGTAAAATTCATGGTAATTATAATTACGTTAATAATCACAAACAATAGAAATAAACCTCTATTTTTCATTTGGTATGATTGCTTGCAGGTTCCTTTGCAATTTTACGACTAACACAAACTATTTAGAATCGCATGAAACACGAATATCGCGCAACAAAATTACTTTTTTTAATTATTATTTCTACTTCAGTGTCTAATTTCTATTGCCAGATTTTCAGCTGCGGACAATGTTGTACAAATAAGCATGGTACTACACTGTCACACGTTAATACAATTGCAATTACGTATAACCAGAACTTGGTGTAATTATGAAATATCATTTAACAAAAATTTGAAGTTCAATCAAAACTTGGTGGTATATTTTATTATGTAGATTATACCTTTTCAAGCTCTTTGTGAACATAAATTGCCCAGACAACGTTTTAATTTAAAAATATATTTCTGTTAAACATTAATACATTTTTCTAAAAGTACTGTTTACAAAGAGTGGAGATGTATAAGCTATTGTAAAGACAAATTGATCAACTCCGAACTGAATTGTCTCCTACAACAATGCTTTTAAATTCAGAAGCGAAATGTGAACATATTGAAGCTTCTCTTGCATTATGAACCGTTATTAAATAATTATATAATGATTGTATTAATTTATTGCATGCAACAGGATTGAGGCAGTGTCATCGTGAACGAAGTCGGCAGATCATCGTCGAAACTGTTTCAACGTGCATCGAAGTTACAATGCACAAGTTTCATGGGTGAAAATTTGTTGGAAGATTTTCATTTCTTAGGACATTTTATTCTTATATACATATGTCACATCGATAAACATCCGTTTTTCTTTGTTGAAAAAGTGAAAACGATACGTCACGTTAAAAGTATTGTCAATTGAAAATTCGTCATGATTATTTCTTCGAATTAACCCCAAAAGAGATTTCGAATTTAAGGTATTTTTCTAGTGTTTTCTTTAGATGAATCATTTAATGCTCGTCAAGTTGTCTAACGAAATAAAATTACCATGAGATTATCGTTAAATAATATTATTACAACTTAATTTTCAAAGTGAGACATGCTTCGAGATGTAAGTTACAAAGTGATACGTAATGTTCTCGGTTGAAGACGATCTAACGAAGAAACGATATTTTCCAGTTGGTCTTTTTGCGAAAAGAGCAGCTCGAAAATTTGTTCGAAGAAATCTACTAAGCTACTCGAAGGTTTAATATTACATTAAGGAATTATTGTAAGATAATTTCACACAAATATGATGCTACAACTATGAAATTCAGTAAACCTGTGAAGCTGAGGACGAAACCGCATGAATTGCAGAAAGTGTAATTATCTAAAATGCAAAAGTATTTGTTGACATGTTAGTTAAAAATACTCGATAAGTCCTCGCTATAGATTGATTGTGTTAGAGATAATATAAAGTATACGATCGAGATCAATGTGTATGTTTAGAGCAGCAGTGTCGATCACGTATAAGTTTTGTGAAGCTGTTTTTATAGTGAAGATTTACAAACGCGTTAATTATTGTCCGAATCATCATAGTACACAGGTGTGTGCGTGTGTGTGTTCTCCTTTTTTTTTAAGCGTTGTACCTTGTTTTCGTACTTATTTACGCTTAAGGTGATAATTAATTTCTTAATTGTACATAAGTTATTGTAACGTTAGCTCGCCTTTACAATTATATTCTGCATAAATGCCAAAGAATTGCATTTAAAATACATTTTCATTGCAATGTATTTTTTACTCGCATTTACGTTCGTATATTCATCATTATTACATTATTTGCTTTTTTGATACTTTGTAATGTATTGCTCTCTCTGTCTCTCTCGGTTCATCTCAATTTGTATAATTGAATTTGTCGAAGACTTAGTAGAATTTATTCTGTATAAACACAAACTAATCACGACGCGTCCTTATAGTTGATGAAACAATTGTACATATTGTTTTAAGTTTTTGAATTCCTTATACTAACCGAAAACTCAAAGACCGTCTATGTACTTTCCTGTACATGCGATATATTCCTTTGTAAATATTACTTTACAACTATGAAAATAAAATTGTGAACATGAATTACTTTCATTTTTCTATATCCACGCTGTTAGAACATAAGTTATTAATTCACAGACCACTGTGAAAGTCTCAAATTTTACTCAAAATCCTGCTAAGGAATATAAATATAAATATATTTTTGTTTATAATATTATTATAGTTCAGTAGGTATAATAGGGGATTTTAGTACTAGTGGCGCCATCGGTGGGAAAACGCCCAAGTTTGAAGTAGAGTTAGTTTCTATTCCTTACGCTAGATGGGGGTAGCGATATTAGTGGCGTCATCTAGCTTTAAAAGAAAGAACTATTTCTCGACAAACTTGGGCGTTTTCCCACCGATGAACTCACCTATACCAATAAAAAAATTTAATAGACTGTAATATAATACCAAAAGATATTTACACAAATGAAAGGTAGATCAGTAGATATTGTACGGATTTATTATCATATAATGAAATAGTTATAATTGTATATAATTCTAAATTAGATACTGTTACTTTACATAATTCATCCGGTGATTCAAAATAACATGGATCTCTACTTATGTACAGATACAGTGCAATGTATATGCAATAATAATTAATAAACGATTTATATTACAATATTGGTCAACTAAACGTTGACTCTACTCAACATACAAAGATACAAACTTCCTGTATACAATACACACGACCCATAAAATTTGTTTCGCAATTATTCCGCGTCGTGTCCTCAAGAGTGTCCGTAATATACAAGCGATCAATGTTCTATGTTTTGTAAAGTAAAACTAATATTGTACAACTTTGGAGGAATGTTGTGATGGCATAGCACCAACTTCACTATGAATCAATTAGTCAAACTGCAATGGCACTTTACAAATTAAATAATGTGTCTATCATATGTATCATATATATATATATAATGTATATAATATACATATATGTATCATATATATGCATATATATATATTTATATGTATTTATATATTTTTTTTCTTCATGTAAAACCTACCCAATAACGTAGTAACAATAACAACGGTGGATAGAGCTCTTTAGTTCATCCACTTGCGGCAGTTAGGCGCGCCACATGCGCATGCTATCTTGTGCTGGTCATCTTCAATGTCGAATTTGTAATCGTATGCCAGCTAAAAGAAGTTCACACGTCGTATAAGTCTCGTAAAAATGCGGAATTGCAAAAAGAAAAAACAATAAAATACGTATTAAGAATGAATAAAAACCAATTAAAAGACAACATACCTCCTCGCCACGTGAGATTCTTCGCTTTGCAAAGATTATAATTCTAAGATCACGTTCTACCTCAACGATTTCAGCGACGCAATTTGGGTTACATGAGTGATTGATGTATCTCGCAAGGCCTCCACACAATGTTGCATCGACAACTCTTTCTTCATCTAGGCGGAACATATAAATACCGCGATTCTGTAACAGATGTTTCTAATGTTGCTTTCTGCCACTTGACAACAGTCAACCTAACAACGAACAACAATACTCGAAGGGGCCGTGGTGCACAGTGAGAATAAATTCCAAAAAGCTGATCATAACTATTTCTTTGTTTTAAGACGAGGTTATAGATTTGATCATCTTTCTGGGATATAAAATCACAGCATCGCGTAGCGGTAAAAAGACGTACCCTTGCTTCGTACTGCTTCTCCCTGGTTTCAGCCAGCTCGGTGCGAATAATCTCCCCGATGTACTCGATGACCATGGTGTGCTTCTCTAAATCGCGCGCAGCGTACAGTCCTAAGCCTTGGATCTTGGAGCGCGCCAGGTACACGTTGTTCCGCCACTCTTGCTTCATTTTCTTGTACTGCGAGCTCTTGGAATGAACGAACTGCTTCGAATAAGGGCACGCCACCTCGCCAGCGACTGTCGCGGTTGGTACAAACGTCGCCCTGGCGGAGGAGCCTGTGCGCTGTGTGTGCGGCCTCTTCCACGGGAGTTGGTTACGTAGCCGCGCCTCGGTTCGCGCGCTGCCCGTGGGATTGATCGCCAATGGCAATTCCAACAGGGGATTCCGACCGTATTTGAATCTGTAATCGGTGAGAGTTTCGATGCCTGGAAGACTTTCGAGAACGCGAACCACTGCTGGCTCGGTTAGCCCGAACAGGTCCTCGCCAGAGACATAACGAGGGAACAGCTGAACGCTGTGCGTCGTTCTTCGCAGTTCAGAAAGAGGTTCGAGGATTCTGCTCCAAACGGCACGCGGCGTGGCGTCCCGTAACTCGACGTCCTCTTGGAGAGGCTCCTGAACCAATACTCTGAACTCTGGTCGACCGGACACGTCGTGAATGGAACAGACGTATCGACAGCGTTTGTTCGGCCTCCTCATGCTCCAGTAGAACCTGACGATCTTGTATCCAACCGGGTAGATGTAGTTCGGTGTGTGAAAGTTGGCGAGCTGGTGCGGGAGCAGCTGTCCCACGCTTAAAAATATCAGGCTCCCAACCCGCAATAAGTGATTATGTTCCGAATGATGCATCACAGCTGCGACTTGTCGGTTTTCGTCTCGATTGACGTACACCCTTCTGTACACGGATAGCGTCGTCAGCTCGTTATCTTTCTCGTTCTTTTGCACGTGTTGAGAGCAGTAGGTACTCTGAAAATATCATTAACGATCAATCAAGTTTCTACTCGTTTTGAAGATCGAGATTTAAGGTGTTGACTTTACCTTATTCTTATAAAAAACACAGCCATCTTTGACAGCGCAGCCAAGGTGGTACACGTTGGTGCAGCGCATTTTAAAACATTTTACTGTAGCTCCCGGCTTTTCGCAAACAATACAATTTAATACAAGACTATGTTGCAAAGCAGTATCGAGATTCATCAAGGCACCATTTACAGTTTCGTACACATCTTCGGACCATAGTGCGCAATTTAAATGCACCCATTTATCGACGTCAAAATTAAGTAGTCTAGCGGGACCATCGGCTGTACCATCACCTTGACTGTGACAAAACATGCATCGTCGACTGTCTTCCGCTTTGGCAGGCACTACTGTCACCCCCATACGGAAAAGCATCTGCATAAAAAAAGAAATTTTTAAGAAGTCGTGAATATTTTACTTACTACATTTAAAATTAATTTTGTCCGTACCTCCGTGATTTCTTTGTCGGTTGGTTTCTTATACTTTGTATGAGGTTGCATCGAGCCAATGGACCAAGGTTTGTACCGCAAGCCTCTCCATACTTTCGCAGGTGGTTGGGGTTCGGTCGATTCGCTCGAGGATTCCTCAATAGCCGAATGTTTCTTCGGTCTCTTGTCCTCCATTATTTCCTCCTTCATCTCCAGGACATCCTGATCCTCTTTCTCAGTTTTTATTTTAATTTCACACTCCTTTTCCGGCTGGTCAATGTCCATACTTTCAACCGGTTCAACCGACTGTTTGATCACGAATTTTTTCCCCTTTTTGAAATCGTCGTCCAATATCTTACTGTCTATTTTATGACATAGGTGGTCTACTATGGTTGCAGCCTAAAGTTGGAGAATAAGAATTAATTGAACATACAATTAGCTTGGTAATCTTCGATTGGCACTGGCACAGCATTATTTTTTTCTGCTGTTAAATTATAATAAAAGTAATGTGGTCACCTTATATTGCGTGTTCGATGGCGTTCTGTGCATGAGGGCAAATTGCATGTAACAGGCTGCCGAACAGAAACATAATTCATCACCAGGCTCTGCTTCCTCCTTACTTAAAAATGGTAAGTCTGATACTTTCTTCCTTATTAAACTATTCAATATCACAACCTCGCAATGACGACAGAATTTGGCAGCGCCATTCAAAATACTTTGTATATCAATTGGAGCTGCAAAATTAATAAAAAGTCACAACAGCTATTCTAAAAATGTATAATTTTATAAGTGACTGGTATGCACGTACCTCCCTCTTTACCATCTTTTCCCTTGGTTCTATAAAGACCTAATTTCTGACTAGGGGGAGTAGTGGTACGTTCTACTATCTGGTAACCAGTGGGAGGAGCTATATTCAAAATATTTGCCAAGTCTTTAAGTACTCCCATTATGTCGTCTGCAGCCTGACTGTTCAAGGTCAATGTAACTGTCACATTGCCATCTCTTAGAGGTATTGGAGGTGATTTTCCGAGTCTATATACAATTAAACAGCATTAAGAAAATAATGATATAAGTTGTTGGGTAAAAAATGGCTAACTAGCTTAGGTACTTTGACGTACTTTGGTATTCCAAGGTTTTCTTTGTCTTGTTTAGCCGTATCTTTGACATAAGCTGGTTTGAGTCTGATAGGAATCGGCGAGATTAATGGTATCACAGGTGACACGCGTTTCAACCAATCAGACTCCTCGTCCGATTCTTCCTCAATCAATCTCAAACCAGGGAATCGGTGTATGAACTCTGGGATGACGCATTCAGGTGAGGATGAGCTGACTATCGTGTCAGGAGAGTCGACGTCACGGTTCGCCAGCAAAGAATTCTCCTTCTTTTCATCGGCTGCAAGTTCAATGTTTATGTCAATAATCTTCTATTAATCCGTTGATAAAAGATATAGAAAGAGTTAGGATGCTTACAATCATCTAATTTAAGGGGTGGAAATTCTTGATCGTAAAACCCTCTCTGAGTGGAAGCAGGCTGTTGAGGCGGTAAGGGTTCCAATTCGCCAAATGGCTGCGTGTTATAGTGATCAGAGACACCTGGCAACGTAGCGGTTCCGTATGAACCCACCAAATCTCCTGTCCTGGTGTTGTAATCCTTCTGACTTCCAATTTTCATCAAGTCACCCGAGCCAAATATAGGACACACGCCGTAATTCTTGCCTAAAAGGGGTTCTAATACTGCCATTGGCTGAAGTTGTCGCAATTGGGTCATTAAATTGTCGATGAACGTGTCATAATCCTCGTCCAAGCGGGACACCTTCCTGGCGCGCTTCTTCTGAGGTGCTGTCGCCGCGTCCTTTCCTTGGCTTTGTTTCCGTTTTTGTTGATATTGTCGCCTTTTCAACTTCTTGAGATCTGGAAATGAAATAGCGTGTAATTCACTATTCTAACAGCAGAAACGTAACTAAAATTATTCATATTTCAATATAGATGATCGTCTAGATCAATACCAGTTTTGTCGTCAATCGATCCGTCGATAAGCTCCTCTTTGGCAGTAAGAAAGTCTTTGGTATCGGTTAATTGGGTAGGTGTACCACTAGATAGAACTTCGTCAAGAACTTCCTTTTTGACTTCCACTAAAGGCACTGTGTGTTGTGCATTCGCACCCTGTGACGCCTGGGTTTGGTGACCCACAGTATGAGACACCGTATGAGGCACTGATGGCGGTATTGTGTTTACGTGTGGGGATGGTTGTTGCGTCGTGACAATGGATTTAGGGGTAACCGGTATCTGGGGCTGAGGTTGTTGCGTTTGCGGCTGGGCGGTGGTAACAGTTGTCATCGTTTGAGCCACTTGGATGGCGTTCGACGTTTGCTGCGTGGTTGATTGTATAGTTTTACCAGCCATCGTCGTGATCGCGGGTTTCGTTTGGGGCACGACCCGCGAAACGACCATGGGAGTCGACACGCATTGCTGCTGGCTGGGAACGTTGTTGTTGATTACAGAGTCATTCGCAGGTTTCGTTGGCGGTTGAACGGTGACTGGTTCTTGTTTGACAGCGGTGGTAGTATCCGGTGGCTTCACCGTAATTGGTGGTTGTTGCTTGGTCACCGTGGTGGTCGGTTGCTGGTTCGCCTGGCTCGCGATAGGGGTGATCTTCGTCGACTGCTGCGTCGTCGGTTGTTGTTTGACGAAACTGTCGATCATGCGCTGCTGGGACAGGACTGGCGCGGAGGTGGAGATCGGTGGAGGTGGTTTTGGTGGCTCTTCTTTGGTTGGCGGGCTCTGCACCTTCAAAGGCGTCACTGTTTGCGACAGAAACGACGTCTCCCTAGCGAGGACTTGCTTGTTGCTGGTGGTCTTAGGCACTTCGTTCAACAGAGGCGGCAAGACGGCGAACGGTGTAGGTGGGACTGGCCTCGCCAGCTGTGCCTCTAGCGACGGTACCAGCGGCAAACTGGGACCTTGCGAGGAACTAGAAGTCGTGGCGCACGCGGTGTTCTGCAGCAGTTGCTTCAACAGCACGTTCTGCGACTCTTCCATCCTGTGTGAACCAGCAGTACCTTTGCTCAGATCCAAATCGGTTCTAGCGGTCGGTTTCTCAAGCACAGACTGAGATTTGCAGTTCGATTCCTCTTCCTTCTTCAGCGGTGTATTCTGTGCCAGCCTCTCGAGATCGGTGTTCTTATTCTCCAAGGTTAGATGACCGCTAGGTTTGTACTGAGCCTGTCCAGAGGTCAGCTGCGAATGCAAAAGAGTCGGTGTTTGAGACAGAGTGCTCTGGAGTATGCTGGTGCTGACGCTGATGTTGTTGGTACTCGTGGTGACTATGGGAGGTACTATCGTTCTGACACATTGCATCGAGGTCGTGACGGTGGTCGACGTGGCGTTGACGACGACTCGCGATGGAGCAGCAGAGATCCCAGAGCTGACTTGCAGTATTGCCTGGAGGCTTTGCGTGCGTTGCACAGAGGTGGCCATCACGGAGCTCAACAAATTGCTGGCCTGCGTGGGAGCGGTGTTCGTTCGATGACCAGCTATCGTCGGTTTCGCTGAGTTCGTCCCAGCCAACATGGCGTTCAGCATCGCGTTAGACGTGATGGAGATCCCAGAGTTAGTCGGTGGCCTTGAAGTGATCACAGACGACGTTTGCAAAGACATATTGGTGCTGGGTTGTGACTGCATCCCGCTGGAAGTGACTCGTAGAAATGGATCCGAAGGGGTGACCTTGCATAACGTGGAAACGACGCTTACCGTAGAATTTGTACTTTCCTTTGTATGTGAAGTGGTATAACTAGTGGTTGTGGTCTCCAGATCGGCTTTATTGGGTGTCATCGAATGGGACGTGGTCATGCACGTCTGCAGTCGTATGTTAGCGTTGCTGTGCAGATTATTTACAGGATTTGGAGCAGGCGTGCTCGCCGTGGATAATATGTTACCTACTTTGGAGCCAGAGATAGCGGACACCATCGTGACGATGGCGGTTTGATTCACTGTTGTACAATTCTGCGAATGATTGGTTTGCAGGGAGGAGAGCAACGTTCTCAGCTGGTGCGACACGTTGGCGACGTTCGACGTTAACTCTGTGGGTTTTGACAGCGGCGAGAGATGAGGTACCGTCGTCGTGCTCTTCTGCAACTGAGCTATGGTGCTCACTACCAAAGGAGTGCTCTGTTGAGGAAGCGGAGAGCTCTTCTTAGGCGCCGGTTCTAGGGGCGGTGAACTAACCTTCCGTGGCTTTGAACCTTTGCTTTCGTTGGCCAATAGATGTTCGTTGTCGGACTGTTCCTGCTCCAGGTCCATCAAGGAGTCCTGGAGAATGTTTAAAGGCAAAGTATCCAACGGTGTTGGCAAGTCGTACATCATACTCTTCCTGGACCTATCTTCTTGGAGAATCTCTCTATTAGCCATTTCTGGTTTGGATGATATTATATTGTGCAGCATGTCCAGTAAGTCGTCAGACGACTCATCCATCATCTTCTCCTCGTTGAGACAGTGCTGTACGTACGGTTTGCTTGGCTCAATGTCTGTGCACAATTCCTCGTGTTTCTTCTCTTTTTTAGGTATGCTCGAGGTGCTGTTGTCGGCGACGGACGTTTCAATTTCCTTTGGTTTGCTGTTGATCTTCTGCGTTTCGGAAGCTGGCTCCTCTTTGTTCTCGTTTTCCGTGGGTTCAGCATCGTTTTCCAAAATGTTCACCAGCGACAAATCATCCGTAACTGGCGATATCCTTTTCAATGACACTGTATCCGTCTTGCTGTCCCCTCTAGAGTTCTCTCTGCTCACGGTGTTCTCGGCAGGGTTGTGAATCGCCTCGAGCATGCTCTCCAATTCGTCGGTGGTGTTCAGAGGATCGCTTCTCTTCTCCACCTCTGGCGTTGGTTCTTGACCGACAGCTGAACTAGAAACATTAGTACTTGGAATGTCTACGTTGTTCTCATCCAAAGTCTTTCGCGAGTCCGTTTCATCCTTCTCGACTTTGACCTTTGTTTTCTCGAATGCGTCCAGCTCCTCTTTCGTCGCCGCTATTGCGTTGCTGTTCTCCTTTTTTGGAAGATCGGGTATAGACATTTTCGGGGTGAACAGCGTAACGGACGTTGGCTGCACGCTCAAGAGCAACTTGGTGGGATTACTCGACTCCACGCTGCTGGTGGTGTTCTGGACGAAACTGGTGTAAATGTTTTGCACGTTGGGAACAGTCGAGGTCAGCTTTTCCGAGCAGGTCACCTGAGACTTGGAAACCTCGAGGCTCGGTGAGCTGATCTTGGGCAACGTCTCTGCTCTCATGTTGTGTTGCGAGGCGACGGTGATGTTCTCCAAGGCGGTCTGACTCAACTTGGCTGCGATTTTTGCGTCAGCCACGATGCTCGCCATCGTCGACGGCAGTTGTTTTTTGTTGTTGAAGGAAGACACCGTGTCCTTCGTTATGCTCAGGGTGGTGAATATCGAGGTCGATTTACCAACATCTGTTGTCGATGCATTGGTAGACGTAGTAGTGACTGTATTGCTGGTAGAGATATTCATATTTCCAGTAGTTGAAGAGGAAACCGTCGTCCTGGACACGGGAGACACTCCTATGTTCGCATGGTGCACGCTGGATGGTGGCATTTGATTATATAGCAATTTTTCGGTGAACAGAAACGGCGGGGGGCTTCTGTTCGGCTTTGATTCTTTCTGCACTTTTGATTGCTCCTCGACGACGTTTGTTTCCACGGTTGCGTTCTCTTTGGGCGTGTCTGGGACACTGGCGTTGTCCTTCTCGGCTTCATCGGTGCAGGATTCTTTGGACAAGTTGTCTTCAGGCGACTTTGTACTAGGGTCGATGATCACCACCTCCGACTCACTGACAAATGACAGCATGAGATCTTGCTCAGGAGACTGGTCCATGTAGGATCCAGGCGACGGATCCACTCGAAGTTCCTCTTGATCTGGTGACTCGGGTGTATCAGTCACCGCGACTAGTCTCTTCCCAGACTGCAACGTCCTCACGATGTCCAATCGCAGACCCTTTTTGTTTCTTGCGTGGGAGGGTACCAAGTCTTCGTCGCTAAGAATTTGTTCGTCCGTTTGAGATTCAGGATTCTCGATTTCTAATATCTGGACCAAATCATGCCCTTGGCTTCCTTCGTTGACCAACGCCTGGCATAGAGAATCATTACTATCTGCAGACAGGTCCACCACCATTTCGGGTTCGAAGAGTACATACTCCTCCTGTATGTCGCTCTCCAGAGTTCCTGACATCACGTCGACGAGCTCAGAATCTCCAAACTGATCTATAACCGTGATGTCGTCGCTGTCTCGTTGAGCTGTGGAGCTCAACGTCACCTCTGTGTTCACTATAGTCTTGTCGTCATCATAATCCGTGGTGTCAGGGATCGGTTCCAGTTTATTACTCGGGCTACCAAGCGTCAACGGTCCGTTATCCGATAACGAAGTGGTCTGCTTGGTCTCTATGACGGTTGGAGGAGTTTGTGGTGGAGTGTGGGAGTCATCGTCGAAGTCGTTGTAATCAGCGCACACCAGAGAATTAATTTTCGACTGAGGTATGCCAGTCTTCCTGTGCATGACTACAGAAGTGTTAGGTTTCTCGTCCAGGTTCAACAAATGCGACTCCGAGGTCTTCCCCTTGCTGGTCTCCGCCTTGGTCGACCACATGGGCGAGCCACCCCTCAGTCCAAGTTTAAAATATCCAAATCGACCAAAAGCTGTGGTGAGTGGCAGTGGGTTCAAGGGATTATGGGGATTACCTCCTCCTCTGCTCGAATGATCTGTCGAAACGGTTTGTTCTTGCGAAAGTGATTGTTGCTGTTGATGTTGGTGAGACTGTTGCATTTGTTGCTGCTGATCGTTGGTCACAGTGATGTTGCCAGAGCCCTGATTCGCGTAGGAACCGTGTGGCGTGTGAGGTGTGTGAGGAGTATGTGGTGTTCTTGGAGTTCCTGGGTTCTCCACGCTCTGTGGTCGATCAGGCATCGCTGGACTGTTACCCGTGGACTGTCTTCTCTGCATTTGCATGGGCGACCCACCGACCATTGGACTCCTGGGCATCGGAGAACTGGGTGGTTGCGACGTTGGAGGATGGTGACTACTGTTCAGCTGGTGTTGCAGCATTGGTGACGTTGAGGGATGACGAGACATTGGGCTCGGTGGCTGGTACTGCGATATCATGGGCGAACTAGGTGGATGATGAATCCTCGAGTTCATCGGACTAGGAGGCTGAGAAGTTTGACTCAACTGTTGCTGAAGCATCGGCGAGCCCATAGTTTGCTGGACCATGGGACTCCGCGGCATGGGCGAACTAGGCGGTTGTCCATAATTCTGTTGAATTTGTTGATGAAGCTGTGGGCTTGGAGAGTTCGCTGGCTGTGAAACCATGGGAGAACTCGGTGGTTTTTGCATGTTATGTTGCTGTTGTTGTTGCTGCTGTTGTTGCATCTGCATAAACTGTTGTCTCTGTTGCTGGACTATTTGCTGTTGCTGCTGCTGCTGTTGCAGAAGCTGCTGTCTTTGTTGCGCCAATTGCAGCGTGCGTTGAGTGATCGTGTTCTGTCCGTCTTGGAGTATCCCAACCGTCTCGTGTTGCTGCTGAATGATCTGCTGTCGCTGAAGCATCTGTTGGTGTTGTTGACTAATCAAAGATTGCTGGGTAGGTTGGGGACTTCCTAACGGAGAACGTTGACCGTACACGATTCCTCCTTGCAATTGCATTCTGGGCCTTTGTCCAGGTTCTCCCACGGCGGGTGGACGGACGAAACGTTGAGTGAGATTGTGAACTCTAACTGCTTGTTCACCGATGATTTGTTGAGTTGTTCGCGTGTCTGGTGTGAACGCGCCTGGACTCGTCGCCAGTCTCCCAGTGATAATCGCGCGATGTTGAGGAGACGTCATTCGGGTGGCTGTAGGACCACACATCCCAGGTGATGGCATTGCACCAGGACTGAAGGGACTCTCTTCGTTTTGCGAGTGTGGAGTTCCTATTCTAGGCGACTGTTGCATGTTATGAGGCGACATTGTTCCTGGGTTCCCCGACTGAGGATTGCCTGGACTGTGTTGCAGCAACGGCGGATTTGGACTGTGCTGGATGATGGGAGTCACCGGTGAATGCTGTATCATATTCGTCGGAACGTTTCCTGGCCCTGGACTCTGAGAGACGACAGCGGCGGGACTGTGCATCGGCGAATGCTGAGACGGAGACATCAACGGTGAACACGGTTCGCTGTTCTGGGATTGAGGTTGTCTCTGTTGCTGTTTACTGTGATACTCCTGTATCAACATTCCGTGTTGACGTGTTTGCTTGCGGCTCGCGTCCAAGTGCTTTTGCAGTATCGCTTGCTCGCTGGATATACGTTGGAGTTCCGTTGCGTCGTTCTCGGTCAACTCGTTCCCCGATTTTCGTAGCTGTCGCTGCTTACTATTTAGAGACTGTAAAATTACGAGGGAATGTAACTGTAATGAATCCGCATCTGTGTGAGAATCGAAAAAAGAAAACACCGCAACAGAAAAATATTCTATCCTTACTTTTCGTATTTTACGCAGCTTTTGTACCTCAGTTTCGTAATACTTCAGTTGCTGTGTCAACACTTGATGCTGATGGTTTAGCCACTGTTCGTATTGCAGTTGTGCTTGACGATCCTGTTCGTTCACAATATTCTCCGGCGGCGTGGGCGGAGCGGGAATTTGAGAAATATTAAACGTGGCAACCCTCGCTGCAACAAATAAGAAGGTATACGTTTTAGTGACGTTTTAATTTGAAGAAAGCGTTATGTGGTACTGACGTTCAGGTGGTGTTTGCGTGGCGATCGGTTGCCTGGGCACTTGGGCTGCTAGTTTAGTCGCGTCTGGAACTGGTTGTTGCCAATTGGTACCTGGAGCTGACGGTGGCCTTGGTGCACAAGCCGGCCTAATTACAGGAACTCCTCCAGGTACTGATGTAATTCCTTGTGGAGGAGAAGCAAGAGGTGCAGAACCCAAAACGTCTGCTCTAAATCTTTCAAACTCACTGTCACTGAGAAGAGGTCCTCCGGAACTTGTATTATCGCTTTGCTGCTGCTGCTGCTGCTGCTGTTGTTGTTGTTGTTGTTGTTGCTGCTGCTGCTGTTGCTGCTTTTCTTGCTCGCGTTTCTCTTGTTCCAGAAGCTCCTCCAGCAACAGTGGTTGTTCCTGTGACAATGACTACTGACAGCTTATCTAACTTTCAACCATTTAACAGATTATAAGTTCAAATAGAGAGATGATAAAATGGTATGGTAAATTGGTATATCGGAATCTTACTTTACTGGATATCGAGACAAAGCACATCGATCGTTCTAATTAGTGAGAAGATACAAACATGCAAATATAGTACCCCTACATTCAATTTCATTAGAAGTCATTACAAAAAAACAAAAAAAAAAAAAAAAAAAAACGTAAAGACAAAATAATGGTACATAAGTATGTATGTAAAGTGGACTTCTTGTTCTGTATTTAAGCAAATATCAATTATACGTATAGTTTCACAAAAGCCAAATGTTTGTCCCTATTTATATAATAACATACATGCATACAGAAAAATACAACAAATTTTATTAATGGTTTAATGATACGTAGCCAAACGAAACCCATTACAATTCCAGTCATTGGGCGATAGTAAATTTTGTTATCATGTAAGAATTAGTACCCTATTCATATGATCGTACAGACGTAACTGACAATGATAATAAACTACTGACGAGGTAGAAGATAAATAAATATATTAGTGCGCATAGGAGACACCATAAGGACCATCGGGATGCTCAAAACAATTACCAACGATTTTTCAAAGATCAACAGTATGATTGACTTTAATCGAACGCATTATACAATTTATAACTAAGCACAGTCCTTGCAATCATCAATTGCAGGGAAGAAGCACCAAATAATAGTTTTCCAATTGTAAAAAGAAACTATCTCATTTAAATTATTATTATGAAAGGAGCATAAAATGAAGGAGTTTTCTTTATTTTAGTGTTGAAGAAATATATATTTGCAATTTTTAAAGTACCATTATTTCCATATAGGGTCATAGCTCTTTCCTTAAAAAATATGCTAGGATACAAGAGAACTAATTTTATACAATCCTCTTTCAAGACTGTTGGTAATGATATCTAGTACTTAATCATGGAGAAAGGTCAATCTCTCAAATTTTACCACATTGATGCTTCCACTCTACAGTTGTATCGTATATGAAAGGGGGAAAAAGTGGTGCACAGAAAATGGAAAATCTTTCTTTCTTGGTATCATTGCAGGTGATATATTGTGCAATATGCTGAAAATTCCCCAAGTCTTGCTCACCTGCAGAAGCAAGGGTCTTCGGTGAGGGTGAGGTGTCATTGCGGGTGTACCAGTATGTACCACAGGGGCCATCGGTGGACCTGCCACCGGCACTGGGTGCCCTATATGGACTGGGGGCCGCGTCAAACCCCGCCCACCTGGGCACAGCCCCATCTAGACATGCACCAACACCAATGCATTGCAAACACCCAGGCCAAAACACCACTTTACCAGCCAATACTCTTATATTAAATAAATTACTTGCCTACACCTACGTTCATAGCAAATTCGAAATCATCTGCTTTCACACGTTACAACTTTTTTTTCTCATAAACATAACTCGAAACTCCGTGTCACACAATTACGTAAATTCAAATTACTACAAAAGTTACAGAATTTAACAATGCTAACCTGACGTTACATACTATATGGCGTCTCCATACATATGTATATAAATGGACTCGTATTTAGTTACAGTACATTAAGAAAGGTGTTATGGACATGTGCGTGTATATTAATCTTTCGAACGCATATCGGTTCAATATTACATGAGAATTTGTTTGATATAAAAATTGGTAGAGTATTGATTGCTCTATTATGTGAAACAATTGCGTTATATTTTATAGCATACATATATTAATCATGACAAAAAAATAAGGTCGAAACGTCGAATCATTTGAATTTTCATGATTAATCTATGTACTTTGGAACATCTAACGAAATCGCTTTCAATAAACATAAAGTATTATGTCCATGATAAATTTAGAGCTTTGTTAATACTCGTGTCATGTACTTCGTGATGCGTTCATTGCTTGTCAGATTTGCGAGAAATTCAACTTCTCGTGGTTAAAGGAGAAAGTGTTAGATATATAATTTGCGTAAAAATACTCAAGATTAAAGCGATGCAAAAATTTCAAAACATCGAGGATATTCGTAACGTGTACAAACCTGTATAGGTCCTGGATAAGGGGGCGGTGGTCCAGGATACGGAGGTGGCGGAGGTGGTGGCGGCGGTGCTAGGGGCATACGAGGGCCGATCATGTGATTCACGGCTACCACTCTGCCAGCCACGTTCGGTACGCCTGCTACTCTCATGCTCAGACGTTGCTGTTGAGATACTGTAATCAAGAAATATATTTAATAAGCTGATTCTTAAATAATAGATATATGTAGTATATCAATAGTTACCTTGGATATGTGTTTGAGGCATTCTCTGAGGATGTCCAGGGAATGTGGACGGATAACTAACAGTAACAGTGTTGGTGGACGTGACGACGCCAACGGCTCCGTCAGGCGATAGCAAGCGAGTACCAGGAGGCATAGGTCTGCCCATTGCCGCGGCTTGTTGCACGTGCTGATGCATTTGTTGTTGCACAACGACAGCCTGAGCATGCGCCTGAGGCATAATGGTGGTTGTTTGCTGCGGCGTTTGCGATGTCACTGTAATCGGCGGTACTGTTTGCGCTTGAGTCGGAGCATTGGATGTTTCCGTCGGTGTTTGTACTGTGGTCGTCGTGCACGTGTCACTGATATCGGTGTGTACCGCGCTGGTCGGGCCTAACTCCGCTGGTTTTCGCTCCTCGTCCTTAACTTCCTTCTTTTGTTTCTCTTCCTTCGTCTCTACCTCGACTTGCTCTAAATCTAAGTCGAGTATATTTGTTTTCTCGCCACCGGTTATGTTGTCCAATTCAGGATCAGCGTATTCCAAAATATTAAAATCTGCGCCCATCTCAGCTGCAACGAACAATAGAAGATTATGTTTAGAGAAGAGTGCATACAGGAGGTAGAGGATAAATCAAGAAGCAAGTTTATTTACCAAGTAATTCATCGTCGTCGTCGCCTAAGTCTCCTAATATTGCACTCACGCCCTCGACCTCGACCATCGGTGCCCCCTCTTGTTCTAATTTCTCAAGCTCTGCAGTGACGTTGTCAGGAATTTCTGAAGGTTCCGAGGGGCTCACAGTAGCTTCACCAACCGTTGTTGGTATGAGTGGCGCTCTCACCATCCCTTGCGAACTCAACATTCTAATTCCTTGATTTAAATTATCCTGCGGCGTGCGGACTATACGTTGCGTTATACTTTGGCCTGGATTAGAATCTGCAAATATCGTTTCCAGTAATAAAGTATCCATCAGACTATACTGCGTAACGCAGAGTAATTGTTTACCTGGAAACCTTTGTTGCTGTAAGACGTCGTAGGGTTCTGCGATAGAATTCCGTACAGCTGGCATCCGAGTTTGTAACGTCTGATTTCCTTGAAAGTGTTGTTGAGGTATATTTGCAGCCACCTGTGGTCTTTGCAGCAGTATTCTGGTACGTGGATCCATACTCTGCACCCTGGTATCCACATTTGCTGCTACAGGATGCCTTGCATTTATTCCTGTAATAAAGAATTTAACTTCAGTTTCAATGTATCTTACATATTCAAATATAATAAGAAGAAAATGATAGATGCGTACCGATTTGATTTCTAATCAAGACATTTGGCTGAATAGGCATCCTAGGTCTAACGATACCAGGTGGAAGAGGATGTCTGAAAGTACCTTCCCCAGTATTACTTGCTGCTTGAGAGTGTTGCGGAAGTTGTACGTGGGCTGCGTCGAACTGTGGTTGATTGTTTTCTGAGTTGTTTGGCCCATCTGAAAGTTAATATGAATACATATTTATATAAATATGTCTGATTTACTAATGAAATAGCTTTGATATCATACATACCTTGATTCCAGGTAGGATTCACAGGTTCTATCTTTTTATTGAATTGCTGTCTTTGCAAGAGGTCGCGTAACTGTCTGTTCACCTCTGGTTGTTGATTGAATACTTCTGGCGGCGGGGGATCTTGTCGCGATTCTGGCCTTGGCGAGGAATAATTTGAAGCGGGGGAAGGTGTGGGGGGCTGACTACTATATGGATCAGGTGTACGAGACGGTGCATATACATGAGTAGAAGGACGAGTAGTAGGAGCATTAAAGATAGGCCGTGGTGTACCTGGAGGCTGGGAAAACACGTCACTTCGGGGTGACGTCGAATACGAAGATGTGCCAGATATTTGTGACCTGGGTGTTTGAGAACCTTGGGAATAGGCTTCGGTATTGTCGAAACGTTGAAAGTGATCCTGAGATTGCGAAGAGGCTGGAGACTGTGGAAAATCGTGAGGAGATTGCGGCGCTTGAGGAGAAAATGGAGAGGGCGGTTGTGTGAAATTATTTGGCATTCCAGGCCTAACCACAGTCCCCACTGGTCGTGTCATCGTTGTACAGGGTTGATTGGGTAAACGAGGTATGCCCTGATGAGGGCTTTGAGGCACTAATCCTCGTGCAACTTTCACAGGAGGAGTGGCGAAGGTATTACGTGATCCAGGGGACGGTGACGCTAATGGTCCCATATGATTACCATCCTGCAAAATAATTTTCACAGAATATTCGTAGGAATTACTCTATTATAAAAGTCAACCACGAATAAGTCAGCCTTTTATCAGGACACAAAGTATGATTGAGGACCTAGACTATATTTAAATATTTACCTGTGAAGTGGAGACCTGCAATTGTGTCGTTAATCCTGTAGTATTGTCAGTATTTATCTGGGTTGTATTGTCTTCGCTTATTTGTCTATGAACTCTGGCGATAGCTATTGAAAAAACATATAATAGTTAAACTGCAATATCTTAATTGTATAATATAATCGAGATATCGAATATTTCATACCGTGTACACGTTGCTCATGAATAACTTGTTGCTGCATCTGCGCTTGTTGCTGTCGTAAGGCTTGCAATTGTTTCCACTGACGTTCTTGTTCAGCTTCTCTGGTTGAACGATCTCTGTTGGAAAGTCTCTCTTGCTCCTGCCAAAAACAATTTTGTTAGACCTAAGAAATCGAGTACAACGAAAGATCATTATATCCTTACAGCCATTGTTATTAGAACACGTAGTAAGAATTACGAAGTAGCAATAACATACTTATATTTCCAAATATTCAGCCACTTGATTAATGGAATAATTGAAGAATATAATGATCTATTTTTTCTTTGAAGCGATATATAAAATATACAGTAAGGCAAATTGACAGTCAGCCAAAAGTGTACTTTAAGTTTCAACATTCAGGTAAAACTGGCATGTTACTAAATTAATATAATTAGCAATATCTCAATGTTTCTGTATGTGCAACACAGTTGTAATAATAACCAGCCACCATCTAGAATAAATATTATGTAATCAAAGATTTATAAAAAAAGAACCTGATCTTTTTACCACACAGAACACCCATAAACATTCATTGTAGATTAATTTGTAATAGTCTTCATGCACTGTATCGCTGAATACAGAAAAGTATATTGTTTGTACTATTTTAATACGTGTCAAAATTACTGCCTCTGTTACGTATAAACGAAATAAAATTGTGAAAAAATTATTTCATAGCCTCTTTAAGTGGATAAATATATGTGAAATATTTCGTACAATTTGAATGGTAATAAGAATTAATCATGTTTTAATCTGTATTGTTAGCAACTGAAAAATTGTACTATGTTATAAAATATTAATTAATAGCAATAAGTACCTATTCAACTATAATGCTATAAATACAATAAGTAAGTGTAACAGTTTGTAGTACCAAAAGATGTAAAAGCATCTGGAAATGTAAGAAGCAACAAAAGTTAGTAAAACTGACAATAATATTGTTGTGGATGGGAAATAACGTACTACATTGCAACAAATCTACCAGTAACTCGTAACACAATTCACAAGAAGCAATATACTTAAATAAGTACACGGAAAAGGAAGAACGTCATACTCTGTTTTTTTTACACTTCTGGAACATAGTGGATCAGGAATAAACAAAAAAATAATGTGCTACCAGTTGTCTTCAACATGCCATATACAATATAATAAATTATGCAAATAAAAAATTTATAACGCTACCATCTAAAATAATATATCTAATAAAAATAAGTGTATATGTATATACATAATGAAAAGTGTCTGATCAATCAAAAAATATAATACATTTTAATATATTTAAATACAACATGAAGTCAATTCATCGCATAAGACCAATGCTCTGAAACACTATCTGCTCTGATAGTAGCATAATTAAATTACCGAAATAAATGAATTATATTTAGTGTTTCAAATCATTGAGTAGGGATAACTAAACTATGACTGAAATTGTTGCAAGACACCGAACTATGATAAAGTTTTTGTTCTAAAAAAAAAAGAAAGAAAAAAAGAACTGATAAAGGATAGCTAAATGTCGATCAGACACGTGGCACAAGGCAAGACACTAGAGGCACAGAATAGGTGGCTCACCATAGCCGGGGACTGTACAGGTACAGTGTGAATAATTGCAGTGGGTGGCGGATCGTAGTGCTCCTGGCTGAGGGAGGGGAGGGTGCGCATGATTTCAGATGGGGTGAGCACTCTAATCTGGTGGTCTACCGAGGATAATTGGCGAACAGGACCTACCCCCACCATAACGTTGGCAGTGGGGGATGGCTGAGAGATGCTCAGACTGTTAGCAATTGTACTGGTACTGATCGTAATGTGAGCAGGTGTGGGACGTTGCTGGGATGGTGATGTTTGATGCTGCCCTTCACCGGCGCCCGTGTTGCAGTAAGAAGAAGCAGTTGCTGATGTGCAAGGCGTGGCTGGCGACTGAGCTACTCTAGCCTGGCTACCGGTAATCTCTTGGTGCGCCAGGCTGTTAATGGAATTAATAGAATTCACAGAGCTGGGCCTGGGTGAAGAAGAAGGGGTCGTGGATGTTGGAGAAGGACTCGGGGAAGTAGATGTTAGCTGCTTCTGCGGTCCCTGCACCGCACACACCTCCGCATGATGATTACTGCTAGCTGTCGACACTGTCACCCCTGTTGCAGAGACAGTCATTCCGTTCTTTTCCTGTGCTTTTTCACTGCCCACCGAGGTCAACAGTCCGATCTGCCTTTGGTTGGAGGCCATAGCTACTACTGGAGAAACTTGAGCTGATGTCATAGTTGTGACAGGTTTGGTGATGATGGTAGGTGCACTTGTTGCAGTGACTGGGGTCGTGCTTGGTATATCCTTGGATATCTGTCGGTTCAAGGGGTGCCTCGTTCACACACTTACGTTATAGTATTCATGGCTTACATATTTCCAAATTACATCATACAAAGGTAATAATTCTTCAAAGGATTCTAAGGATTCTGGAGGAACGCTATGTAGTGGGGACTAGACTTACAAGGAACGTTACCCGCCAACCGTTACGCGTTGATTTTTACGAAGCTTTGCACACAGATGAAGTGTTTACAACTTAACTGATATGCAAGCTTTAATGAAATCGGCACGCAACAGTTGGCAATGTTCCTTATTATATTGATATTCCTAAAGAATCAAATTAGCATCTACACGTCTAACGAAATATGATCTGACTGTACGTACGGATATTGTTAGAGAAACGATGATCTGAATTTATATAATTAGAGAGTAACATGTCTAAACGTGTGTAATTAGGTAATGTAACAACATTCATGATAGCGATGAACGTAACTAGGAAAGCAATCGCATAGTGTGTTTAATGTAAAACAGGCGTATAGTGTTGTACTTCAACGTAGCGTGTAACAGTCTAGGGAAAGGCGTTTCGAATCTATTGTTAACGTAATTATTTATCGATTTTTGAAAATTGTCATTTATGATGTTTTTATGCCTGCATTTTATGGTTTTCACGAAATGAAAAAGATAATCGAAACCTTAACAGCTTTAAGTATAAATATCGGACATAAAGGACAAGCTGTTAGTTTGACCTGTGTGTTAGCACAAGACACCTTTGAAGATGAAAATGGATACATATCACATAAAAGATTCACGCCTCTCTAGCACGTGTATCACTCATAAGGCCTCTAGAAACTCTTCCTACCTGTTGAGTCTTTTTCATACGGCTTGCAGCTCTGTTGTCCCGCGCAAGTGTTAGATACGGGGCTTTCTTATCGTTGGGTAACGCACGCCACTTCTTCAGTATTTGTTTGCATCTTTCTGACCAAGCTTAAATGACACAATAAAGTACGCGATTAATTAATTTTACGAGCAAAAATAATGGTATAACAACGAAAGTAATTACACATACCTGGATAGTCTGACTTCCACTCTGGGTGATTAATATTTGCATAAAGTACGGAGGATATAGTCGCCCCTGTACCTAAAGCTTCATCGGCTTCCATTTTAAGATTACTTCTTTGGTTGTATGAGATTGTAGTGTTGCCTGCTGGTGCGGTGCCCTCGTCATCGGGATTGACCCACGGACTCGGTGGTTCAGAGAAAGCAGGACTGAATTGTGGGCTACTACATAACGAAAGATTTACAAATATTACGAAAGCACTATTTCAGTTTTTTAATTTAATTTTATGATGAAAATTCAAACATACTTGCTATACTCCGAATGGTAGGGGGATGGAGGTGGGAAACTCATCGGAGAATTTAAATTAGACTGACCAACGGAGGGTAGCGAGCCAGGTACTTGCGGTCTTGGTATGGTCATTGATGTTTGTATGCCTGTAATCACCACATTTATTTTCATTCGTATACCGTAGCAACAACCAGCAGTTCCTGTAATTAATAATCGATTAAATATCTACCAGGATGCGGCGAAGGAGATACGAGAGGTGTTGTAGAGGATGAATGATGTGGTGCCTGAGCTTGAACCGAGAAGACTGACGATTCTTGAGATTCTTGAGATTCATCAGTTAAAACTCCTTTGAATATCTCTTCGATATCTTTACTATCCATGTTAGGTAATCCTAAGAAAGTCACAATTAGTAATTTACAGTGTATAAACAATAAACTGTAGGAATAGATTATAAAACGTACCTGTATCTCTGACCATCGACTCCAGGTTGAAATGTGGACTAAGAATATCCGTTAATTCATCTTTAGTTGTCCCTGGCGTGTCATCCAATTCATCTAACGCTTCGCTAGCTTTAGCTAAATCTTCGTCAGGTTCGTTCATGATGGTATTAACGAGATCACTATCGAGCAGATCACCTGAAATGGGTAAGATATCACCGAGAGCTTCCGTATCGCTACCTTCGTCATCCATAATTTCTTCCCGTTTTATGGGAGTCTCCGAGGACACTTTGTCTTCTTCTTTCTCTTGCTTAGCTTTAACTTGTTCCATCGCTTTCAGTTCATCTTGAGATAGCTGAATGGTATCCGCGTTTCCAGACACATTACGCTCGCTATCCGATTCACTGCTACTTTCCAGTTCCTTATCTTTGGTCGTATCCATAAGATCTTTGCCAAAGAATGCCTCTTGCATGTAGAGAGGAAAACATTCAGAAAGCTTTGTCTTTGGTTTTCTTCTCTGTGGTTTCCTGCGTGGCTTGTCGTCCGTCGCGCCAACCGTCGAGTCGGAAGGTTTCTCAGGGTCCCCTTCTTCCTCTTTGTCTTTCCGCGTGCCTCTCAGTCTGACGATAAAACCTCCGATGCCTAACTTTTGCAAGTTACGCTGACGTTTACGTCGTAAAATTGGTATACCATTTTCAGTCGTATAAATACTAAAACCCTCGGGTGGTGGTTGATCGCCACGCGGTGTCCATACCATTCCTTCCTTGAGCACCTCCGTGGGCTCGTCCTTAACATCCGTTAAATCTAATTTTCCTCCATTTTCCTCTAAAGAATTATCTAAACTGCCACCAGCGACCACGGACTCTATAGTTGCCATTATATCCGCTTCCTTGTCGATCAAAGGATGCATTTTTCTTCTTTTCTTTCTTGTTTGTTGATGCTCGGATGTCAATGACTTGATGTGATTCATTCCAGCTTCGGATAAGTAAACACCGTCGACCAAGTATTGTTGAGGGGAGGGTTTATACAATTCTGGGCTACGTGATGTCGGCGGTGGGGAACGGGGATACTTATTTGGTTGTGGTTTAGGTTGATTGCATAGAAGATGGGGCGGCGGGACATCTCTTGGACGACAAAGTATACAAATATAGCCTTCCTCCGCGCATTTCTCTGCCTCTACCTCGGTTTTGATCGCGTCGCACGCGCAATGCAGCCACCTTTCGCATTGGATGCACTGTATTATTAGGTCCCCTTCATTGTACGTTTCTTGACAAGATATGCAGGCAGTATGGGATGCGCAGGGACCGCATTGCGTGTAATTCTTCTGCCAACTACTATTAAATCCTGGATCGTTCGAACCGCACGTTTGACAGTGTGCGCACCATTTGCACTTCCAAGTACCGTGCGGCACGTAATCCAATGGTGGATCCATGCAGTAAATATGATAACTGATATCACAGTCATCGCATAAAATCAAACGACCCTCGTCATTTCGTTCGCCACAACCCTCGCATACTGTACAATCAAGGCACCGCCAACCCTTTTGTAATATTACTTTAGTAACTTTGACATTAGCGCAATAAGGGTGATAGCATTGACCACATTGCGCGCAAGCAATTAAACACCCCTCTTGGTCAGTGCCAATCGCACCACACATAACGCAAATATCTTGAGTCAATACAAATTTATCTTTCGCTGAACATAATACAAGTCTATTCTCAATGCCTGGTTCATCTTCCTTCGAAAATGAGTCCGACATTGGCCTCTGAAATAATGATAGATATTATTGTGAGGAGGCTTACTACATTTAACAGTAAGTTAACGATAAGATCGTCGATAACGCGGTTAAGTTGCGGTTGAAAGTATGATTTTATTTTATATTAATTTAGTGAAAGTAGCAATAAATGAGGAATAAAGTATACCTGTAATCCTACACCAGGCACTCCGAAGATACCTCTCATTTTCGCTTTGGGACCCCTCTTCCTTCCGAATTCCGTCATCTTCTGCCGCTTTTGGTATCCAAGCTTACCAATTCCTTTGGGTCGACCGATTAATCCGCCGCCAAGTCCTAACCTCTTTTTAGCTATTTTTGATGCACAGAACGGTTTCCCTTTTCCAAGACCTATGGAATACAGGGCTTCCTCTGATCCACCTTGGTAATCGAATTCCGAAGAATCCCCGTCACCGTACAGACTCTCTTGCGACGCACTTAAACTTAAATCTCCACCGTAATCGTCGATATTATCTTTCCTTTTTACAAGAGCCATGTTTTTGCAGTGCAGACAAACATATTCATAGTCGGGTTTAGCTTCCTTGCGGTGTTGGTATGTTAATGGATCAGCCTCAGGGTCACAGGTACCATGAACGAACTTTTTACATGCACTACATTGAACCATTTCTCTATACGCGGCGGCCCGATATGCCTTTCTACAAAGAGGACACGAAAAACCTTTGTTCCTTTGTTGGTAACACGAATCACATACGGTGTAATGAGAATGCCACCGTGATGAAAGACCGGCGCCTGGTGTACGCGAACCACAGTCTGTACATACACGGCAGCACTTACACTTCCAACCATATTTAGGTATAGATGTAACAATTGGTCGTAAACAACTAGGATGATACGCTTTTTCACAACGTTCACACAACATTACTTTCGAAGCATCTTCTGGTTGACGACACACTTGACATACTCTGCAAGATCCACATTGCCAGCCAGCCCGTACACCAGGCAGCAGTGCTAAACCAACACAACTGCCGTGATAGTGTTGGCCGCAAATGGAACACATTACTAGGTTGGAAACATCTCCCATCCCACAGCACTGCATACACGTAATATCACCGTTCACTAAAATCAAATACAGCACATAAATATCTACGCTAAACTACTTCTAAGGCCTGTTCACGGATCCGAAGATTCAAACAAATTTGAAACGTGGATTAGTCCATGTAATTGTATTATGGATGAACTACTACTACTTGGACACGATGTTTCAACATTTTTTGCATCGCCGGAGTTCATAAACGTTTCTTATTAACACGTTCATTCCGACTTCACCCACTCTCAGGCTAAAATTTGTTAAGAATTACTAAGTTTGTGTCAACAAACACAACCAACAATACGGAAACACTCATCAATGATTAATATCAATATCCCAACATCTCATGCTGCGTCGCCCGATGAGTGAAGGGAATCACAAGGCGGTGTGAACGTGTTAAAACAATTAAACATTCATCTACACATAAAGACCACATAGAACTTACACAAAAGTGGAACTTGTCCCAAGTGTTGACTGCAAAAGAGGGACAAGCTTTTTGTATCCTGGAAACAACTTGAAGCTGCAGCACATGGTAAATGAAAATAACGATTGCACGATGCCACCTGTTTAAAAATAATGTTGTTATCCATTGTACTCGTTTTACATATCTCAGAGAAATTGAAGGAGTACTCACTTTGCAAGGAATTCCAGCTCCATAATGAGAACAATAAGCACAACGCCTTGACGAAGCCTGCACTATTGCCGGACTTAACGCTTCCGTTGTTAATTCTTGGGTATTGCTCGACCATACTGCACAAGATTGATGAATGTAATAGTGCCCTGTTGATTCGAATAATGTTCCTATTTCTGGCTCTTCCGAATACCCAACTATAGTTAATTCCTCCACTGGTTCCGTAAAATTTGATAGACTAGTATTCCTATAAATTATATAATTACAGTATTGCTAATACAGAATATAGTTTTTTACATATGAAGAATTGTTGCAACTTAAATAATACCTGCACTTAGCTAGACTTTTCTGCCTACGGCAAGTCACAGCACCAGGACCTGCCGCACGTGGACTTTTGTCTCCAGTAGATATATCAACAAGATGATCATTTGTTTCGTCACGGTTGGTGGACTTTTCAGGGGTAAAACCTTCAGGACAGGTAAATCTTAAAATCTCGCCCTGACCTAGTTGACTTCGTTCACCCAAATTACACAAAGCGCATACTTTCCCTGGCCTGAAGAGATAAATTGATACCATCGTTAAAGTCGCTGCGTATTGTTACATTTTACGAAGAAATATGAAAGCAAACTATAAAGTATGCTTGCCATTGTTCTGGGAAGTATGGCGGTTCTTCTGGTGCTGGCATACATCTCTCGGTGTTGGACGACTCTCCATCAGGAGTATCCTCACCGAGACGAAGAGGACTTGGGGACTCTGAATGTGTATCATCATCTTTACTTTTAGTACGGCGCGGTACACCTCTTGCATATCCAAGGCTAAATGAGAATACATTTACATTTACTTTGCCTCTTTAGCTAATAATAATACAATACATAAACAGAATAATTATGATTAATAAATTAAACACATTACAAACCCTTTGCCCCTATTAGTCCCTCTTCCGAAAGATCGACGAGTGCTCCCACCGCGTGTAGTTCCAGGTGGACGTTCTTTCCTAGGTCTACCCGGACCCCGTCTAATATTTAAAGGTTTACCTCCAGGAAGTGGAAATTTCTGGTACCGTAAAGGATCATGAAAAGCTTCGTCCGGGGTTACTGCAAGAGAAACAAACTTTTGTGCTTCCTCTGAAATAATATAATTTTTATGATAATATTGTGCATCGAAAGTTTTAAAAATTATGATCAGATGATACACGTGAAATTAATTATACTACTCTACAATCGTGTACGCACTGTTACCAGGTGTTGTTGGTGCAGGACCGAGCAATTGATCTGAATTTGCTGGAGAAACAGGAATTCCTGTTGTTTCTTCATCTTCGTCCTCGCCATCGGAAGCTTCATCTATTTCCATTTCTTCCTCACCCTCAAGACGCTCTTCATCATCCATGGCACCTCTACTAGACCTGTGTTGCTAAGTAGTCCTGGACACACAAAAGAAATGTTAGTAGAGATGCTTGTATATATAATAGAAGGGAAGATAATTTTGTAGTCTTAAACAAGCCTTTTCCAGAAATAAAGTACTTGTTTAAAGAAAAACTATTGCAGAGTCTCCCACAGATGTAATACCAGCAAAGATTAAATGATAGATACCTTAGAAATTAAACCACTATCTTGTTAATGTTTATAAACAGTTGCTTGTAAAAGTTTTCAATTTATTTTTTATGAGGAAACAGTTCCTAAAATTAGTTCCTAAGTAATATATCTTACAGGAGTTTCTGTATATAGAAAGCTGCCTAAAACTATATTTACCATTTGTTTTATATTGCAAATTTTTTCGAGTGTTCTGTTTAATTATTTTTCTTTAAATTTAACTCTGCACATATATATATATATATATATATATATATATATATATATATATAATAGCAAATATTTTTAAAACATAGATTTTTTCATAGCAGACTTTAAACACCATGCTTTTCATAAGTAAATAAAATATAATATTATTATACGTGTTATACACGATATAAAGTATTTATATAACACGATAATTTGATAACACAACAGAAACTTATAAACATATGTCATATGAGAACATAAAATATAGATTGATTTTGACCTTGACTATATGTCTAGACTCTTACAGTCCCCGCTTCCATGCTTTGTCTAATAAAATTCATACATTTTTATTCATAAAGTTATCCAGATATCAGGCATCACGGATGAAGTAAAAAATAGTTGAGTTTGGAATTACATGTTTACTTTTCTTTCAAGATTAACTATGATCATCTTAAACATGACAAGCACACCTCTGAATTATTGCAAAGTGTCACTAAAGGAAACTTCTTAGCAAGCAGGAACATTTAATCAGCAATTGGTCATATTTAAATTCATTTTTCGTTATACCGTGAATACGTTCTTGATAAAAGAATAATATTTTATTCCACCTATGCATTTCTATCACGATCGCCCAACTTTTACAAAATTGTAATTATTACGTAAATAGGCGAGTAAATGTTATTTTACCAATAGTCGAATAAATATAATCTAGCAACGAGAATTCCGTAATTCGTGTGATATTACGACAGACAAAACCGCGTATATAAACGGTGTGCAAAACACATCAATCACTTCTTACGTGTCAATGGTTAATTTCACCAGGCGCATTATAAAATTCTCACGGTAAACGTTATTTCCCATAATGAAAATAAACGGTCTCGCTTAAAACTGCATTTTATCGATAATAAAAACATTGACTCGTGTCTCGGTCCGAACTCACATAGCTTTTAATCTCTTTACAGTATAGAGCTCAGTCAGCTACAGCAGGATGGCGTGCCGCTCGGCGATCGGCGGTCACTCCACAGTGGGGAAAACCGAGGCACTATAATCACCGAATAAACGCCACTTTTCATCACCCGTGAAACACAAATAGTCCTTGTCACCATGAGCCGTGTCACCACATACGAGGCACCGTTTATCCGGCGGATTACACGCGTGCACAACTAACTTAGGGCTAAATAAGGCCGAGGAGAATTTTGTTGGCACGGCCTTTACGGCGACAGTACGCCATTGCTATGTCAGAGTTTGCAGGCTATAAACATACCCGGGCCGCCCGTAACCACGCCGGATCACGTACCTTCCAGTTACTGTTGTCTCCTTAGCAGTTTCATGGCGGCTTTGCACGCGTAATTATCGGGATCCTCGTTGAAATTCGCACGGCTCATCCAAGTAAACATCTTGTAGTAACAGAAAAAAATGTCACAAGCTGCTTGAACGGAAGAGTACGCAACTGACGAAGCGCTAAAGTCACGGAGTCCGGATGTCGGAAACAAAGCCAGAGCGTCCACTCGCTAAGACGCCAACAGCTGCTGCCACCAACGCGTGGCGTGTGGAAGTACTAGATTTTTACTAGAACCATCTAGGGGAAAATCCCTAGCTATAGCGTAGTTTGTGGTTTTTATATCCGTTGGAGCAGAAGTAAGAATAATAGTTATGTATATTATTCATTATTTAGACATAAAACTTTATACAAAATACAACAACGAAATACAGGGTGTCCCAAAAATGTTGTAACACCTTGAAAGAGGTGGTTCAGGAGGTGATTTGAAACAACTTTTTCCTTAGCAAAAATGTTGTCCGAGGTTTCGTTAAGAAGATATTAACGGAAAACACTGACCAATTAGAGCGCGCTGATACCGTTGGAGCGGCCGCGGTAGCGAAGGCTATGTGCTAAGCGGCCGCGCTTGTACGCGACAAGCGACTCGACGTGCATCGAAGGACATTGGACGCGGCCGCTTAGCTCGTACCCTTCGCTACCACGGCCGCTCCAACGGTATACGCGCGCTCTGATTGGTCGGGGTTTTCTGTTAATATCTCCTTAACGAAGCCTCGGACAACATTTTCGCTAAGGAAAAAGTTGTTTCAAATCACCTCCCAAACCATCCCTTTCAAGACAGAATTTGAGTGAAACATAAGGATCCTGTAGCTGCTGTTGAATGAATCTCAACGAAGTGAATTTTGGGATTAATAAAGTGTTGGCAAAGAGATACTTGAACAAAGATAATTAAAAGGTTTTTGGTGATGCCGCCAACGTTGTTGGGCTCAGTGAGGTGATGCCGCTCGTCGGTAACTTGTCGAATTGATTGAGGAGTCGCCACAGATTTCCCGCGCAAACGTGTTCGGCGTCTGCGTAGAAAAGTTTTGGAAATTCAGTTGGTACTTGGAATCATAACCTGAAGAACGCCAGAGTCTTTCGTCTTGTAAGTGTACTTTATACATAAACGTTTGTGATGTTGTGAAAGAGAGGCAGAAAATAGAATTTATGATTTTTCCCTTATACGAGAAAAATTGACGACATCCTCGATGAACATTCATGCAGGGGATTGAAGAAAGAGTCCACCCGATATCCGCCCAGGAGAAGTTTCGAAATATGCGCAAATCCAGTAACGGTAAACATGCAATTCTAATAAATAGCTTTAAGTAATTGATGACTTATGAAGAAATACGTTTTACAAACTTGATTTAATAGAATATATTATCTGCTATAGCATGGTATCTTGTGTATTGTTACTATGATGCATGACTGATTCAAATCATCTAAAAACTAGTGGTATTCTTAGACGCGATAAATTCGCCGCAATGACGAAACTCCTGACGTCCCGTGCTCTTCTAAGAAGTTCAATATGTTTGTGATGACTGAAAGAAATGATTAATCGTTACAACAATCATAGAAATATCGTTTCTCGATATTTGAATCCGTTACTTCATCTTCAATTATAGACATACTTGTTTTGTCTTCCGTATCCATGAACATATTCACGATCGAGAAACGGTTAACCCGAGTGACCGAATTCAAAAAATTGTTAAGCAACTCCGTGTCATTAGGCGTACAAAAATGACGCTCCAGGCAACGTAGAATCGTACTGAACATATTTCCGTCTAGTTCGTTGCCTAAAACTGAACAATTACGTGCAGAAATGGGAAACGTAAAAAATCTTATATTCGACAAAAATTACCAACCTGCGCCTAACTTATCGACGTCCACAGACCGCAGCAACCGAGCGTGCATTTCTAAATCAAAATCATTTTTCAACGACCGCCATACGCGCGTAAATTCGTAGGTGCTTTCGATATTATTAAAATTCTAGAAAATTAAGCAAGATTATTTATTTATTTCTCACGGGTTGTAATATAAGCATACCTTTGAAATACAGTTTTCGAATTCCTCAGCAATTGGCATTTTCCTCGAGGAAGACATTCCATTGATCAAGTTGCAATTTTCTTTGTGATTTTTATTGATATTTTCCACGTTTTCGCACATTTTCTTTTTATTCGCCGTATTTTTATTGGTATCATTTTTACCGACAGTCGTTTCGACTGATTTGCTTTCTACGATAATGGAGTTATTGTTGCAAGGCTCGTTAGGTAATTCCTCGATGATAACTGAGTTACCTCGCTTGGAAGGCATCGCGTAAGAAAATATTGATTTTGGTTTTGCGAACGAGGAATTCCTTTCTTGCGGGAAATTACAACAAGAAGTTAAAATTTCTGACGATTCAGCTTTCTTTGAAGTGTCGTTTTTAATCGCTACACTTTTACTGTTATCATTCTCCAGGCAATAATCTGTTTTGAAGTGCGGTCTGGGTCTCAGGTTTTGCGACGGCCCTGGCGCCCTGTCGCAGAAACATATATTATTCTCGATAGCTAATTTCGACGCGAATTGCTGACAGAAACTTTGATCTTTTTCCACCTCGTTACACTCTCCTTCGTCCCTTCCTTCGTGTTCCACTATAGCCATTCTACGAGTATCAAATTAAAATCAGACTGGGTTTAATCTGGAACTAATTTAAATTTTTCTCAATTTTTATTTCAAGGTTTTACCTCACTTTTTTAGATCTGCAAGGTTTCCTCAACTTCTTTACTCCAGCTATCGCGCTCGGATTCGTTGGTTCCAATCTCAAAACCGCTTCGTAGTCTGCCAAAGCCTAAGTATTCGTTAAATTTTTATTTCTCGTAGCGATCGCGTCATTAGTTATTTAATTACCTTAGACGGATTTTCGAGATGCTCTAAAGCCATAGCTCTCCTCAGAAGGGCTTTAATATTAGTGTATTCTATGCTAAGTACAATATTGCAGTCGTTGAGTGCCTTTTTGTATTGTTGAAGTTTAATATCTGAAAATACACGTATACACGTTCCTTTGAAGATACATGTGAATATTAATGAGAATTATTTTATATAATTAATGAAATCATTTCCCTTACACGTTATCGCGCGATTGTTGTACGCAGTTATATTCGAGTCTATCTTAATACTAGTATTGTAATGTTCGAGAGCTTCCTCATAGTCTCTAGACCTGAACGCCTCGTTTCCTTTTTCCCTTTCCTGTTCCGCCATGACGTTTATTTCGGTCCCAGTCAACGATGCTAAAAAATTTACAACGATGCTATAACATTTATATGCTTCGATCCACTACTTCGACCGCTAACAACGTACATTTGTTAATGATTGTCTGCTTATCGAGTTTCTTTTTTTCAATTACTCCCTTCTGTTTTAGCTGAAGTCTTTTAGCTTCAACCAGCCTCTGTTCGTCTCGAATATCTATTTTATTCAATTCTGTGTCGACGTCGTACTTATCCCACGCAGAGTAATCGCAGGAAGCGATTCGCTTTATTTTATCAGCGCTTCTCGTATTCGTTATATTTTTCTAATTAAATCAACAAACAGAAGTTGATTTAACTTATGTATAATCGTATGACAAAAGTGAATTAGAAATGTATATTTAATGAATATACTTTTACAGGTTCTTCGATAAATTGCCTGACATCCGGCCGAGGAAGTGATTCCAAGTCCAAGGTAGCCTTTCCTTCCTTTAAATCCTTTTCCCGTGACTGCATTTCAGATGTCCAATCGTTGATGTCCGTGTCAATTTTCTTGCACTCGCTCGGTTCTAGCATACTTCGCCTGAGAATGGGTTCGGTTTTTCTCAAAACCGTACTCGTCGGTTTAACGACAGCCAAACGTTCCTCCGCGTGTTTCGTTAAATCCGGGTAATAGCCTTCTTCGCCAGAACTATGAATCAAATATTAGAGTGGATCACCTATTCAAGACAGTACATTTCATATTTCGTTTTTATAAAATAAAGTCTTCGAACGTAAACAATCATCGAAACGCTTCAATCAAAATATAGATAATTAGAAATGAACTACACCGACGTCTAATTTGAATACGATTTTCCTACACTTTGAAAACCCCGCCGAGTAATGGTATCTACTTACCGAAGTATAGTTACTAAGCGCTCCAGCTTTTTCCCATTCGTGCATTCGGAAATGTATTCGTACGAAAGATGCTCGACCGGTATGCCGTACCTTTCGAGCAATGACATTTTCTCTGGTCTCCCAACGCGATTAAGCTCTACGTCGTTCGCCTCCATGGTACTAAACAAAATACCGTGTTAGTGGAAAGTGCTTTCCTTCTGTTAGAACCTAATTAATTCGGTTGCCATGGATACACGCACACCAAATTGCGAATCTCGTGCGTTTATCCGCGAAGGTACACGAATCTCGATCGATAATGCAGGGATTCTTCCTTACGACGCGTTTCCAACGAAAGTTCTACGTCGAGTGAACAGCGGCGTAAGCGTGCAATTGATTCGATTTTATTTGCGACACGCCATTCGATATCGTACCCAATCTTTCGTTAGTTTAAGGTGGTTTAAGGTTGTGCTCCTGTCATGAGTGGCTGAATTGATGAATTATTCTTTCTATTGCGTTTTGGAAGATTTTAGTGCTTTCATTAACATCAAGAAATAACGGTTGACTATGGCTACTTTTAAAGGTATATTTTCAAGCTTTGTTCACAGTTGTATATCGCTCCGTGCTTATTGTCACGTAGGATTAATATAGATTTGTCTGGAAAACATGTTCATAATGCGTGAGTAAGAATCTTCCTGTTGTATCATAACATTACTATCTTGTGTATCAGTGGATAGTTCGGTATTAACGCGTACAAAGATTTTTATCAGCAATTATCATCCTTGAAGAGCTTGTTAGATTCGATAACAATAAGGTTACGATCCCAGACACGGTGTCTCCAACGTGACAGGTGTTAATGTAAGAAGATTAGGGGTTAGGTTGTGAAACAACTCTTGCTGAACCCTGACCGCTAGCCCGTGTTTTGTCTTGTAAGAAGTACGTTAAAGAAAATACGTAAAGTAATGAAAATAGTCATGTAGTTACATGCACTCGTGAGCACATGTATTAGAGATATTTCTGTTCTCGAGTGACATGCAAATTTCGTTTTTCATCTGCATGTAATGTCCATCATATTATGACTTAGGTTATGTGTAAGGATGTGCATAAATGTGCATAGATACATTATAATAGAGATCAGGTTGAAGACTTGGAAGGTTGGTACTTGAATGCAGTACTGGATTTAGGTAGCGGTGAGGCAGGTTATTCGAACATAAATTAGAAAACCTGCAAACATAATACATGTATGGAAGCATAGAGATTTATATTTGTCTAGTTATTTTAACCACCGACAATTTTCCCCAAGGGTCTAGAGACTTTAACCCCACCCCTGCTTTAATGCAGTGATGGACAAAACCCTAGGTTTCGAATAAATCTGAAGTTTGCCGATATGTTTGTCTCGTTTCCTTCTTTGGAAAACTTTTAAAAGGGGAAACGAGACAAACATATCAAAATTACAACTAATCTGTTTAAACCAGAGTTACAAATGATTGAATACAGAACAGGCCACGAATTTATTTGTACTCCTAATAAATGATTCGTCTAAGGTACGTCGAAGAGAATCGCTATTTGATCGTTTCTGGTTAGCTCGGTACAGAATCGAGAATCGAACATCCCTAGAGTACTAGCGGGTCGCGCATCGGTCTCCGCTTACCTGTTAACACGCCAGTCACCTTGTAGCGTGGAGCGGTACGCCATGCCGTGGTCGAGGCGTGCAGTGGGTAGTCTGGAGAGTGCATATTAGACAGCGCGAGCCACTCAAGCTCGAGCATTCGCCGGCGAGCGCTCGGTGAGATCGGTGCCGAGTTTATTTTCGCGTGTCGTGCTCGCTCGCTCGCTCGTTATCGTACGCGTACCATAGTCTGTGAACTTCGTGTTGTTTCGTCCCGCTTAGCATCGTACGATACGGAATAGAAACAACGAAAAAAGAACCTTGAAGCCGTGATCTGCGTAACAAGGGACGTGTACCATTGTGGAATTCTACGCTGTGTACATTTATTACTTCTAGTGGATATCAGGTATTTATCTATGCGTACTCTTGTACATTCGTTAGGTCGAATCGTGTCACGCGCCATTAATCTATAAAAATCACCACCGTGCCGAAACTATAGGGATGTTTGATTTTCCGATGGACTTTGAATCGAGGCGACTAGTGTCGAGTTGGTAAAGTATCGAAACCTGCAAACGCGATTCGATAGTTTCTTTACTTGTTAACCGTGGTGTTTCGTGTGTAGCTTGAAATGTTTGTTGGATCGGTATATTTATATTTGTAGTAAAAGAGTAGACGGAATCCAGAGTGGTAAATTATTCGTTGATTATTAGTGAAGTGGATCGTCTCGCAAAGATCTTTCCAGAGAATCAGTTCGAAATCGACCGTTCGTAGTGTAAACACGGGCCACATCTGCGGCCTGTTGAATGTTTGCACATCGCGGTCGTCCTTCTGGAGGTCGCGCTGATAGGAGATTCATCGACTTTCCGTTACGCCTGAATTATTGTACGAAACACAACGTTCCTTCGCGTGCAGATTTTTTAGGTTAATCTCTCCTCGCTTGGCGCGTCTGCATTGTGCCCACAATATGTGCATCTGTCACCCGGTGAGTGCGATAAACCGCGATAAAGTATTCAACGTGTTAACGAAGTCGACCGACTTGCTTATTATCCGTAAGGGAAATGCTGTGTTCGATTACATTCGTCTCGCGGTTTCTTAATAAATACGTGTCGGTTGTTTGCATCTTTGTACTGTATCCTCTCCATTCGAATGCAATCCTTCTCGAGATAAAGGTACGTTCTCAAAAATGGTTTACTCTTTGTTTCAAAGAAAGACACAAGCTTATTGACGTTAATGTGTCTTATCTAATCTCGTAACTCGGATCGACAGAAGTAAAGAAAAATTGACAAATGAGTGAGTCGCGAGGTCGAAATAAACGAAGGATGTTTTTTTATGTTAAAATGAATTATGTTTACAAGAGATGGGCGTTACCAATTTTTTTTTTATCAAAATGGAAGTTTTTTATTAAATTGCGAATTGTCAGGGTTGGTGCACACGGAATATCGATCCATATATTCTCTATATATTCATTTGAGAATCAACCTTAATCCTTCGCGCTCGAGGCATTTTTCTATAGAACCAAATCCAGTCCATTTTTATAATAAATTTCTGTGAAACCAAAAACTCTACTACGGAGAAAAACATTTACGAACGTTCATAATTCGATGTAGTATTATTTCAATTAATAATTAATTCTATTCTGATGAAAGTGAATTTCTAATTGTACGTTCAACAAAATCGGGTTTAAATTACATATGTCGTCCTAGAGGTGCCACGCGAGCGCAGAGGGTTAATATCCGAGATATTTCACCCGCAGTTACTTAATATATTATAGTTCGGTTAAAAACTTGTATCTCGATAAAAACAAGAATATTCCTAAATGTTCACATCGGTTTAATAAAAATTGAAATATCGATGAGATGAGCATTAAAGAAATTGAAAAGCTTTGCAAAGCTATTGCAAAGCTATTAAATTTTTAATAAAGAGAAGTATCTAGTCTTTTAAAATAGTTCAAATAGACGTCAGCCGCACAGGATGAAATCGTAATTATTTCGATCGTTTCCTCGTCGGGCGTCTCAATTGTCGAGTTGAACTTGTTCGCGCGCGAAGCAGCGATTTGTCGACGGTTTGGTTCGGCGCGAAAAACCGTGGAACGAGAAGGGAAAAAAGGAGCGGCGCGACGCAGGGAATCGCGGAGAGCACGTGGGCGGCGCTGGGGTCTAGTTCTACCATCGCCGTTCGCTTTCAGTATTCGTCTGACCGTTGGAGGGATCGAGTGGCTGGCCTGTTTGGTGCGTGCATGCGCGCGTTCGCGCTCATCGTCGAACCTCTTTTCACCTCCTTTTCGTGATCCGTACATACGCGAGTCGGACGTTAGCGGCGCCAAGCGAGAAGGGAAGATGAGGAGAGGGAGGCCGTCGACCCGTTATAAATGGAACTAGCAAGACAGCATTTCTTGAATCGTTTCTTCTGTTATTATTCGCAGCGTGTCGACGCGCTGGCCCGCATGTTTTCCCGCGACGCGACCGGAACGCCGCGGTCCGTCGACACCGTGGTCCAGAGGATGCAGCCGAATCCCGGCAACCGTGGAAAGTGAAGTTTTCGAAAGGGACAAAAAAGAGAAATCGCGGAGGAGCGAGAAATCGAGCGGACGGGAAGAAGCGGGCATTTTCAACGACGCGATCGTCCGGCCAGTGTGTCTCCAACGACTTTCGGACACGTGAGTGTTTCGATGGACGAAAACTGAAGCGTAAACACCGGCAAAAGCGAATCCGAGATACTCGTGCGCCGGGAATTAGAAATCAGAGATGGGCGAAGCGAAGTTTCACGTTGATTAAATTCTGCCCAACTCTCTCCGAGTTGAGATTGGCTGTGACAGTTCGAGAGGCTCGGTCTCGGTCTCGTCGCGAGAGGGCTGCAACGTTCGAGCGGTGAATCGCAATCCGAGCGACGCGTTTCGAAAGATCGACGTGTCGTCGCCGTCTAAAGAGGTAGGTAGCTCTTACTCAATACGGTTTATCGCGCCGTAGGGAATCGTGCGCGGAATGAGAACTCGGTTGCACGTACCACGTGAATTTGCCACCGCGAATCGACACGATCAGTGGAAGCGGAACAAGTGACGAACGTTACGCACGCTGCTGGTTGTCGTTCGATGCGAATAAACGGAAGCTTGCTGCAAGGACAAGAATCGACAAGGAACCGATACGCGTCGTGTTTGGCACAAGCCTTCTGTCGAAACGTGACGTTTCAGTGCAACAGTTTTTCTTTTTTGATCGGGAATCGGTCAGTTTAATCAATCGCGTGTGCGGTGTAAACGAACTCTGATGCCGCGGAAACGAAACGGACTACGCGTACAGTGAAAATACACCGCGAACAGTGTCAATTGGAGAGTATATAATGTGCAAGCGAGGCTCGGATGACACCTAACATCCACGTCTGATGACAAACGTCAACAGGATCAGGGTGGTCGTCCTCGGCGGCCCCAGAGTCGGAAAATCAGGTAACCTAAAAATATTTCAATTCTTATTTCACGACGAACACCGTCGCCATTAACCTTGTCAGGTCTGTTGATCGTTGTAATGTACCGTGGAATTTCTTGGAATAACGAATGTCGCGTGCTGTCTTGTACGAGTGTTTTTCGCGACAGTGACATCTGTCGAAAAGCATTACGAATCGTTTGGCACTAATGCGACGGAGCGGATCATAATAGAGACGTTGCTGAGGGAATTTAGAATAATATTTTTATTGCGAAATATATTACGATGATGGTCGAAGTTATGTACAGTGGTTTCCTAAAAAACTTTTGCGTGAAATTGTTGTTTCCTGACTTCTTTTTTTATAATCAATAATATTTTACATATTCTCACGGAAGTCTCTAAGATAGGTACAGTCCAAACGACATTTGCTAGTTGATATAATTTGAGAAATTAACAAAAATAATGCGAAAAGTAGGTAAAAGTATGGAAGCAATAAATATTTGTTCGATTCTTATGACGAACCATTTACGGTAGAATTTGTAACGTAAACACATTAGTTCATTGCTCCGTGCGAATTAGAAAACATCAAATCTCCAGTCAAGTGCTTTTAAACAGTTTTACGAATACTTATTGCTTCGACATTTTTATCGATTTTTATCGAATTGTTCTTTTCTTGTTAATTTCGCAACTTACATAAATAGCTACTTTTTGTTTTTGTAATCTATCTATTCTAGAGATTTCGGAGAATACGTAGAATGTCATTGTTTATCAAAAAGAAGTTAATAAATTACAATTTTACACAGTTCTCGTGATCTGAAACGAGTAATCGATGAATGAAATAATTATTGAACAAAAATGGAATTAAGAACTGAGGACGTTAATGGCGTCGTTGTTATTTTTAGAGATAATTTCGAATAAGGAATAAAAGATATTTTTCTATAAATAAGTCTGGCCAAAAATCTGAATTCTTTCTAAATTTGTTTCGTCTTCTTTGTTTTCCTGTTACACTTCTGAATGCCAAGAATCCGTATTATTTTCAGACGAAATACTTTCCCCTTGGCTTGATTTATCTTTCGAGGAAAACTAACGAACAGACCTGCATTTTTTTTAAATATAAAAATATACTTTAAATAATTCAAACTAAATTCGCTAAACGTTTTCGAAAAACGAATTTGCAAGAAAATTGATATCGAATGTTGAGTGTACAATACGCTCGAGATAAGGATCGTTGGAGAAAATTACGTCCCACGGTTACGGATATAAACGTATCGGAGAGGTATTAATTATAGCGGATAGTACTAATATTGTGTCATGTAAAGCGTGTAATTTCTGCACGTCTATCTAATACCGCAACGACGGATTGAATGAAAGTGCCGTTAAGATGAATACGTATAGTCTTTGGTATAATACAGTGCATTAGTTAGCCCGACAGTCGTACGACGCGTACAAAGCGAGCAAATGAAGGCAATGAGATAGTTCACCGACCTCGAATTAATCCTATTAATAAGCCATGGAACTGATACCCGCGAATGAAGTGTAAATCCTCTCTTGTATACGCGTCGGGAATTTTTCACGGTAGGGTCGCCATTAATATCGCGTAATTAAAATTGATTACTAGACTGCGGATCTTTATGCATCCATAGAAAATTTGAATGTGCGAGAAACTACAAAATGCGCACGGTATGCAAGAATACAAAAAGATTGAAAGTAACGTTTATGTTATAATATCTTCAGAATAAAATAAATTTCTATTTAGGTTCAATTTTCGTGGACACGTTTGTCAAGATTTCATTTTGCATAAAGAACCGCGATCTATCGATTACCAACTCTCGACCAGTCTCTGCTTTCCACGTGAAAATGTCACTCAAACGAAGTAACAGAAACGATATCGTTTTTGTAATCCGACAAGAAAATTTCTACCCCGCACGTGGATCGATCGAAAATCACCGAACTAATTAAAATGTCACCCTTCGAGATCGAAAGATCCACTTATCTCGCGACTATCTAAGATCGCGCGATATTCAGGCTTCTCTAATTAGACGGTGCCCGCACTCGAGCGTTGTTCGCCAGCTTTAAAGCAACGAGCGACAATCGTAATTATGAAAAAGATTTCGTGGCGACAGCGTTTCCGTTCTTCGTCGCTTATGCGTTTTATCCAATTCCGAGAAGCAGCGATGGTTTCGCGCGAGGTAAAATTATTGCCTTATCTAAGGGCTCGGGTTGCGGCTCGATAAGGGAATTGGTCACCCAAGTCGAGGATTGAAACATTTCGAGGGCCAGTTGGTGGGTGTTGGGTTACAACGCGGAGTTCTAGGAAACCGATAGCCTTCGCAAGGTGTCTTAGATACAGATTCAATTATTTTATCGGTTTCGTTGAAATCGGTTAACGCAGACGCGATATAACCCAGTTTATTGACCACTTTATTTTTTACGACTATTTTATTACGCATATCGACCCTCGACCGAGTAGAGTTACTCTTTGTACAAAAAGTCCCACGAATATTTGCCACATCGTCGATACAAATTCCTCCCTCAATGCGGCAATTGGAATCGAGCTTGACGCGTATCGGCGATCGCGATCCGAAAATGCGTTCTCACACGGTCTCCCTCGTGGTCCCCAGAACGACCGTTTGATCAGAAAGCGGATATTCCCGGCGAGAGAATCCGTAAAAGTCGTGAGAGAGGCTGCGTCCCGCTGGGTATAATAAGGACCTCCGTGGACGTTATCGGATATCACATGAGAGTGGTCAACGGGTCCGTCGTAACTACGAAAAATCCTCGCACGGCAGCAGGTTGAGAGATCTGGACATCCGATACATCCGTTCTGTTACCGAGCACACGCTTCTTCCCCCCTCGGTTCGGGGGAACCCGTCGCATGCCGAGTTTACGCACCGATGCGACTTTTTCCTGCCCTTATCGGCTTCCGACGAATCTGTGTTTCCACACTTCGAACCCTCGTAACCGACGAATCGTCCGCTGGAATCCCGTGGTCGCATGGCGATTGATTTTTCCGCTCCTTGTCCACGGGCTACCGACCGCCGTCCACTTCCTAATTAGAATTACTACTCGGTTCACTTTGTTCCACGGTCGGTTCGATCGCATCGAGTCGGGTGATGAAAATTTATCGCGCTCGGAGACTAATAGTCTCTGTTCGCGAACAGTGGTTCTTAAACCCTTCTTAGTTCGGTTCCGCGACAACCGAGGGTATTCTTACGAACGGGGTGTGATTCTCGATAAAAAAAAAGTCAATAGAAAGCGCGAAATAAAATTTGTCTGCGGAGGGACTCGTCTTCGAGAAAATGAATTTTAAACATTTTTTTGGGGCACGTGAGCAGAAGCTCCGTATTTTGCAACTTCGTAAACATATTAAGGAACGTGAACTCGGTATTGCGTCGCGAACACAAGCGCACGCTTTATCTCCGTACTAAACATTTTCTTTGAAAAAATAAATGATATAATATCGACAAAAGGCATCGTTTACAAATACGGATTGTTGATACGAATTCCAAAGTTGTATCGCAACTGTGGAAATTCCTGATTCGTTCGGCTTTCAACAATTGCTGTTTAAAAAAAGTGAAAACGATAATAATGACAATTTGTAATAGAGTAACGTAATGTCGAAACGAAGGATGTTTACTCACGGGAATTGTGTCAAAATTGAAATTAAGTCAAACGATATTTTGCGACGTGGCCGAAAATTTATTTGGAGAAAGAAACGCGAAGGCGTAGGAAAATGATCCGATATTACGTTTTTGGCGTATATTTTCACAAGTTCACGGTCGATTTGGTGTATTCAATAGGGACGATGGATCGTTCGGAGATTTTCGCGCAATAGCCGCGTTGAGAGATTCGCGGTAATGCATAAAGAGCCACGCTCGTTTTGCAGAATGCATTAATAGGAAAGCTCCTGGAAGCAACGAGAACGTCGATGATTACGGTTAGGGCCATTTATCTGCGTTAGCGCCTATTGAAGTAGCAATTGGAAGCCGGTGCGCGTTTCCATGTCGCGCGAAGTATTCATAAATTCATTTCGGCCGAACGACTCGCTTTATTACCAGCTCGGTAAAAAAAAAAAAAGCATAATCACAAATGCCCCTCCGGGAGGCCGGGGGGCGGGCGGGGGGGGGGGATAAATTCTGTCTTATGTTCTTCGTACTCGTTATTTTATCTTGACCAACTTCTGCGTCGTATTTTATCAGTCGATGGCTAAGAAATTTATACGAATTAAACGACAGGCTTGATGATTCGAAATAAATTTTTCGTTAAAAATATATCAAACTTGTCACTTAATTTAGACGAATTTTTTTAATACATTTAGAGGACAATACATCGGTTGTATATTTCGTAAATCTATAAAAGTAATCTTGTACGTTTATTTAGCGATGTATATAATTGGATTACAAAGTATTTTATTTCAAACAGTCGACGAGTCAACGCGAATTTTCGTTCCCGACGGAAGAAACAAATCGAGTTTCACGCACACGCGCGTCTATTTCAGGAAACGCGCGTGCAAATGAGCATATAAAGTGCGAATCAGCGATTCGCGACGATTTATTATGGTAGCTGAATTCGCAGCTCGAAGCCTCGTTCGTGCGCCTTGATTCATATGACTGGGTCGAACTCGAATATGAATTACAAATATGAATAATCAAACGGGATGATGGAGCGACCGAATAAAGCGAACGAAAAAATATTGCACGGGGCTTTGTGCCAGAGAAAGCAGAACGATGATATTTCACGAACTTTTTTTTAGACAAAAAACCAAATTTTTGAAACGAATATTATTTGTATATTTCCCCATTTCCAAGACTGAAATTCAAACAAAAATCATTATTAAGCAATACTGAAAATAGAGCTCTAAATAAGCTCGATTTCTATTTTTCAATTTTCACACTGCTCGAATAAAAACGCGAATTGAAAATGTGAAGTAAAATTTGATAGAGTCCAACTTGCCAACGAAACATACCTCGAACAAATCGTGCCACAAGAACAGCGGAATCTCGTCGTTCGCTTATTCGTTATTCGAGTAAGTTCCAAGTTCGAACGGCCGGCCAATTAAAACGCGCCGATAATGAACTACGGATGGATAGGATCCAGGGATCGTGTATCACCGGCACACGAGCGATAGATGGTTAGGCCGAGGAGTCTGAAAAGCGATTAAGTCGCTTGGCCGGTGAATCGTGCGCTTGGAAGATGCGGGTGTACGAGAACGAAATACGGCTGCAGTTGCAGCGAGCGCGCTGCACCGAAGCGCAGTGCCATTCGCTGACGCGCGATGCTTGTCTGAGCGGCGTACAGTGGTCTATAGATAGATTCACGGCGGATAAAGCTCGGTGCACGTAAGAAAATAGTAATTACGGCCACGATCGCCGCGGATAAGAAGGAGCAAGATAAAAAGGACCGATTCACGGCAACGGCATCGAACCGCAACCTCCGATCGCTATGCGCGACTTTTGTTACGCGGGTTTATAGTCGAGGAGAGACCCTTGGAGACCGAACCGAGGTCTCGTGTTTTTTACGTTTGCGTTGGGCAATATTTATTACGATATTTTCAAGGATCTTTTTAAGCAATTATCATTTTTGTACAACTCATGAAAGTTCGTCGTTTTTAAAAACTGCAATTCTCGGTATCGATACTAAAGAAAATTAACGTCTGTACATTAATCAGTTGAGTGGATTAGAGAGGGTCTCCGGGACCATTGCGAGCAAGGCGACGCCTTTGAACGGACCCCAGCCGCAGCTCCGATTATCAGTCGCTTTATGAATTTGTTTAATGATACGCATTATCGTGTATCGTCGCGGTAACGCCTGCATTTACGAGCGTCGCTGTGCGTCCCGTATTCGAGATTTAACCCGATAAGCCCGTTGACGCGTTCAATTCAGGACTTATGAACTAGACGAGGCCATTCACAAGCGCCGTCGGAGTTTCTACGGGTCGCAACAATGCCCGTGAGGTTGGCTGTCGTGTATAGGAGATCCCCGCGGATCCGAGCGTCATAAATTTCTCGTTCGTATGGGCGAACTTCTACGTATCCGACACGTGTCTCGAATTTCCCTCGGGTATGAACTTTCGTAGCGACGCTCGGCTTGGAGAGTTTACACGTATTTTCGTTCGACACAAAAGGTACAAATTGCGAACGCTTGAAATGTCAGCGCCCCTCCCCTCCCCTCCCCCCCTTCCCTAGGCTCCCCTTCGAAGCGTGCGTGCCACTTCGTGGGTACCTGGACGTTGAATTTTTGGAGAGATGCATTTCCTTGGATTCGTCTTGACGCTTTGACGCCCCGCAGTTCTTAGACGAATTCTATCATTTTGTTTAGAACTTGGAAAAAATGATCGAAAAGAACTTAAAACTTGGTACTCGAAATTTAGGTGCTCGGAGCATCCGTACCGTGCCCCCCCCGAACCATCACTTACCGTGTTCTAGATTTTGCTGCGTCTAACACAGTTGCATTGTTGCACAGTGATCGGTAATTAACGTAATCACCGTCGTTAAACGCGAAATCGCTAATAACAGCGGGCACATATTGCGAGAAAAGCGGTTATTTTTTAGAGTGGAAGAAAGTTATCCCGTGGCGGTTGGTATTGCCGGAGAAACCATAGTGGAGGGTAGGGGGAGAGAAAAATTGCATCAAATACGTAATAACGATAATTAACGGCCGGCGGTGTACAGGAAATGTCGTTAAAGGGAATGCCCATATACACGTTCCCGACGTTATGAATGTACGAGCGCATCTCGACGAGCAGCGGTTCTCAAATTTCACACTTTAACGCACCTACTCAGTCAAGGGAGATTTGAATTATCGTCACTTCGTCGCACTTCGAGGCAATCGCTTCTGTAATTTTTGCCGAGCAGTTCGATCACCGAACCAAAGTGCCTCGCAACCCTCTCAATCCCTTTCGAGGGTCCACCCGATTTGAGAACCGCTGCACAAGAGGAGGTTCGCTTCATAAATTTCTTCGTTACTTCGCGAAACGTCGCGAGAGAACTTAACATGTCGCCGACTTACGTATCCTCTCGTTCGACCCTTGAAGACTTATTGAGTACATAGATCCGTGCTGGTCCCAGTGCTCGTCGAGTTCTCGTATACACGCCGTTTATAAATCTGTCGTCGCAGCGGTCGCCGACTCTATGAGAGACCTCCGCGAGAGGAGCGGCTCGGCCGATGGGTTTCGACCGTAGAAAACACGATCCGTCTCGGCGAGACGAGTCGGTCCGGGTTCGTAGCGAACTGGTTACCCCGAAATTGATGGCACTCCTAAACGGTCCGGGAGGGAAGACTATTGAGAAGCGTCTCGCGGCTCCAGTCGTCGCGCCGACACTCCTCGACCACAGATCGTATCTTGGCCGAGAAATTGCGTTGCGTCACCTCGATGCTTGAAACACGAGACATTTTCTGGCGTTGTTCGGACCTGTTCGCGACGTAATCGGTCAGCTTTAGTGTCGCGGAGGACACCTGCTACAGCGTATTCATTGGAAGGCGGCCACTATTGTACAGGGCTGCTCCGTTGTATCGATAAAACACGTATGAACACGTATGAACACGTATAGACACTTTGCAGACGTTTCTTTGTTTATAAACACTTATAAACTCACTTAGAAACACCTCTAAGATTACGAACATTTTTAAGCTTGTAAGCGTTTATAAACCCTTATAAACTCTTTTACGTTTATAAACAGCTACAGACTCTTCTATGTCTATAAACACTTACAAACACTTTTGTGTTTATAAAACACCTATTAGCCCCGCACTGCGAATCAATGAAATCAGTCGTTGGTACGCCAGCATATCCCGTTGAACTATAAATCTCTCCCCAACAATTTACCCAGCCGCCTGCACTTGCTCGTCGATTAATTTCCCATCGAACGTTGCGTCTAGGTCGTGTCTAACATAAACATCGCCTTTCCCCCGTGCCATTTCCTCCAGCCCACGCCACGACGCGTCCCCGAGGAAGCAATTAAAAAGTCCTCGGATGAAATCATTTTCGAAATTCCCAGCGCCCCGCCAGGGTACAGCTCCGTCGAGATTCGATAAATCAGGCGGCGTGTCCGCGAGGAATTTACCATTCCGCTCGCTTCTGCCCCGTCGGGAATGCGCGAGCGTTTACACGGCCCCGATCCGCGTGGGTTGCGAATAATTCGTGGGCATCGCGAGTTTCCTTCGAAGGGGAATTAATTAGGGGGGCGGGATCGATATTCGCGCCGGCGGACTGGTGGCTTAATTGAATTTTCGTCGATTCCCTGCCGCCGCGCGTGGGCGTATAATGCGCACGTGGAAGAAGCTGGCTGCGGAAGGAACTCTCCTGGTAACCCAGTTCGTCTCTCGGTGCAACGACGCGTTGCGAAGTATGGCACTCCCTGCGGCGGTATTTATCCCCACCCAGTTTATTCGCTTTTGTCAAGAACGTAATGGCACCTCTGCTTCGTATGCAGAGGCAATGATAAGGCACCTTTTTGCCAAATCAGTTCCGAGGTGTGGAGACTTTTACGCACGGATACAACTTTTCTAGAAATTTAGTGGCATCGATTCCTCGTATATGAAACTAATGGCTCGAAAAATTCATCATGTTTCCATCACCGATGGATCATTCGTCTCCTAATCCGTGGAGCGGCGTGCATCACCGGTGGCTCGTGCATTATGCTGAACAACGTAACCCGATGCCGCGCCGCCCCATCTCGTGCACACGAAATAAAAATTGAACGGCACCCCCATGCATAAAAGTGTATATCAAATTTAATTGAATTATTTCCTGTTGCAACGTTAAAGTGTGAAATTATTGAATCGCAAGTTAAATTGAATCTTCAAATTCGGATCGTGTACGGTTCTTCCTCTGTTCACATTCGACGTTTGTTGGAATCGTAAAAAGCAACGGGTAGGGGCCTTGCGTCATTAGTCGCGATAAAAGTATTCTGTTACCGGGTACACCACACCTCCTGTCGACAGCTCACCGACGCGAGAAACACGCTAGTTCGCTCGACGAAGCGCCTGCCTCGTTTGGTTCGGTTTGAACCCTGCAATTTTGCGTGGAGCGGGATCTCGCCAGACCTATCGGCCCGTAATTACACGCTGCAACGACCTAGCGCCTCGAAAAATAGCTTATAAACCGATTCCCGACGCCGTAGGAGGGAAGATTCGACGATATATCCCTCCGCTTCGGCGTTGCTACTTAAAACGCGAAACTCCGTCATCGATCCATGTTTCGGTTTCTTACGTTCTTTTTCTTGGGAATAATAAAAAAAAAAAAAAAAAAGAAAGAAATATTTCGAGTAATTTCGCTCGCTCGCGATCGCCTTCGCGTCTACCTACATTACGCGCGTAACGTAAACATCAGATTGAATCGTTTTCGCACGGCTCGACGGCGGTCGTTGTTCTTTTGTCTGAAAAGCGTCAGATTTCTCTGCACGCGCAACTGAAAAAGTCTGGGACGTGGAGGGGGTCGCGTGAACAGAGAAATTATACGGATGATGAATTGCTTTTCACTTACGTAAACCTGTTTCTGCTAAAATTAAGAAACAAACGAGCAGTACTTTCGTTCACGCCTGGTATCAACGCGTCGACGACGCGTCCCAGAGGCGTTGAAGGCATTTTAAAATTGTCGCACCCTTTCGGCTGACTGAAAAAAAAAAAAAAAAAAACATGAAAATTTGTATACGATCACTGTCTTATTATCTCTTATTGATATTCTTCGTGAAAAGCTCACGTATGCGGCCACGAAACGTTTCGTTAGACCTAATAGTTAGTTCGATCGTGATTATTATTATGTTCGGGCTCTCGTAAGAGCCGTCAAGCGTTTCGCACGTTTAATTCCATCTTATTTTCCTTTCAGCTGTAGTCGTGCGGTATTTGACGAGGCGGTACATTGGCGAGTACAGCTCAACCAGCGGTAAGTGGTTTCAGGAATCTCTTTTCCTCCATTCGTATCCACTCATCTTCTCGTTCAATTGTTTCTTAAAGTAACGAACGTAAACTTGTTACCAAATTCATTTTTCCGTCACGGAACTCCCCTAAAAATAGAAGCAGAAAGTGACAAATTTTTCGAACGTTGTTTCGATAACTACCCAGTAGCCGACTGTTGCGGTTCGCTTTAATTGCGCCTCGTAACGTTTTTTTTTGTAGAACAGAAGTGGGGGTAACGCTCCCATTACGCGTTTAACTCGCACCGTGTTATTTTACCAATAGTTTCGAAATAACAGTCATGTTCTAAGAATAATCGTCGTGGTTCGCGAGTACAAATTGAACGATCGTGCCTCGAATGGGCCTCGGAAAGGGGAGAACAACTTCTTCCCCGCGGAGTATCGAATTCTCGGAATGCGGATCGCCGTATGAAATGCGATTATCTAGACTCCTTACTGCGAGTTCCAGTTCCCTAAAGCTATGCACGCCCGTGGGTCGTGACGGGGCACCAAGATTTTCAAGGAGATTCGCGAGTTGTTCTTTTTTCTTTTTTTTTTTAACGAAACCCCGTCTGGGTCTGTCGTGTTTCACGGTAACAATGTGTAGAATACTAAAAGAACGCTGGAAACGTTGGCAAATGTGTTCGATGCATCGGTGAATGTACAGGGTGTATCTGAAACTTATGGAGAAACTTTAAGATTGGAAGAGTCAATCCTAAAAACTAGGAATTTTTTAATTTAGAATTTTTAAGCTTAGAATTTTAAGGAGTTGGAGAAGTTTTTAGCATCGTGTCACAGTGTATATCGTTGAGAATTTTTGAGCTTGGAATCCTTAAGCTTAGAATTTGAGTGGGTTAAAGGATCTTTTAGCATTGGAACACAGGATATCTCGTATCGCCCCTTCTGCGCATCAATTGTAAATAGGCATTTAATACGCAGAGCGTTGCTAGAAATATGGAACCTTCAAGATCAAATCTACGCGCTTATACGAATCGAAAAGTCCTTTGCCGTTTTTCAATCGGAGGTTTCATGCTCAAGATACGATCAGCTGACTGCAATACAAATCGTCGCGCTCCGAGAGATGCTCCACTAACCCTTCACTTGCTTCTATCTACACAACCAAGCTTCCAATTGAAAAGTGCTAAAGAACTCATCGACTTCTTTTTACCCAAAGACTTGATCCTAAATTTGTCAACAATATTTTCCACCGCGTATTCATGAAAGTATCACGAATGTATCGGTGATATTCTCCCCATGAAAATGATCACAAGCGCAGCGTATGTTTATCGATCGATTCGACGATTGTGAGCGATGATAGGTAAAGTAATCACGAAGTAATCACTGCCCAACTCCGTGCACGACTCCGGTGAATCGTAAATTGATCGCGCCGACGAACAGGTAGGCAGGGACTTAACGTAATACATTCGTCAGAAAACGAGAAGGTGAAATCGAGCGATCTCTATTATTTACCGAAGTGAAAACCGAGACGAAGACTAGGCCTGGTCGCGATTGTAAATCGCGGCCTATTATACGCGCGAGCGCGCTCATCGGTCAACGGTCGCCTGTGCGCGCGCGTGTGCCCGCGGGAATACGAATTTCCATCGGATGAACGAAAAATAACTGATACGATTACATTCCACGAAGGTAAGACGTACGAAAAATGGCTCCGAATTTTTCCACCGACGAACAACCAGATCCTTCGTAAGCATTTTCATTTTCTCCATTCTCACGGCCCGCGGAGCGAATTACACGGCTGGAGGAGCGCGACGCCCGCGTTCGTAAAGGTTGGCCTAATGAAAAGGCGTCACGTAACCCGTACGTGGTTTTCGAGGGGGACGATAATAGCGGCGAGGCTGGTAGCGCGATTAACGAAAGCGATCTATGAAATGGACCATTGTACTGTCTCGAGAAGTGAATGACACCGGCCGGTGCAGCTCAGAGGAAATTGAATTCTCCGCGCGCCGCGAGATCCGCGACGCGCAGATTGAAATAATGCGGGGCAATAGATAACGCGATTGTCCGCGCCGTTCTATGACCAGCCGCCAGGCTGAGTCACGTGTGAGTGCTCCAGCGATCAGGTTACTCCAAATTTTTACCCTGCTTCTCGGAACAAAGGAATTACTTTGCAATCGTTTACACTTTGTTATTTCTATATATTATATATATATATATATTTTTTTTTTTTACCCTAAAAATGAGTATTTCAAAGAAACCATTCGTAGAATTAAATTCTTCGTCATCAAATTATATTAATACCAGTTTATATGCGCTGTGATATTCTTAGAAGACAAGTTCACGTATGATATATGTGTGTCTCAGCTGCTGGGAAAGGGTTAAGCGAATACAACCCTAGTCGTTATTCGTTCCCGCACCTTGCACCGTTAGGAACGGAACCGACCGTGCGATTATACCATTGTTCCTCTTTGCAACCGAGTTTCACATAGTTGCAATAGAGTCGCGTCGGAAGGGGAAGAGAAACCTAGCAGCCGGTTAACTCGGAACACGCGAGCGCTACATCTCAATCGTCGACGTGTTCTCTGTTGGCGATTTTTTTCACGTCGCTCACGAAAGCCGTTGCTCTCCGCTGTAAAAATCGCCGCGGTTAATCGCTGGCGGAGGGAAAATCGCGGCAAAAGGAAGAACGATACAGCATCCACACGCTCCGACAGGTGATCGAGCCGGGAGGATTTTTATCGCGCTTGGAACCGCGCGGCGTGGTAGAGGTTTGCCTTCTCGTAACGACTCGCGCTTAACTGCTCGCGCATTCGGAGCAAGAAGAGAGAGTAAAGGCCGATACCCACGGGGATGGGGGCAGGCGGTGGACTTTTGAGAAAATTTTAACGGCGATAGTTCACAAATTCGAGGACAGGAAGGGCGGGGTTTCGTACAGTAGAGATTCCCAATTGTTTGGAATTAGTGGGTTCGAGCAGAGGGGTTCTCAATTTGTAGCATTAAGCATAGTATCGTGATAGTTCTCGAAAGAGGTTCTATTTTGGTCAGTTTTAAGTACGTGGACATGGTACTCAAATGAAAGGGATTCTCATAAGGATTACGAAAACACGAGCCTCCAGTCGTTCTCATCCAGTTTCGGTCGCACTCGAAATTATGTCTTCGTGGTACTCGAATGAAAGGGATTCTTATATGGATTTCGAAAACACGAGGCTCCAGTGGTTGTCATCCAGTTTCAGTCGCACTCAGTACGTCTTCATAATACTCAAACGAGAGGGATTCTCCATAAGTTACGTAAATTATTCGATACAGGTCGAGACCTTTCCCCTGATAGGGTCGGTGGGAATCGACCTTAACGCGGGACGAAGAAAAGAATGGAAACGCGCGGCACCGATAGCCAGACTCTAATTCAAGGGTACCAGGGTAAAAATCTTAATCATGGCGCCTCGCGAGATACGACGAGATCTCGAGGGCATTCTAGCGGTTACAGAAATACACAGAGAGCGAAAGAGAGACACGAGAGCAGCGTCCGCCCGAAGAGGGCGGAGATTTAAACACTCGATATGAAATAGAGCCCATGGGGAGGGTCTGCAGAATGCAGATCTCTCCCATAACTCATGGCAGGCTACCTTGCCATAATAATTGCCGTGCACGCTCGTGGATGCATAAGCTATGACGCCGTCAGAGCTCGCGGATGTCCGCTGGCCGGAAAAATCCGCCCTGGGCAGGTGTGTCGCGATAGCTTTTCCACCTGGAAGCCGAACAACTCCTCCTTTATGCACATATCTTCGAGATTCATACGGTAAATAAATTTAAATATTCCTTTAACTCGTAATCAAAAGAATCAAGCGAAAGAAGTTTAAAAGATGCTAATAAGTAGGTTAGATGATTCTTTGAACAGTACAAGAAAATCGTATTCGAAAAGAAAAATGAATACTTGTAACTGGAGTGTAGATTTACTCGAATAATAAAAATAGAAACAGCCAGTAGGTGTACAGGTTTTCAATTTCACCTTTGGGTACAGCTAGACGAAGCTCTCCTCGAGATCATTCGAGGAAAAGTGTCGTTGAATCCATTTCTCCGTAAATAGAGGCTGACAAAAGCTGTAACTGGACCTTTATTTGCTCGTATCTTTTTACCAGAGTATCACACGCGCGCGTCGTCGGAGATACTGTTGCATACAATGAATAATAAGCTTCTTAGGGTATTAGTAAGCGCAATAAATTTGAATTGTCGTGATACGTTGGCGAAGGTGGGTTCCATTTCGTCCGTATCGGAAAAGTGGGTGCGGTGTGTACGCTTCGGGTAACGAAACATCTGTCTATATCGTTAATGTTGGGTTACGTATATCTTCTGTATCAGTTAGAGACCAGTTCGCAATTAAATTCCTATTCAATCAGTCAAGCAATCGGTAGCACTTACTTTCCAGTATTATTTTACAATATTACCAATAACAACGTCCGCCATTTTACAGCGCGTGAGAACACATCCGCCATCTTGACGTGGCGTCCCCTTACGTCGAGCGCGTCGAATAATCGGTATTCCATCATCTATCGGTCGCGATATGCGCGCAGCGCTCCGTGATTGTTTCGATTTCGATTAACAATGCAAATCTCTTTCGCTGGTGTTCGTTGTGCGGAATAATTCTAGACAATGATTTAGAAAGCGGGTCCACCCGTGCATTTGTCGATCGTTCCGCGGATGGGAACGTTTTGTCCGCGGTCCACGAGAAACATGGGGACGAGATTAGATCGTGCATCCCGATCGCTCGATAGATCACTCCGCGAATCGATGGCTCACGTACCACCGTTATGCGAACGGATTTCGAACTTACTTCGGGCTACTTATTGGAAGGGACACCTTTCATCGTTCTTAGGTTACGATAACAATACCGCGAATTTTATACATTTCAAAAGATATTAATCGAAAGATTCGTGGACTTATGGTCCGAAGCTAACAGCGCCGATACCAATAATATTTTTATTTTTTTGTGGACTCGAATTCGCTATTTTTCTCCCCGATATTAAATAAATAATAAATATTAAAAACGTTAAGAACCACTGGTTTATTCGTCGCGGTCGTCGACCACGTTCCTCCCGCATCGAGAAATCAAATTTAATTTGAGCCCCGTTGGCTCCGATTGCCCATTACTTTCTACCATGCAGATTGTTCTTCATGAACAGCAATCAATTGTAGGAAAGGCATCCTAGTCGAACGTCGATTCGAGATAAAGCTTTCCGCGTGATTGATCGAAAAGAGATGGGAATTTCTGAGCGATGGAGAATCCGATACGAAACGGCGCTGGTCGTGTGATTGGTTGTCACCGTGGCTCTACGTTCTATCGGCGGTGATTTCGAAAGCAGGGGCGCGACCCCTAAATAGGGACACGTTGCGATTCGAGGGGGATTTAGGAACGGACAGAAAATTCTATCGTAGGAAAATTTATTCATTCATTTATTTATTTTATTCAATTCGAACAAATTTCTTCGATAGTCACGGAGAGTACATTTGTGGAACTGACAAGAGCTACAAGCGCAAACTTTTGCCTGAAACTTGAGCATAAAAAAAGAATTTGTCACTTTCTACCTTCGTTAACGTCGTCAGCGATATTCCAGGCGCGTGGAAATTTTTTGTTTCCTCCTTGATTCTATCGCAGCTCGGATCTCACCGTAAATACTTCCTGCAAGGTTTTACGGTCGCAATCTGCGTGGAGCATAAAATAATTGTCGCAACGAACGACCGCGTCGCGCGTACCTCCAATGCCACGTTCCAGTTTTTCATCGATCGTTACGGAGCATTGGCTTGTCGCGACGCTGACAGCGTCGCAGGAGTCAACTTTAAGGGGTCGATTAAGCAATTATCCCCCACTTTGATCGGATCGACGTGCAAGATTATCCGCTTCCTGGTTACGTCCAGATTACCCGTAATTTCCCCAGGGAATTAATTAATATCATCGTTAAGGCGCCTCCTCGGCATCTGGACGACTCGGCTTTCGATTTACGTCAACGTACACCGGGAGTCAGTCTGTCGGACGGGATCGATTCTCGCTGACCGTGAGGGTGCGAAGAATTACCGTTTCGCTCCATTGTTTGTGCCCGTTCTTCTGGTACATGTCGGGGTTCGATTCCGTGAATTTAATTCGCCTCGATTATTTTCGCGTTCGATTGTCAGTGCGATTTTAGGAGTCACCGGAGTGGTTGCGGTTCCTAGAAAAATTACATTCGCGATCTGTAAATAACAGGCTTTATTTATATATATATTTTTTTAAAGGTAAACGTATACTACTCAGAAATCCAGAAAATTTTCCAAAATCGAACATTCCAAGTAGACAATCAACAACATGGTGAATATATTCCAGAATAAGGGAGAAACCTCTCCAGTGTATCGGGATGGAAGTTGAGTGTTCCATTCCGTTGGGTCGAAATTAAAACGGAGTACAGATTGAAACGGAAGAATTAACAGACGTGAAGCGATGAAGGGGGTCGGAGATAGACCAGCTCGATAAGCGTTATTCCGCGGCGGAACCGATAATGTATATCATCGCGTTGGCAATTTCAGGAATTTCACGCGAGACGGCCTTTCTCGCGGCGTCGAACGATCTCGGAGGCCGGAGGCCGTCTCGAAATTAAATTTCTATTAACCTGCCGCGATTTTTCCGCGCTCGACATCGCATCACCCACGCCGGCCCCGAGGAAAACGGACTTTCACCGTTCGAGGGCGTTTTCTCGCGGAAAAAGCTGGTCCCCGCATTCAGGCTGTATCGCAACGCGTACACAATTCATTTCACTGACGAATGGGGAACGCGACGTCGATGAACTGCTAATATTATATTAAATAAAACGTTTGATTTTCTAAAATTTGAAATATAACTCGTAACAGAACGTGTCTGTTTATATTCACGGCGCTTAAAATCACCACCGAGTGATGCATCGCCAGAATTGTTACTGCTTAATTATTATCGATACAAACCTACATTTGTTAACTTCCCTATAATTCATACTTTTCAAAAATTCCTATCATGATTTCGTCACCGCTCGTCGCGAATCTCCTTCGCGTCGACTCGTCTTGGAATTGGCGGGAATCGTTCGGAGCGACGCAGGCGCAGTTTGCGATTCGTTTCACGCGTGATGCGCGCGTCGTGGAAAATATACGATCGCATGCTGCGGCTACCGTGGGCCCCGATGCGATCGTCGGATGTAAATTATCCGCAGATAAGAGAATCTCGCGCCGCGGCGATGCGTCAAAGTTTCAAACGATTTTTGCCCGACGATTCGAAAATGAACGCGAGGGACCAATAGCCGGCGATCTTGATCGAAAAATTCCATTTATCCGAGGGGGATCTCCGTCGAGAGACGAGAGAAAAGGGGGACGGAAAGAAGCCTCTGTGTATATAATACTTTATTTTAACTTTTACAATCTACTTTCATTCTCCATCTCTCTCACACATTCTCTGGTCTTATAAACTTGCAACTATTCTTATCTACTTATATAAGTGTAACCATTAAATCGATGTATGCTGCTGTGCTCATGATCCTCTCTTTAGTTTATTTTCTTTGGCCCCCTGCTTCTTTTCAACTCGCTATTCGACGATAGTCAGTCGAGGTGATATACGGTCGTTTTAATTCGAGAATCCCTCCAGCCCTACACTATGCTACTTTTTACAAAAATTCCAGATACGAGGTATGAGAAAGTCCCAAATGAGTTTATAGGTCGAAATGATCGTAATCGACTTTTTCGTGCTCTTCAAGGGCCCCCGTCACGCGGGCACAGTTCCACGGGGGAAAGTTACGCGTCATTGTCAGCAAACGACGTAATGACAGAGCGGCGCGACGCCTGGCGTCACCGCGTCAAATCGGAATTGTCGTTACTAACTGGTCCGCGACTTTCGCGCATTAACCGCGTTTTCTATTTCGCGGGAAACTCCGAGTTTTACGTTTCGCTCGCATATTCGCGCAATTGCGCGAAGCCTCTTATCTTTTTCCACGTGTTGCTTCTACGCGTTATAAAAATATCGAGGTGTAGTTCAAAGATGCTCGTACTTCACTTCGTCACGAGTATAAAATTCGAACCACGTGTGTTCGTGATTGCCTCGTAACTCTTCTAATTTTTAGCGAATCCAGATGAATTTTTTTTTTAAGCTGCCGCTTATGATCCGACAGAAAGTATAGCTTACTAACCTCGGTCAACGGCCCTACAGTAAAACACTCAAGTTAGCACGAAAATAGTTTCCATTCCAGACACTTGATAACTCCATCGAGTCCAGTAATAATATAATTCCATAAAATACAATATAATCTTCATCTCCACACTTGGGTTGCCCCCGAGCAGTGGCGGGAGTTGCGCGTACCCGTAGCCAGCGGCCGTCGCTGTACGTCAGGATCTGTATCGCCTCCAATTAATCGCGAATTTCAATTTCTTCCGTTCGTCGTACGGCAGTTGAAGCCGTTTCGCATAGAACTCGCGCGACCGAGGACACCAGATAAATGAGAGACGTAAATCACCCGGCGTTACGTTGAGCTCGAAGGAAGTCCTAGCTAGGGAGATAAGAAAAAACCGAATAATTTGAAGAATTAACAGGGATTTTACCCCAGTGACGGTTTCACCGTCGCGGCGGCATTAATATTGCCCGCTGCCTCCTAGAGATCGATCTCGGCCGGGTGTACGGTTTCCACTTATCGTTTCACGGATCGCCCGACCAAGGACGCTAGGCTAGATCCAACGATTACTCGTCCGAGTAACCGGTAAGATCTCTCTCGATCCTCGAAGAGGACTGACGGATCGATTTCATTATCCTTGCCGAGCGAGCTCGTACGTCTTCTCTCGCGGGGGCTCCTTTCGCTAGCTCTGTATATCAGCGGTGCACAACTTCCGACGTGAAACACCGTTACAGCTTCGATAAATCGATTGTTTTCGCATCTACTGAAAGGGAGAAACTCCTAAAATCCCCTCCTAAAATATCGTTCGAATCGGGTGAAAATCGACGGAGCTACGAATGTTTTCGTGGACCGCGTTCTTTGAGAGCGGGAAGAATGCACTCGAGGACACCTGCGTGTACACTCTGTTACCATTTAGAAATCGTGGAGTATAGTCACCTCAGGGATAGCGACGCAAATCACTCTGCGATCTTGAAACAGTTAAAGATGCGTTCTTCTTGCGTGCCAACGGTACAACCACGTACAGTAATCGCGAAGGCCGTCAAAGTTTTCAATTTTAAAGCCTTCCGCCTCCACGCACGACAAAGTATATTTGCGTTATTTATCATTTCTCTTTTTCCTTCATTTTACGCTAATCTGTCTGCGTGTTGCGCATCCCTGGCCGTTGTACTCGCAGCGTCTTTGCCCGATAGGGTTGTTCAGGCATGCCTTCTCCTCGCCTATCGTTCATCAAGGCGTCAGTATAATCTCGTTCTACTCTGTTACAGATTTCCTGTACCGGCACAGCGTTACCATCGATAACGTTAGTACCGAGGTCGAGATACTGGACACTTCCAGGTGCGAGGTAAGTTCCACGATGTTTTCTACGTTTCGTTTCTGTTTGGGCGCCGGCATTTTCGCGGCTGGCTAGCCAACGGATCCCGGTGCTCTCCGACTTGTCCGCGTGCCACGGCGCTCGACCCGCTGCTGGTTAATTTCACTCGGCCGAGACGAGTTTATGGTAATGTAACCGAGGAGGGGAAGGGAGGGGAATTCTAACGTAGGTATGTGTTCTTATTGACTTTCTTTTCTGCGAAAGCTTCACGGGGTGGATTTGCTCGAGCGCGACGGAGCCGATATAAAACTCTCGTTTTCTTTGTTTTTGCTTTTTTTTTTCTTCACCTTCTCCTCTTTGACTCGGGACGATTTACATTCGAGAAACGGACCGGAGAGGATCTCGGTGATTCCGGTAATTGGCGCTAAATGAAATTCCGCGACGAACGGGTGAGGATGTTAATTGCGTGAAATGGCTGACAGGTCCTTCTCGGTGTCGCTTGAAATAAATTTGTTTAAATAAGACGTGAATATAAAATATAAAATTCACGGTTTGAAACATAGAGTATATAACGTACAATATGAAATAGTCAGTATATGTAGTATTGCAACCCCATGTCTAACGTAATGAGTTCGATAAGAACACTACTGATAGAGTAGGACGATGCTCCAGTGGGACAAGTGCTCGACTGCTGATCCACGGGTTTTATTCCTGCATATGTAATATATCGGATGAAATATAGGGTACAAATTATATTACACGCATAAAAATTAAAGGCACGGCTCTATTTACTCCCGTACTCGTCGTTTCACGCACTCGCGTGATCTACGTCGAATAAATCACGGATTTTCTCGCGTATCGCGAGATATCTTTGGAGCCGACAGCACGTGCAAACCGTTTTAAACCGGAGAGATTTCCGCTCGCACGGATCACAAATTATTCGTGCCCCCCATCCGCGAAAAAATGGTCACCTAATGATCCCCGGGGATTATTGATGGATACACGACATAGATTGCCGTTAAAATCTCACTCGGACACGGTGAAAATGTACGTTTACGGCCGGTACGTTTATTTGACAGACTGATTTGCCCGCGTGAGTTATGCCTTAGTTGCCAGCGTTTCGTTACCAGCTGTAAATTATCCGAGGCTTCCAACGGGATCGTCGGCTTCGATTTCTGCTTTACTAGCGAGCTCCGCGCTGATCGTCCACTTTCCACGCGAGTTTATCCCGTCTTTCGTGAAGCATTAACCTATTCGCGCATTGTGCTTGTTAGATAAAATATATTTTTAATACCTGAAATATTCGTACCCACTGTGTCTATCGAAGAAATTTCTTTAAATTGAACGGTAGTGTTCGTTTGTATAAACATGTTGCTGTAGATGGATATATAAATATGAATTAATTTAGGGTACGAATATTTATGGGTCCGACTGTACGCGATATGTATACATTCTTCGCACGCCAAATCCTTCCTGCTGCGTGCCATCGTCGCCTTCGACAACCACTGTTAACCATCGCCAACCCGACCAACAAAAATTCGCATTTCTAGCCGCGTCGGTTAAGCGTACTCTTTGCTGGCGTAATTCCTGCTGCGTCATCGTCAGGTTACACCGCCAGCGCGACAAACGCATTCCCCCGTTTCGATGTCTTCTTTTGGATTTTTCCCTCCCGTCGCCCTTTTTTTCCCCGCTCTCGAGTGCACAAGTGCGCGTGCACCGGCCGCTTTTATATTTATCTTTGCGTCGACGGTTGTAAACACGACTATTTCAGTTTATGCACTCGCGGCCGAACCGCGACGAGAGAAGAGCGACTTCCCTCCTTTTTATTTTGTTTGTTTTGCTCGTTTCACCCCGCGGGGCGTAAGGCCTGCGATGCTCATTGTGAAAGTCACGATGAATCATTACGCTCGCTGGGCAAACTCAGCCGAGGAACGTTTCGCAACGAGCTGCCGTTCGTTTAGCGGCTTTTTGCCACCGCGCGAAACGGCCCGACCCCTGTCCTCCTCGCACGGGGAATTCGAGAAGGTAAACAGAGCCTGTTCTCGACGAAATTGCCAAGTGGGAGGATTGTTTCGAACCGAGTAGACGATGGATGTTGGTTGTTTCCCGAACGCTTAGAAATTAATTGAGGGGTTGTGTAATAATTTTATTCGTTTCTAGAATAGCATTATATTGATCAAAAAGTGGATGAGTTCAGGATCGATAAGGAATAGAATGTAGTTTCCAAAGGAATAAAAATTAGAGTCGAGGCGTTTGGCTCCTATCAAAAATTTGTCACCAAACCTATTTCTATACTTAATCTTTTTCTATTTTTACTTCTCGTTTGAATTAACGAGAAATAAAATTTAATTATTAACGCCTCTCGAAACATTCACGAAGTGTTCTTCAACTTCTGTTTACATAACGTTCTACTGATTCGCATTTTTTTCTTATCCCAACCAACTTGTAACATTTCACGAATAACACGTTTCCTCATTTTCTATTTTCCTGTGTCCATACGCGCAATAATACTTCGATTTTTTCGCCAACTGGTGGATAAAAGTTTCCAACTTCTTTCCGAGCGTTGTCCAACGTGTAACTCCCTCGCGTGTTACGTACTCGGTACCGGTAGATACTAATACACTCACCAAGGAGAAACAACCGAACAATCGGTCGCAGTGACGTGACCTTCTAATGCGGAATGATTTATACACGGTTTTTGAGCAATTCGAGTCCGCGGCGGCGGTGGCAATAATTTACGGACGACGGAGAACAATGGCTCCGCGCCGTCGAGGGCAATATAAAAAGACCACGGTGGAATCTCAATGAGGATTCCGCTCTGGCTGCGTCAGGTGAACACACGACGATCCGTGAACGTGGCCCCGAGCCGATCGCGTGCGACTGTACGCGCGCGCGGCCAACGCTCGCCTAGATACGAATTTAAAGGCGATCGTTATTCAATTCAAATACGCGGCTAACGGGCCTTGTCGTAGGATTTCCGCTTCGACGTTCGCGTGCAGTTCGTTACCGTATTCTAGAAGAATCGGGTTAAGGAAGGTCAGGTCGGGACGATCGACCTGAAACCGGCCGATTCAGCCGAGATTTGGGTTAAGTAAGGTCAGGCTGGTTCAAACGACGCGTCAACTGACGATTGCGAAGCGCCGAGAACTTGGAATCGAATACTAATCGAGTCGAAAGAATTCCAGTAGAAGATTCGAACAATTGATTATTCGGATGTTGTTCGAATGCCGTTCGGCTTTAGCCAAATTTGTAAACATTTATTTACCCGGATACCTCTTCGTTTATTCAGAGCTAATCGTCGCGAAGTTACGGCAAACCAGGCTATAATGTTCCCCTGGTGTTTTTTAAATCCCGATTTTTCGAAGTCGAGGTCCGAGATTCCTTCCAGCTGATTAAATAATAGTAAAAAAAGAAAGGAACGAGCGATGCACCCGCACGCCACATACGTTCCCTCGTCTCCAAAAGGAATCCAACACATTCCTTATACGTTGGCCCGTACTCACGGTACACTGACTCGTCCCGTCTTATTCGGTAGCCCCGCAACAAGACACGATCCGAGCCCCAGGTTGTTTTTAGCAAACTGGTTTTTCTACCCGGGGCTTACAATTACCGGCTTCCTTTTTTGCGCTCTGCTCCCCCAAATGTTTGCACCTGTCGCTTAAAAGGCTGCGAACCGTGGCCCAGGATGGCATACCTGGCGTTGTCGGATTAGTCCGCGGATACGCTAAGAATTTTTCGACCGTCCGGTTGCTCACGCGTAGTATCGCGATTCGATGCGATATTACACGGATTCATTCATTAAAGTCCCCCCGCGATTCATTCACGAAGCTTCAGACTTCGACGCTCGATTCGCTCGTGCGTATACAGGGTGTACTGATACGCAGAGGCGATTCTACGTGGAAAACTGAGTCGAAATGTGGAGTAAAATTTGTTCGCACGGAGCTCCAGTCTCGAGATAATCGACTCGAAGAACGTTTTGGGCCACGCAGTTCACCGAAATTGGAGTCGTCGAGTGTCTATTTCGCGTGAAAGTATTCTATATGTAAAATCGAATCGAAAATGTAGAGTAACATTTTTCTGTGTGGGGCTCCGTTATCGAAGAAATGGAATCCAAAGTCGTTCGTGGCACAGAATACTCAATACGATTCTCTTACAATTAATTTTAGTCCCGTGAAACGCGTGCCCCCAAAAATATCAAAAATCAATTCTCTCGGAAACGCAGCTCCCCTACGAAAAATCTTTCATACACTCAGTGACCTGAATTTTGCCCAAAGAATATTTTGCCCGGTACAAAACTTCTGTTTCACAAACCAGATAAAGACACAGATTGATCGCTTCAGGAGTGTAGATCGTAACGAGTAAACGCGATGCTATTTGCGGTAAACGCATTACGTGCCAATTTAGTTGGAACAATCTGCAAATAAAACCAGCTCGGAAACAAGCGACACCGATGCGCGTCGTCTCGCAATGCGATTCTATTTGTATCGGGCGCGCGTTGCACCGACGTGCCGTGCGTTTCACACATTCGTGGAACGCCGTTTCAATGGCTACAACTTGCGCCATACGGCGCTGGCGAGCATCAACGGTGCAGCATCCCGGTGTAAACAATGCCCCCTCGCGTTGGAAGAGCGTCGGGAGATGCATGCACCGTTACCGCATAGATTCAATAAATAATACGGTACAGGAAGCCGTGCCACCGATTTGTATGTACGCGCTTAGCAGCCAGTCCTCTGGGACTGGCGATCGATCGTTTCGTCGCGTATCGAACCAAAGGAATCTCGACGATCGTTATCGGCGAGGTTATGCAACTTATCGTTGACAACGTGTCTCTTTAACTGGGAGAATTTTATCGATTTCCGCAGCGACACTAAAATTGAACGATCACGATTGCACACTCTAAAGTTATTACTAAGTCGACTCGTGACACTTACAGAGCGGTGGAGCTCGAAACTTTTTCGCTCTCAGACCAGGTGAAAAAGTATGGAGCTCACCCACTCTACGAGCGCTCACAAAGCGGCTGAGTAAGTAAACCCGATCCATCATGATGTCTGGTTTACGGGGAGTGTTCTAAAGAATAGAATTTATTCGAGGTAGCAACGCTGAAAAGGCACCTGACAAAAACTCTGGCATGTGTACGATCGGTTAATGAGCCTTCGTGCAAAAGGAGGATACGAGGCAAGATTAGGCCGCGGTGTGTACCGTTTACAATAGGATTTTACAGCGGGCGCGATATATCGGCGTAGAGGAGTTTAAGTATTGCTGTCGGATAGCGGATTTAACGATCTCTGCCCCGGCGCGCAGTCGCGCTGGCTTCCGAGCGCACCACTGCCACACTGATCCACATCGATATCGATATCCGTAGATCCTGTTCTTAGCAGACAGTGGTTGGGTAGCGTTATTCGCGTTGTAGTCCCGTTGAACCAGAAATCGCGTTGCAGGAATTGGTGCGCGGGTCTAATACGGAAACGCTGCTGCATTTGAGCATTGAGACGATTTAGAAGTGGAGCGTTCTCGCATTTCGGGGGTGAAGGTAGTGGGAAAGTGAAGCTATTTGGAGTTGAAGCTATTCCTTACTGAAGCTACAAGTCCTTTCCACCAAATAACCCCTAAGGATACCAAACAATAATCGCGAAACGCGAATCCTAATCACAGAAAACTCCCCTTCGACTGCACGAATTGTTCCTCCAAAGGTCCCTCTCTATCATTTATCGCGTACCAAGGCCCAGGAATCTCACTTTTTTCGAATCGACAGGATCCCAGCGATAGAAAATATTGGAAAGTGCCGCGTCCCTGGAACCGATTCGAGCGCAAATGTCAGCGAGCAAGAATGGCCAATTATCTCGATATTAAACTAAGCAGCATCAGGCGTTCTCCAGGCTCTAAACAGTTACGATTGCGTCAGCGTTGCAGCGTTTCGACAGCCCTATTTCATGGTTTTTAATGGCGGCTAGCGGACCGGTGGAGATACCGGACGCGAGGGACATGGAGCGAGTCGAGGATCCTCGTGTAAAAGGCACTGGGACAAACAGCGGTGCCGTGTGGTGGCTCGGGCGAAAGACGGACGCTAAAGTGCATAACCCGCGCGGTACAATCTTCCCAATTATCCGGCTGCAACGCAACGCATCCATTCATTGCCTCGGCGCAGATACAGCCGGAGATATACATTCTCTAGGCGTATCTGCCTAGTAAAGTCCTGTTCGAAGCCAGCCCGGCGTTTCGACGCGATGTTTATGGCAGAAGTTAGCGGGACGTGCCGCTTAAAGCGCGCTTAACCCCTGCCAGCGGAACGCAGTCTAATCTAGCGAATTGTCCATTCCCAGGCGCGTTTATACGCGAATATCGATTCGCCGCGGCGATAGAGGTTTCAGAGGAGTGTCGAAGCGCGAAACGCGCGTCACGGCCCGATACGGAGTCAAAAGTCGAGAGATAATAGCTGTTTAAAGTGCAGGAATCGATTGAGCTTCGCTGGGGTCCCAATCGCGGACCCAACGGGCCACGATGAGGAGTCAAAAGTCGAGAGATAGCGGTGTTGGATTTAAGTGCAGGCATCTGTCGTGCTGGGACCAACGTACTCCTTGGATTACGTCCGGCGACTGTTTGGAGAGCTTCGTCAGGAGTTTTGCGACGTGGGAGCTGACCTCGCGAGTGGCGGGGCAACGCGAAGACTCTTCCGCTTGTAGAATGACTCTCGAGGAAGGAAGAGAAAACATAGAGTTTTGTTTTTGATCCGTCGGAGTACGAGTCGCCAAGGCCACCTACCGGACCTGAAGAACCATCGAGAAAAGATGGCTCTGCCAAAAGAAACATTCTTTTACCTTGCCATCTTCTTGTAGCCAAGAGGTACACGTGTTCATCGAGCTAAACTCGAAGGTACTCCGATAAGTTGCAACATGGATTCACACGAATCTTGAAGTTCACAACGCAATTTGCCCTCCAGATTGGCCTACCACACGACACATTAACGGCGAATAACATCCTAATGCGGTAGGTAGTTTCGATTCACCTCATTACACGTGCACCTTCGCGGTCCATCGACGGCCATTTTGAAACCGCGACCCTCTTCTCCCTCCAGAAGTTGATCGAAACCTAACCGCGACGACCTCCTCGGTCCTCGCGGTTTCTGCTTCCATCGTAATAACAAAACCCTGCTTTTGCTCGGGTAGCGTACTCTCGAGGCTACTTTGGCTCGAGTAAACTCCTTCGAAGCAGTGAATACGCCATAAATGCATAAAATGTAGATTTGTACGAATAGTTTTTCAAACATGGGACTTAACCTTCCCGAAGGGGCAATTTTACCCTGTTACGTTGAGATTCGTTCGTGAGACATTTTGCAAATTATTTTCTATATTAATTTGAAACAATACGCGACTTTATAGGTACAGATATAGAAACAGGTCGCCAAAGAAGAAACGAGGTTAAGAAAGTGCCCGGTGGGAAAATCCTGGGAAGCACTTCCACTAATCTCTAGACCCTGTCTCAGTCCGGGAACGAGTCAATACATTCAATAGAGACAACAGTTGTCGAGCGATTCTCGTGCGTTCCCTGCCTTCGACTTCTTCTCTTCCTCTAGACAAGTCAAAGCAGAGAATTCAACAGAATAACTCAACTGTTGGCTCTGCTGAATACACCCGTCGCCGTACCCTTCAGAAGATCCTCGTGACATGCTCGCAACCATACTGTAACTCCTTCGGACGCGACGCATGAATTCTACTCGAATAAAAAGGTGTCGTAGACGCATCGTTTGTTTTTCCATCGCGTCATGTCGCCGCGACGCAAAAAGCGCAGAAAAGCGTCGGCTTGTCCGAGGCACGTGGTCGAGGCCTGAAACGAAAGGAGACCGACGCCGGCTCTTTTTGTACCCTTTCAGCCGGTTCGTCGTGCGCGAGGAACACCGTGCGCTCCGCGATCGTGATGTCAATCACCAATGAAGACAGTTACCGTGCCGACTGTCACTGCGGCGATCCCCGTGACAGCAGCACGCGCCTTAAGGCGCATTCACAAGAAAGCGCCGGATCCGTCCGCTCGGCGCAATAAATTCCCCGCCGGATGCTTCTCGCATGTTTCTTGTAACGCGGCTAACCGATGTAAATGCCCGGGACCTGTCCCGCGCTGGAACTTAATTAATCTTCCTCCTACCGATCCGCAGATCGTTAATCATCGAACGTTCGGCGAATAATCGCTGGACGCGATACGACGCCCGTCTAAGCGTCGAGGGGAGGCGTGGAGGTTGCTGTTTGGAGGTGAAGGTGTTGGAAAGTGAAGCTATCTGGAATTGAAGCTATTGGGAATTAAAGCTATTGGGAGATGAAGCTACTGGAAATTGAAGCTATTGGGAGATGAAGCTATTGGGAATTGAAGCTATTGGGAATTGAAGCTATTTGAAATTGAAGTTATTTGGAAATGAAGCTATTAAAAATTGAAGGTACTAAAAAGTGAAGCCATTGAGAAGCGAAGCTATTAACACTGAACCTACCGACAAACATTTTTCGAATCCATCACCTTAAAGTATCACCTACTCCACATCCAGAAAAAAGCAGGAAGTCGGCGAAAGTCTGGGCCACGTAACTCGTCGGGCCCCACGAAATGCTTTTAAGGTTCCCTGACTTATCAGCCCCCCGTTATCCGTCGTCCGAGGTCGTACTCGATCCGTTCTATCGCGCTGTCCCGGCAAGCGTTTGACCGTGCTGGATCATTTAATCGCCGCGGTAATTTGCAGGCGGAGAAGCGTGATCGGCGCCCCTTTCCTCTAATCTATTGTATTTTAATCGTCGCCCGATTTCGTAAGTGCATTCTCCGCGTCCTGGTATCATAATGCGATCACGTAGCGCACCGACACGGCATGCACTTGATAAGCCGTACGTGCCACCATTAGGCGCACGATAATTTTATTTACCGGGTTCCCTTGTACGGTACCTGGCGGGCCTTTGACCGCTCCGTTCGCGAGATAAATGATGTGAACGCACTCTTAAGGCACTCGCACACGGAAGCGGTAATGTCGCATCGGTCATAATTGGGAAGAGGTAGGACCACCATCATGGAGGCCTTGAAGATTTTCTCGCGAATACTGTGTTGGCAAGAAAAGAGTCCGTGCTTCGAACAGCTTTATTGTTAAGGAGCTTCAATTTCAAATAGCTTCAGTGCTTCAAATAGCTTCGGTTCTATATAGTTTCAACGCTAAGGAGCTTCAACTCCCAGTAGTTTCAATTTCAAATAGTTTCAACTCCATATAGCTTCAATGCTTCAAAAAAGCTTTAACTCCAAGTAGTTTCAATTTTAAACAGCTTCGACCCCAAATAGCAACAGTACTTCAACGCTAAAGAGCTTCAACTCCAAGTAGTTTCAATTTTAAACAGCTTCGACCTCAAATAGCAACAGTACTTCAACGCTAAAGAGCTTCAACTCCAAGTAGTTTCAATTTCAAATAGTTTCAACTCCAACAAAACCGATGTCGACCCCAGCATCCCCCCCAAAACAATCAACACCAACTTAAAATGTAATGAAAAGCAAACGCGCGACCCTATTGCCCCCGTTCCCCGTTGCGCAACAACGGTGACCGTGTGTGGGTACCTTGATCGTTGATTTGCATCCGAGAAGGATAGGAACGGGGCCGCGACGTCCGACCCCCGCGAGTTGGAATGATTTATTCCGACTTTAATCCGCGGCGACGTTGAAATCTTGATGTCCGATGCTCCTTTCCGTGCGATACGTTGACAGGGGGGTGGGGGAGAGGGAGAGGGAGGGGAGGGGGGAGAGGCAACGATATTTATGAAAGTCAACTCAATTTTCAAGACCCCCGGTGTCTCTCTGATGTAACGCGGAAGCGAAAGTCCCGGCTTTAACATTTGCCACTAACGAAAAATCGCTACTTCGCCTCCGACTACCCGGTTTACAATGCATAGAAAGCCAGAGAATCGAAGGCACACGCGGTCGTCGTTGCGCTGTTCCCTCGAACGAGCCCCGTTCTAGGCCTGTGTACACCGTATACGCCCAGCTTCCGAGACAACCTCTCGTTCGCCTGGGTCTCCCTGGCGCGCACGATCGATCACGAGGATCGCGGTAGGTGTTCTCCACCCGGGTATAATAATAACCGACTAACAAGGGCACTAGAGTTCAGGTAGGCGCTCTCGAGGAGCCGGGCGCACGTAGGAAGTCGAGCAACAAATGGGTAGGTGGCTGCCGGCTTGGGTCCCGACCTCGTCCTGCCACGATTAATATTTCCATCGTGCATTGTTCCTCGTCACGTAAATCTTCTCGCCGAGATATGGCTCTTTGGAAACCGTTTATAAGGTCGATTTGTATCGTTGAGCAAACTCGCTTTGGACATCTCAGGATGCCTCCGTTTACCGTTTCGAGCTTATCTTCGCTGGCTGGCTTTTCTTTGCCGATGAACGCAATCGATGAGGAGGTAGTCGATTCTTCTTCTCAGGACCTCGAAACTCGCGCTTTTTGCTCCAACGTGCAGTTTAGTTTCTTATTATACACACCGCTCTGTATTAACCCTTTGCACTCGAGGATTTCTTTTCTGGTATCTACCATCAACTCGAGATGCTTCCTTAGCGTTCTATTGCCACGTATGTTAAGCTTAGATTGACTTTGAACATGAGATCTCTAATTTTATTGACACTCCGAGTTCCAAAGCAATCAAACCTAAACAAACATTATCACTAGTTGATTCGCTGCGTCGAACCTAGTACGGACCGAGAGTCACCTCTCGAGTGCAAAGGGTTAATGGTATTAATTATAAATTCTCCCTCTGCCATTCCACGATAACTCGCGCAAGGCTTAGCGGCTGATTCCGCTCAACTTATGACAACCCCGCACACAAGTATCCGCTCGTAGGGTTTCATAAGAGCCGTCAGGGAATGATGCACGATCATTCGAAAGACGTAGATCAATCACGGGCAGTCAAACGCGACATGGTCGCAGGAAAAATGCCGTCCAGGCACGGCGTGTCGTGTAGAAATGATTCGCCGTCATCGTCGGGCCCCCTCGAGTGCCCCACGCCTGCGAGAGTCCCAGGTGTGCTCCCCCCGTTGAACTCGAGGAGTGCACCAGGCCTCTCCGTGGCACACTTCCCCAATTCTCGCATTGTTCTTCATCCGCGTGGACCGCTCGAAAATAAATCTTTTCGGCCTGGGCCCGTCGTGATGCCCCGAGCTCCGTGGCCTCGTGACCGGCTGGTAATTGCGATTGCTTTTCGTGGGAGGGCCGCGGGTAATTGATTAAGCGGGCGTCGCCCTCGCGTCGCCACGGAGACCCGAGATTTAACGATGTTCTCTCTGCGCGGCGTTAATAATTCGATAAATCATCGTAACGGATTAACTTGGCCTGCATACGCGGCCCGATTGTCCGGCAGGAAACAGTTACCGGAACCAGCGACGGAGAGGAGCGTGGCCGGGCCAGCGAGGATTGGAAGGGACGTTCGAAATTGGGCTCGTTGGGTATTAGTGGGTCCGGCAGGTGTTAGTGGGCCCAAGATTCACGGTGGAACCTCTCGTTTATCACTTGTTTATTAAACAAGTTCGAGGACAAGGCGGTTCTGTTAGGTAATAGAAGCTATCGTGGGCTAGGGGGTCCTGGACGCGGCTATAGGGGGCTAGAGGGGTACTGAGCTTTGCTACGAGTTCCGTCAACATATATAAAATATCGAAAAGGCGTAAGCTATGTAATAGAAAAAAAAAGACAGTATGGAAAAAAGATCTTGCTAAGTATCCTCAAAGTTCGCGCTATAAACACACTAAACAAACAAAACAAGCAATGGAACGTCATCTGTCACTACCAGTTTGAACTCGTCACGTGTTCGTCGTCAAACAAAATTCCGTACAAGTTGAACGATTCACGAAGCATCGAATTAGGGTCAGGTTGGTTGCTTTCTCTGCGCGACGCGTTACCCTGTACTTGAACCTGTATTTCTGCCTTCGACGAGAGATAAATAAAAATTCCTGGTATCGCGTTATCGTCACTGGCTCGATCTCCGAAGATCGAGGAAACCGAGAAAAGCATAAGCAGCACTTCGAAAAGTGCCTAAGCGTCCGGCGGGGTCGTTGACGATCGCCGTTGAAATTCCGCGGTCGATACCGCTTATCGTGGAATTTTCATGGCGGCTTACGAGTGTGCGAATAAATTCCACGCGATATCGTCCGAGCACACCGTGGTCTCGCCTATCCGAAAATAGCGATGGCCGCATCCGCGAACAAAGGCTACGGGAGCCATTTTTCATTCGAGGGGAGCTCCGACTGCAAATGACTCGGGGGCATTAATTATTTTCTCGGCGGCCGATATATACCTGCGACGATCCCGTGACCAGATGTTAATTAAGGTCAGGACTAATGAGAAAAATTCAACCACCAATCGCAACCCCCTGGAAGAGCAGTTCGTCTTGTAAGACGCGACAGGCTTGTTGTTGGGCGATGGTGCATCTTTTGTCGAGGAGATCGAGCATCGGAAAGAATTCTTTATGGTGGAGATAGGTCCGATCCTCAATGGAGACTTACAGAATTGCAAAATTGAATTAATTGACTAATTCGGCAATTTACACGCAGCCACGGAGCTTATTAATGTTCGCAATCCATCTCCCAAAGGAACCCTGTTCGCTTGTTAATTCAGTTGCGATATTTATAGATTCTAAAACACATCAAGTCGAGCCACAAAGAAACCTAACAAATGTTACCTTCCCTAGAGGGTGCATAATTGCATATTTATCCGGGATGCAGCAACGCCGAGTGCAGGCTGAAACCGCTAATATCTCGTCGGCCACATGTAGAGAGAATAAATTGCAAAGGAGATATACAATGTTGCTTAATTTTCTTTGCGAGCGTGTAGCACCAGGCAATTGCGTTATACCGTACGACGGTGCGCGGTGAAATATTTCCCTGGACGGCCAGCGTTCTGTCCTTAGAGGCGAAATGTACTGCTATTCTTATATAGACGTCCACCTAGTCGTATCACCTGAAAGATAGAGTATTCGAGGGGACGTGTGGGTGTCGCGAGCAGAGTTTAAAACAGTTTCGGTCCGCGCACTACCTGACGAAGCCAGACGAATGAAAGTGGCATGTAACGCGATACATAGGGGAAAGGTGGAATATCTCGGTTACATTGAGCTCGCTGCGAATCAACGAAACTGGTCAATGGGTGGCTTCGAGATGCATTGGCTATCGACGCGCGTTCGAGCGCTGAATCGACTTCCGCTTCGCTCGAGTGTCCGATGATCGTGTTTCTATTCGCGGGGTACGCCGATCGTCGAGCTTACTTTAAGCGCAATAACAGTCCGAATAGCCTCACTCGAGGTAAAGGGAGCCGTTGCAGGCAGAAATTTCCTGGTGCTAGATCGAGGGGTGTCCAATTCGTTTTGGTTTTAGGCAGGGAAACCCGACAAGCTTCGCAATAATTTTTCATTTGTCTGTTCATCGTTTCATAAAATTAACAGTTTATCGATGACTGGGATTCATATTTTCACAGAGAATAAATTCATATTTTTACAGATGAGGAATTGAGATTTAAATGAAAGTTCGTTTTATATTCCTGACAGTATAAGGAATCTATATATTCCCTTTTTAATTCTCCACCCTGTATACTACACTGGACGTAAACATGCCCCCCATCTGCCAACCGTTTAATCCACTCAATTTGCAAATGGGCCCAATTTGGAATCGCGTCCGTTCCATCCGGGAAGGGCTCGCAGCACGATATGTTTTCCAGTCTCGCGGTATCAATCACCGTCTCACATTGCATCAGAAATTGTTTCGTGCCCGATCGGTGACGTAACTTCCATCTCAAACAAGATCCCAACCAACGATCACGACCATCCACGAGCGACAGTTTATCGTTCCAATCTCCGGGGCGCTTTCTTTCGAAAACTTTCCTCGCGTTCCCATCGACCCCGACACTCGTCCCACGCATCCGCCATTATCGTTGCGAGGAAAAAGCTGACCGTCACCTGTTTGAAAGTGGCTAAAAAAACTCTAACTGTGACAAAAAAAGCTCTCCGTTTCGCGAGCAGATGATAATCTTTCAGTCGGGATCGTCGATTCTATTTTCCCAAGATTCGAGGATTTTCGAGACGTGGAATTTCCTGAGAATCATAAAACAATCGATTTCGAAAGAATTATTTATTCTAGTGTTCAACTTCCTCTCCTCTTCCTCAACGTTGTGCAACCATTAGCGCCACCACCCGCGTAAGAGACGCCGCGCGGTGCTTAAGCGAGATGCGCGCGAGGCAACCCGCACCTCCACCCAAAGCCACCCAGCACCGTCCCACTCGACAGCCATCAAGCCGTGGAATCTATCATACCTCGAACCTGTCGTCGTAAACTATATGTTGTCATCGCAGTCCTGACTTTCACGTCGCACGAAAACGTACCACAACGGCTTGGTGAAAAAATGTCGAGAATTCCCGAGCACAATCGCCAGCTGGGATCTATTTATCGTCGTTGTCGCGTGTCCTCGCGTAGATCCGTCGAAAATTTATCGTCCGTCGTTGTTTCCTTCCTCGAACGCAACGTCGTCGGCTATCGCGAGAGCCCGACCAGGAAGCGCGGACCTACAAGCGGGTTAATTATCGCACGCGGCGTAATTAAGACGACAGGGGCAGTCGTGAAACGACCGAAGGCGGAAGGCTCTGGTGGGCGGGGATGACTTTCAGAAACGTTCGAATTCAGTACCCGCCGGGAAGTGTCCTCGAATCGAGTTGTAAACGTCGAAACAGTGGAGATTTTATGAAGAGTCATTCGGCTTTTCCCTCCCGTGGCAATAAAGCATTTCCTGATCGGTGGTATTAACCGCTGGTAATCGGCCAGCCGTAAATCTTCGCGCCTGCGCGTCTCTCGACCTGTTTAGGAGACACCGGGTTTCTTTTGTTGCGTAACGTGCGTACAGGCGAATGCACGTGCAATGGAAGTCGCTGAATCCTCTTACGTCCAAGGATATGCGGGAAACGCGCGTATCAAATCAATTTTTGTTTGTTCGATGATCTGCGCTACTCTCGCGTGGTCGACTCATAATTGATGTTTCGTTCTCCTCTAAAAAGAAAAGAAATGTAAAAATTAATTTTACTCGCGTCGAACAATTACAGTACAAGGTTAGACTGAAAGTTAATCTTCACCTTTAGATCGTTTTAAATCGTGTACCACGAGTAGCACCTCGCAGCGATCATTCCGCGCCAGACCTTCGAACAGAGACACCACGGTGCAGGATAATTGCGACAATTCAGTCTGTCACCCCGTTTCTCCTCCGCCGTCATAGCCATCGCTCGTTACACCAGTCGTGAGTTACTGTTACTGCTTTCACGGTGCGCGAGGGAGGAGGTGAACCCGGTAGGAACGGTATCGTTGTAAAACTACGAGTAATAACACTGTAACTCATTGTCAGTGGCCGAGTAATAACAGCGGCTTCCCGCGGAGGCGGTTGTACGCCGTTTTCGTGGAAACGTGTCTCGTCCAACAGGGTCTCGAGAAAAAAGAGAAAGACGCCGTTGTTGTGCACCGATCTACCGGTATCATAGGCGTACGGTGCTCCTGACCATCCGTGCACTCGGAAAGGTGGAAAGGTGGACCGTGTTCTGCGACAGGGACGACGCAGAAATCAAGTTTAAACGGTTGTCGTGATTATTACTCAGGTGCATCGGTCCGAGGGACTACGTTCTAAGGTTAGAAAGCTGTGGGATCTGTAGGCTTCATTTACAGGGTTTGAAGGGTAACGGAATCTATTTTTGAGGTTACCTGTGGCTCATCTAGAAAGTGTACCAAAAGTTGGTAGAGTAGATCCCTCGGATTTCTCAGATTTCTAACATTCCAGGGCTACCTACGCCCTTCGCAGTAATTTCTAGCCCCGTCCCTCTTAATATGGCACTTCCTGCCTCCGATGGACAAGTATTCCGAACCCCAAGATTCATGCACAGTTCGAGCATGTCTTCCCCCCAGTCGCTCCTAATTATCTCTAAACTAGATAATAATTATCCACCTCTCAGCAGGTCCCGTGTACCAAAGCCACCAGTCGCGTTTAATTATCATCGAGCAGGGAGTGTCGAATGAAATTCTGTTCCCATGGCAGGCCTGTTACACGGCATTTTTCCCATCCGACGCCTATGCCTCGGTACTAAGTACATGCACTTGGCAGTTACATTGTACATGCACTCGGTTGCATAAGACGGCCGGGGAGAGGAACATCCAACGACATACCATGACGCGGCTCGGCGGTATCTTTTCTGCTTCCAACGTGTCCCTGACGGCTCCTTCCGTAACGAAACAATGCCCCTTTTCAAGGGCAGGTATCTCTCGCGCTTAGAAATACCAGTCACGTGCCCTATTACTCGGCAAGATTATAATTAGAGGGGGAAAGGAGAGAGTAGCTGGAATGTCGAAGAGGCGGGGATTTTTCTCGGCAACGGAGGACGCGATGGAAGCAGACTTCGAGTCGATGACGTTAAAAGGACGAAGCTACACTGCGGAAAGAATTTCAAGTAGCGATGAAAAGATAACAAGTTTGGAGAGCGTGGCAAATGAGTATCTGACGAGGAAGTGGATTCTGAATCTTTAGGAGACTTTAGGAAGCTTCAGAAGACTATGTAGTTGGATCACAGCAGGATCCATTTTCAAGTGAGGGTTTTTAATTGACTCGAAAGAGGGGTCAACATACACGATGCATATTTCTTGTATGTTCTTCCACATCATTTTATGTTCGTCATAAATTCATAAAATCCGCAGTCTACTTATCAGATGGGCAAGTGACAATATGATAAAATACAGACTGTGACGATACGCCAGGGACACAAATTTGTCCAACTTAGCACGAATTGCTCTGCTCGAGACGTTCTTACATTCATCCCGGACAACAGCTATCACCTAAACGGATCAAGATTAATGACTCGCCGAAGAAATTGAAACATCGACGCGCGTGAAAATCGAGAACCCCGGCTTTCACGCGCGCTTCGACGTCGCGTCCCGCGCGTTCCTCTCAACGGCTTTTATTTACGAGCACGTTACACGCAATGTTAATTCGACAGATTTGACCGTAAATAACGACCGTAAATACCTGGCCGGCAGAGTATATATTTATCTCCGGCTATAAAATTCCGTCCCGCCGGATGCACGGTGCTTTCGGGGGATAGGTGGAATTTACCAGCGCTCGGGCTAGGGAACATTAACGCGGTGAATTTTCGTCAGGCTGTGTTTCTCTGGTACGCGTTCGCGGTAACTCCGAGTGCACCAGGCGTACCGGAAATCGCGCTCGATTCGCGATTATTTAACTTTTGGATCGATGACCGTATCGTATCTCGCTCGTGGGGGCCTCTGAAGATCTTCAACGCGATCCTCGTCCACGGAAATTCTCGAGAAAGGAGAGAGGAATTCGTTGTTTGTTTGTTTGTTTATTTCGCGTTCTCATCGCGCGAGGTATTCGGAAACTCGGTCGCCGAATGTTCGTGCACGCGTTATGCGTGATCCAAGGACAACGCGATCGCGAACGTTTATCGATCGATTTTCAGTCGAGTATTCGACGAAACTCGTGGGAAAATTTAGCTACTAATTCGACCATTTTACGACCGCTACCTGACCACTTGACTACCAGACGACCATTCCGAATTATTCTCGCGTTACAAATCGAATCCGGCCCATAGCGAGTCGACGCTTGTTATGAAACGACGCAACGGCACGTTTCGCGATTCGCGCGGTACTTTGTTTACGTGCGTATTCCGACGCAGCAAATGCCAGAACAATTCCTGGAAAGGCCGCGCAACCGATTACAGGCGAAGGTGATTCCTCGTCCCGATGATCCAACGCTACGTGTCTGTTTGGGTACGCTGGAATCCGGGCAAGAAATGCCGAGTTGTATGACAACATAATGCATTACGTTGACCGTTGTTGCGATACGTAACGCGGAATTACGACACGGCTCGACGCGTTGACAATAATCATCGCTAATAACTGGGGGAACATCTCTCTCTCTCTCTCTCTCTCTCTCCCTATGTGCACTAACGATGCGAATGAGTTAACAATAATTACAACTGATATTTCAGGAAATCTAGTGACCTATACTTTATATTAGAATATGAGAAGCAATTAAGCAGAGATCAGAAATAAACAGATGGCGCGTTTGTGATTCCGTTGTAACTCCTATTGTTTTCGTTTAATCCGCACGAGTATACTTTTTAAATAGCTCTGTACGATGTAAACGATTAATCGCGAAAGCTCGAGGGGGAGCTGCCGCGCGGGAAACACGCGGAAGATCGTAAAAGGGCGAGACGAAAAGGGCCCTGGTGTCCCTTTTAACGGCGCGACCGTTAACAGGACACTCGGATAGGACGAAACGAGCCTGGCGACGGTCGTGCTGTCCATTTGAAATCGATTCAGGTGGGCGAGAACCACGCGCTTTAACGCCCACGCGATCCCACGGGATAAGCAACGATCGTCTCGGCCAAGTTATGTTTCTTCGTGTCCGTGTCGCAGATAACGATCCGCCGCTATTCGCTTTCGCAGATAGCGATATTGTCTGCTAATAATGTGGCCCTCGATTGCGCGATTCCGCTTTGTGTTACCAGCGCATGCGCTTCCTCGACAACCAAATTGTTTTCGTTCTATGCTGGCTTGTTCCTGCTTCGCTCGACTTTATCGCCGTGTTTCTAGGTTAGGTTAATAACAGCGTATAGCGTTCTGCATTTGCATCGTAACCGTATACCCGTCTCGACATCCGCACATTTCTGGCGGATCGAGAGTCGTCGCGGCTCGTGGGGGGTCAGCTGACGTGGACTATTAGAAACGCGGAGCTGCCGGGTCGCGCTTTTCGTGAAAGCTCGTAAATCATTAAGAGTTCTTACAATTATTTTATAATAGTTCTGCAGATCCTGATTATAGTGATCGTTCTATCGATTAAAACTACTGGATGATATTTTAAACAACAATATGAATTATACACACGATTGTTTCATCCGTCACAATTTTTATCCCTGTAAGAAACTCGACGAGTCTCGATGGATCAAGTACACTGTATACATCGAGTGTTGCAACACGGTTTCTAACTCGTCTCTTCAACAAAGACATTCCCCGTACGACCATGTACGGTTAACAGCGCTCGAATTTCACGAACCTGCATCTCAAGCTATCACAGCTCCGTCCCTAATCCGTAGCACGGCTAGACACGTTCCTTCGGACGTGCGAGCGACGCCCGTTTCTGCTGACGGGGACAGCGAACGTGTCAAACAACTGTGCCAATCGAGCCTGACTGCTCTCTTAACTATTTCAGGCCTAAGTGCTTCCAAGATCGACCGACTGTCGCTAAATATAGAGCGTGATTTAGCCGTAAGGTAGCTCTGCTCTAGCCAGACTCTCTACCTGCGTCGCGTACCCTCTCTCGAGTACCGATCGATCAACCCACTACGTCAAAAATTAAATTTCTAAGAAAGTCAACGATAAAAAAAAAAAAAAGAGAGAGAGAGAGAAAATAGCATAGTGGAAGTTAGCCAAGCAGAGAATCGAAGCATTCGCAATTTTCTTTTAAAATATTATGAACTTAATAGTAGTACCAAATCGTGTCTCCACGTTTCCACGAAGACGAGCCTCGAACTGAGATGCAAATTCCTCCTCGTTCATCTTCCTCGAATAAGATTCGCATAACTCTCCCGTCCCCAAGCTGTCTCGCTTCCCGTATCAATCACCAGCTACTATAGGTTCTAATCGTCGTTCGTCTCGTCGCCAAAAAAAGTCGGCTTTATCCCCCGTGACAGACGTCCAGGATGGTTTCCATGAACTGGTCGCACCAATTATGGTCGCCAGATGCCACCCCGGCGTTTAGCGGATCGAAAGGTTCACGGTCACGTTCACCTTCGCGAGACTAATGCGCTCGGACCTTCCTATACAGCCATCCCGATGATCACGATCCCGTCGATCCTGTTCCCCGGTAATAATTATCGGGCTGCTGTCAGTGCCAGGTCAATGGGAAATCATTGGAACGGCCACGAGAATCGACAGCTTCCGCGGGTCGTTAAACCTGAAGCGTTCTCACTGCCGTCGTTGCTTACTGGGCTCTTTTCATCGTGATCGACGCATTAGCAATTAGAGCAAACCCCTTCCGATCGCCCTGGATCCTTGCTTCAATGGTTTCGTCTGGATTACCCTTCAAACTGGAAGTTTCTATACTCTGGGTTTCGATTTTTTCCTCCGCCGCTTTCGAGTGACGACGGCGGGGACTGATGGAGACTTGCGAATCGCTCGAAAGGGAGTATCGTATTATTGATTTTGGAGGAATCTGTTGGTACTTGAAATCTGGGTAGCGATTGCTATCTCGAAGTGGAATTCGGTGATTTACAGCAGAACCATACAGTAGAATTTATAGTAAGTAAAATTTCACGGTGGAATTATTCGATTACCGTGCTCATCAACGCTCGAACCACCGTGACGCCTAAACGCGTTAGAAAGTTCGGAAAAAAGAAAAAGAAACGGTAATTACACGAATTTTTCTCGGCCTTGTCACTTACGTAAGCGTCGTGCAACTTCGAGCCAGTTTTCCCTACGGAGGCACAGAAAGAGGAAGTTCGATTTCACTTTCGGGTCAAAGATGCATCCACCTGCTCGGGAACGAATTATTCTGTTTCAAAATAAACGTGATTAACGGGGTTTGTCATCGTCATTAGAGCAAGGATTTTATACAATTATGATGTAAATTAATATAATAAACACATCGATAACACATGAGATAATAATATTGTTATATTAATTTTTTCATAGTACTGGAAGTCATAAATATATAAAATCCACGTTCTAATCATCATCCACTTTATCCGCGACATCACCACCATCAGTGTGCAGACAAAGAAATCGTCTTCGATTTTTCCCATCCAACTGAGAAGTTTTTTTATTATTATTATTATTTATTTATCGTCGCGTTTAATTAACAAGTTGATCAACATTCCCGAGCCAGTTGGCTGGAAAGCACCGATCTAGATCGAATAGTCGACGTTTCACTTTGCTCTCCCGCGCGACGATCGCGAGTTTATAATTCGAGCGGCGATCCGGCGACGATTAGCGCCGGGGGAATCGCCGCGCGATAATTGAAATAGAAACGGCTAAACCGATATTCCCCCGCGAGTACGTTCTATTTTCGAGGCACGTTCGTAGCCTCACCTCTGACCTTCCCACCGATCCTCGACGCTAAAAAGACTTCCGAGATCTCCTAGGTGGAGGAAAGCCACGATTGTTTCCAGAATTTCATTAAAAATAATATATTTTAAAGCGCCACTAGATGATCGTGCACGCTTCCATTTAAAATAATACGATACCGTGTTTCTATATCGAAAATAGAATTTTTTGAATTGTTCGCACCCTCTGCAAAGTAACGCTTTGTTTGCTAATCGAGCCGCATTCTTTTATTATTGTTGCAGGAGAATGGTTGTCTTTACTCTCACATCCGGTGGGGCGAGGCTTTCGTCATCGTTTACAGCGTGACGTGTAAACGAAGCTTTCAGGAGGCCCGTGGACTGCTAAAGCAGCTCGCTGATCTACGCCTGCCATCCTATTTCACCGCTCTGCTGCTTGGCAACAAGAGAGATCTGGATCATGCCCGGTGAGTGTTGAATCAAGTTCCCCCTGCGAACAGATTAGCACTGAGGCGAATTAAAGGTCACATTCTCGGGGGATTGGGACATTAATCGGAACGGTGATTCGAAAACCGGAATCGATCATCAAACGAACCAATTAGAGTCACTAATTTCATCCAAAAAGTATAATTTTGATATTCAAACACTGATCTTTAAAGCGAGGCGAAGGATGAGAATGTAACAGGGAAAGAGAGGAAGTGCCTGATCGATAAAGCTGAGTACGCTCGATAGAGTAGAGCAGCAGCCTCGGTAAGGCAGAGTATCGTCTCATTTACTAACAGAGTATATCGTACATTGCCAGTAGAGTATCAGATTGGTTCGTATCGTTAATTTTAACGATTAACAGGTTCACTGTCCTAGTCCTTAAACAGAGGTTCCACTCGTACCATGTCCACTTCCATAACGACCCATACAGGCATGACTCGTGTACAAATCACGGGTCGTCCGAGTCAAAACCGCTATGACCCGTAAATGGGTCGTGGAACAGTGAACGTGTCAATCACGCTAAAGCACATACATTACGTTCGACCCAAACAATAATATTTGGTAGGCACGGATCCTCTAAAAATCTTCGCAGTACAAAAATAAATCTAGTCCGGACTGCAAAGTCCAGCTGGTCTCTTTTGACTCGTTCCTGACGTGGCCCGTCTCCGACACACTTTTCCCCAGGCTTCGATTGTCATCTAATTGGCGGGGGTCCTTGTTCACCGCGATCAAGAATCACAATATCATCGGTTCGTCGGTGGTCCCGAATCGCTGACTTCACCGCGCTCGCCCTGTGGCCATATCCCGTCCCTCGAACTCGTCTCTCTCATCCGAATTCTTTTTCTCGTTCCTCTCCTCTCTGCGGTGGTCGTTGTCCATGCAGAACTCGATCGATCGCGATCCCGTGGACCCATGGACTTTCTTTCGTGTGCGTGTTCGGCCTATTAATCGGACGGTTCACTTTCCCGGTCGCCGCGGCGGCTGCGAGCAGACACACAGAGCCGTGTAACTAGATCTTCGCGAAACGTTTCCTAGACGCGACGAGATTTCGCGTGCGCCACGCGATTCAGCGGGCTACCGTGATGCCAGGCTCGCTCGTTGTCCCTGTTTTTCCCCCTCGGCATCCGTTGGACGCCGGTCGAGAGACGATCGTCGTCGTCGTCGACGTTTTCAGGACCTGGTACGGGTGCCCTGTGCTCTCCGCGACGTGAAACGCGAAACGAGGCGCCACACCGACCGCACCGCGACACCAGAGACCGTTTCGAGCACGACACCCGGTAGTGGTCGAGTGGTCGCTCACCTAGAAACCGTTCACGCGATCGCGAGCACCGACAGATCTGTTTACGCGCCTCGTTTGGCCGACTTGGCTCCGCCGATGACTGCTCGACCGCTTTTAGACCCACTTTTAGGGCCACGGGTATTATCGGCAGGAGGAAAGATCAGCCTCGGGTTCAGAGGAATGTGGTACCGGCAGGAAGAGGAATGTAGACGGTGACGATTGATTTTGGCGTGGACGCGAGGCTCGCGGAGCTTGGGCAACAACTGACCTAGTATGATTCATCGAATCCTCCTGGGACTGGTCTATCTATCCGTCTCAGCAATGAGTATGGGGAACGTGGATGACGTTGAGTGACTCTTTTGTAGTTGTAGGTAGTGTTTAGTCGAAAATGCACTGCATTGCCGACAGTACTCTGTCTTACAGAGGTTACTACCTTACCGATCAGGTTTGGTTTAAACACCATCTTTTAAACACTCCCAAAAATACACGCCTCAATCACTAGACACACACCTAGGGCAAAGAATCTTCCTTTTCCCGTAATCTTCCATCCTCCCTCTCAAAATGATCCAGATCGCTTTCAAAGATCGTATCGAAACCCAGGAAAGCGAACGACCCACCAAACGACCCCCACGATGCAGTTTCCTTCTCCAATTCGACGGGTTTTTTCGAAATCGCAACTGGGCTGCTCGGCATAAAAGCCCCAGTTTTTCTCCTTTCACCCGTATACGTTTAATTTACGGGCGCGTTCCGCGATCGCCGGCCACGATAACCTCCCTTAATTTCACTCGCTGGGAATGACGGAGAACCGCGCACGGGAATCGATAGCGGCGATTCGCGCGCGGCGCAATTAATATTTTCGCGCCTGAACGAATTAACTGGGAAACAGGTGCGGCACTCGCGGTTTCGGTGACCCGTCGAGTTTGTGTTTTACGCAATCATCCCTTCCCCCTTTCGACGCGAAGTGCATCACCGCCCCGACGTTGCGTGATTCGGACAGGAGAAAGCTAGGAAATGGCGCGAACCAGTCGGTTCTTTTTACCCTGGCCGACGTTCGTGATAAAGATTGGCCTGCGCGCGGCAGCTTATTAACCTTGTCAAATCGCGAGATCATGCCACTTCGGTGCCGATAGCTAATGGGGAATGAGCGCCGTGGCGATAACAGCCTCGGACACTTGTCGCTAGAATGCACAGGGTGTGATTAAATTGCATGCGGAAAATTTCGATTTGGAATTTGACGATTATACGTTTCTGATTGTTTCTACGTGTTCCGCTCGGGAAGACAAAGAGAAGTTTATAAGGAACGACTTCTGGCAAACTTGTAGTTTTCGAGCTACGGACTGTTAAAGTTTTGGCGAATCAGGCTGCGCGGTGGGAGTCGTGGGCGTGGCTTGCTCCGCCCACTGGAGCTGGTGGTGCCACGTGGCGCTGTTTAAATGGCTGGAACTTTAACAGTCCATTCCTCGGGAACTATTCATCCGAGATACGTGGTTCCTTCTGAGATTTTGTTCTTCTTGACAAGTAGAATACATCGTAGGGATACTAATAAAAATTATATTTAGAAATTTAGTAAAAGTTTGTGGGAGAAGCAAATGAGCCTAGAGAAAGGCTCAGTGTCAAGTATCGAAGTCGTGACAAAACAGATTACGAAAATATCTGAAACCCTCTAATAAAAACGAACAAGGCGGAAAATATCAGATCGTATAAAACGTCATAATGGCGATATCGTGGCACCAGTTTGATCATTCATCGGATCGTACGCGGCGTTGTATGCCTTCGTAAATGAATATAGGGACGCGAACCGCGACGGAAAAATGGGAAACGTGTCTTCGCTAACGACGATCCGCATTCCTAGGGGGATCGCCCAGGAAATTCCTGTTCGAGAGCCGCGGCTATAAGGGATATCGATATCCGGTTCACCTACGTGTCACTGGCTTTTCTGTCCGCGGATAAGCGCAATGATTCGTGTCAGATTCAGTTTCAAAGTGGAATTAGAATTTAATTATACGAGGCTCTGGCACAGACCATTCGCTTTCTCCTCTTCCAGTATTAACATGGTCGAAGCATTTCAGAGATATGTCGGAATTTTTCAGGGAAATACACGAGACATAACAAATATTTTCACCGAACAAGTAGATTTATATCAAACTAGAAAGTGTCGAGTTCGTTGATATATGAAAAAATAGAAAAGAAAAGAAAATTTTCAATTTCTAAGATCGTTTCAAATTCGCTGGTTTAATTTTACCATTGCAAAAATTAATCCGCCGCGGTAGTCTCTGGAAATTGCAATTAATGCAATCCCTTCACTGGAACGTCCATCGTGTTTCTCCGCGAGAGGTAGACAGCAACCTTTTCCATGGAACGCGATAATGTTCCTGGTAAGAGCGTCGGTGTTTCTTTTTCTCCTAAGTTCAATCTTAGACATCAGGAACAATCATTCGCAGGTTTCCCGCTCTCGAAACACGTCGTGAGAAACAGTTTCAGGAAGTTGGCAACTCCTGCAACCTTCCACCTTTCGGAGGCTCGACGAGCTTCGTCATCAATCACCGCGGATTATCTTTCGTCACTGTGCAACCTTTTGTCCGCAGTTAATCTAACCGGCAGATTAACGTCGGGTTCGCGAGAAACGGCGTTTCATATTCGTCGGGGCGCCTTCTTTTTATCGCATCAAATATCACTTAGGAGAGCCAGGCTCTCGTGGCGCGTTTACGCGAGACAATTTAGCGCGTTCATTTATCCCGGTGTGAAGTTTCCGATCGTTATCGATTAGTCTCGCGGGAACGTGTTTAGAAATTTTAACGACCGACGCTGAGTTGGTTTTTTTCCCAGGGGAAAAAAAGGTCATAACGAGCATGCCAACTAAGTCTGTGGGTAATGCGGGCTGGCGAGGTTGCTCTGCGTTACCGAGGCTGTTCTACTTTATCGAGATGACTCTACTTTACCGAGACTAGTCTACTTTATCGAGGTTACTTTGCATTACCGACCAGGTACAGTGGAATTTCATTTATTCGAATCGATTCGGACGGATAGTTCATATAATTGGAATTTACGATAATAGTTCGGGTAATAGGAGCTCACCAAGGCGTTCAAATAATCGAGTACACAGAAGAAAATTCCTAGAAAGTAATTTCTGAGACATCCCCAATGAAACTTGTGCCATCAGAATATTACAACGATCGTCTTTCTCTAGTCGAATTCGTGACGGGCAATCGACGCCAGCTCGGCAGGTCGGAACGAGAGGAAAATGCGTCGCGTCGTTCGTTTTGCAGTATGCTGGAAACGTTGGCTTTCCAGCGCGCGGTTTTCAGCCACGGCGAACCAGTTTGTCAGCCGCGGCGAGCGTGGCTCCGAGGGATTCGCCAGCTGATATTTCGCGATAAGTTTATCGATGTACGATATTCGCGGACGCCGCTTCGGATGTATCTAAAGCGACGATAACTCGTTCTACCGAGAGAGTGGTTTCACCAGCCCCCTCGAGCAGCGGCAGGCCTCTCGGTCTAATCTTTATGAACTCCATTAAGACCGCTGGAACGGCTACTGGGTAGGAACGAGGCGCGCTTGGAAAGAAGCGATCTCGTCTCGCTGGCACTGAAAAATCCTTGGTTCACGTGCGCGTGAAACGCTCGAAAGTACTCCTTTTGAATTTAGTTGGAAAATAATTTTCGAGCTGACGAGAGGTTCTTAATCTTTGTGGAAGATTGGTAATCTTTTTGGGACACGGTTCAGGAAGAATATCCTGTCGGTAGAGTAGAGTTGTCTGTAGACGAGGCTCGGCAACGCAGAACGCTCTGTCGATAAATCCTTCGATTACTACATTACTGCATTCTTATCGACAGAGTGGTTGAAGATACTTTCGAATACTCCAATTCCTTCCAATGTATATGTTCGATAGTTGTGATTGAAATCGAGTACAAAATTAGAAAAGAGTTTCTTTACGGTTGAAAAACGAACGGTTCGTTGGTCACGTACTTGTGACGCAACGCGAGTGTGTACGCGATCTCTAGCGATCCCTCGATCCCGCCAGTGGGCTTTTTCTTTCTGCTCGGCGCTTCGGCGTTTCTTTCTTCGTTTTCCGAGCGACGGTTTGTTGAAATTATGGCGCGCGAGCGTTTAGCTGGCGCCAAGTAGAAAGCACGTGTCTCGCGCAAATGGAGAAACAAGTCTCGCGCCGGAATATGTAGGTGAACAATGTTTTGATATCAAAGAATGAGGCACTCGTCGAGAACTACGCCAAGGTGGCAAACGTGGCATTTTTAAATTACTACGAAGCGCATTGTTGACAGAGAAATTATTGTATTCTCTAAGTACTCATTTTCTGAGATCGTCGATGCAACATACGTATATCGAGACTTATTTTCGAAACATTACACAATCGACTTATCGATGAAAAATTACGTTTAAGAATGCTGGAAGATCGACGCCACCGTTTGCGCCACGAAGCTGGAGTTTTACTCCTCTCGACGAAACTATCTCACGCTGCGGTAACAAGTGCCTCCCCGCTATCACGCTATCAGCCGCCACTTAATTCTCTCCCAATAAGAGAAAGAACGTTAGGAAATCCTTGTGTCAGATACGCGTCATTAGTCGTCGGATTACTGTAAAAGTTTCCTACGACGCATTAGTACTCGATCTTCACCACTTTGTTCTAATCTCGCGGAGAAACCATTTCACGCTTCTCATATTAGACAGCTTTTAGTTCTCTAAATAGAAAAGGGAAAGTGGGAAATCCTTATGTAGGATACGTCCAGTTGATCGAGAGATCATGCCAGGCTTTTCGTGGTCGGCCAACGGGAGAACGTATCTTTATGAGGTTAGAAATAGAGCAGAAACGTACAAATGAAATGTATGTTAGCACAAAACGATATTTGTTGTTAAACGTTTTTATATTAGTGGGTGTAATGGAAGAGCAGAAGTTATTGCAACACACATACAGAACAATACAGAATAGTCTCAACGATTGTACGAATATTTACCGATATATAAATATACAAAAATATTACTATGTCTATACTCGTATACGTAGAAATAATATATAAATAATATTCTCTTCTTGTATTTTCCATTTTTCATTTATTTGCATGATTCGTATGCACCACACACTTGGTCAAACGATGGACAAAGGACCGCTAATTTCTGATCCCTGGAATAGACCAAGATTTTTCCTCTTGCCCGCTTTTCCAAGAGCCCACGTAAGTCCCGGCGTTGCACTTGACGCGGCGGACCACCTTCCGAGAACTATGTCGCGTCTTACCACCTCGGATCTGTTCCAATCCAGGTGTAATCCGGTCGCCTCTCGTCGTCGTTTAAAGGTCGCTCCGTGGAGGCACTGAAATGTCGAGCCTCTCCCCTTCGACTGGCCATCTTTCTTCCACGAGCCGCTCGTTTTTCCTCCGCGGCCTCCTCCTCTTCCCCCGAGAGAGCGCGGGAAACGACAGGCAGAGCGCGAAGGTGCCTCGAAACCAACACCGTTCCTCGTAAAGCAACGGATCGCCTCGTATAAAATAAAAGGGGACAGATTAACGGCCGTGAACGTGGTACCCCGGCTCACGTGTGCATGCACGACTCGTGCGCGCGATTAGACGTGGCGCGCTGGCCCTCCCACGCGCCACCGTCGACCCAACCCCCTCACCCTCCGCCCTCGGTTCTTCTGCCTTCGACGCTTGGAGAGTATCATGTGTTCCCGCGAATTTAATTGCCTCCATAAATATCGCCTCGCCGACGGAGGCGCGCCTGAAATACGACGGAGGATCCGCTTCCGATCCCCTCGCGGGTATCGATGATGGATGGGGAACCACCGAAAAATTGCACGGCTCGGACACTGCATCCAAAGCGTTCGCGTGTAGGAACATCGGGACGTCTCGGAGCCTGGATTTCCAGTTCGGTTTTTTAAGCTCCAAGTTCGCACCGACCGTAGCACTAATCCGTGCAAAACGGATGATATTTCGTGTTCCTTAGATTTTGATTCGACATCCTCTCGCGAGAAGCGATGACTCGCGATGTCTTGAGATTTGCGAAAGTATGAAACAGTTTACGATTCATCGAGCAGGAACTATTAGATCGAACTATAAAACCCTGGCTGCCCTCGCTAATTATAAACACTCGGAGGGTGGGCAGCCTGGCGAAATTCCAGTGACTCCAACGTTCTTTCCGGCGCCTTTATATGTCCGCGTTCACTCACCTTTCCTCCGTTTCCGTTCAGCTGGGGCACTGTTTGCCAAGAAGTCGTCACCCGTCCTCTCGTTTCGAACATCTCCATGGACCTTGACGACTTCCGTTGTTCCCTGTGACGGCTTTTCCACGCCCCCTACCTCCCTTCGAGAATTTACGGGCACCGCGTGTTGCGGAAGAGGCGTCATCCTCTCGCGATCGTTTGTTTTCTGATGGGCCACTCATCTTTCCATTTGAAGAGTCCTCGGGGAGTCACACGCCGGAAACTTCTTTGTAACTTTTCGTACGATTTTGCGCAAACAGCTCGTTCTCTTGAAAACAGTTTCGTACCGCTGTTATTATTTATTCGATACGATCGAGCTCAGGGAAATTGAGATTCAGATTTTTCGCTGTAATCTTTACGAGACCATCAACGATAGATTGGCAAGAATCTCGCGAGTAAATCGAGTCCAAACACGGCCCCGTTCCGACAACTTTTTATCTACACCTAATTATACTAATTTCAGTATAACTGACTATACTAACATGCAATTGAAAATAGTCCGAAGTAGATCACGTTTAGGCTCATTTTATTCGTAAAGGCCTCGCCAATCCGTTGCCACTATTTTCGATTAACTATCTTATTTTACGATACAATTTCCCTTAAGAAATTGATCCTAACAAGCACCCCGACATTTCTGTTTGCAGAGAGGTGTGCGTGGACGAGGGCCAGCAGCTGTCGTTGGCGCACGGGTGCCAGTTCTACGAGGTCAGCGCCGCGGAGAGTCCCGCGGGAGCCGCGCTGGCGTTCCAGGCGCTTCTGCGGGAGGCGAGATCGGTCCAGCTCCTGCGGGCGCTCCCCATTCGCCGGAAATTGGGCGTTCACTCTGTCTCGAGGGTGCTGGGCACCATCTTCGGGAAGAACACCACCAAGGACCGCAAGAAGAGGCCCTCGCTGAGCATATGACGCCTCCTCTGCGCCCTCCTCCTCGGAGGTCGTGACGAACCGGACATGAGAACCGACGTGATCGTTCTCAGCAGCAACGTTTACGCGAACCGCTGATCGAGGACACCGAGAACGCGATTCTGACCAAGAAGAAGCCTCGGTGGCTTCCTCGCGATGAACGTTTTCGAGATCCTCCTGGCGAAGGTTCCCGATTCGTATGTCTTCGACGTGGGAACGTTGGATCCGTGGGCGAGGGATCCGAGGGTCCTCGAAGACGGAGAGTGTCCTTTCGAATCGAGCAGAGGTCTGATGGATGAGGAAGAGGGCGCAGGAGTAGTTTTGTATAACGAAGGATCTCCAAGAAGCCAAGAAGTCACGAAGAAGTTGATGCAGGTCATTGGTTCGTGAAATAAATTCAGCGAAGAATAGATGGGTCTGGGTGACTAGGTCGAGAGACCAAACATTCCTCGATCAGAATGACTGAAGAAGAGGTCTATGGTGTCCAGGCTAAGCGACCCAAGTGATTCGATGAAGACCTCAAGAGTTCTATGCAATTTTAAGAAGACCTGATGTCTAGGTAATTAGACCAAGTCTAAGAGTTCTTAAATCAAATTAAAAAAGAAAGAGGTCAATGGTCTTTAGATCTAGCGACCTAGAGTGGCTCAGTCGGATTGGGTCAAGGCGCGGTGACCAACCCAAGAGTCCAATAGTTGCTCGGAGTGAGATGTGGCGTAACAGAAATCAGTGATGTCTGGGGCGACTCCGCCAGTCGCCAGTCGGGACGTTTGCTTGGCATTTGCGTGAGATCCTCGTTGAGAGACGTTTCGTTCAGCTAAGAAACATTCGTGAGAACAGTGGATTTATCGGGCCGTGTGAAAGACTGCCACGGCCGTGGAAACGACTAATGGCTCGTGAAGTCGAAGTTGATACCGAGTGCGCAGGATCTGTGCGACCTCCGTTTCGGTGTTTCCCCGTTTCGACGTACTCCGTACAGCGTTCAAAGCCATTTTCTCTCCTCGTTTAGGGTGCTCGAGGGTTGAATTCGTCGGCCATCTTGCGCTGGACGCGCGACCGCTGTTCCTGAACGGTCTAGCTTTAAACGCGTCCGAAATAGAAACGGTACGGTTACTCTCAGACGTAAGAGAATTACGTTTACCGTTTCACACGTGATATATTATTGTTTACACTCGGACTAACCGAGAACGCGACGAGCATTGCCGATTCCGAGCTCGTTCCTTCGTCACGGAATTGGATACGAGCTCCGAGCGAGAGGTGGGCAAAATTCTTATTCGCGCGAACATTATTGTGATTATTATTATTATTATTATTATAATCAGCGTTTCGGTTAGGTCTCGACGAGTAAAACGAGTCCAAACACAACCCCGTTCCGACTACTTTTAATTATACCTATTTGGATCATAGCGGTCGTGTTGGTACTCGTTTTCGTCAGGGAAGCCTCACCGATTCATTGACAACGCTTTCATCAAAATATACGGAAATATTAATATATATATGAATATATTTAAATGTTACGAAATTGAATATTTTAACAAAATTGAATAAAATTTTGCCCACTTTTGTTCCGCGTGCGGAGACTGGCGTCGCCCTCGAACCTGAACCCGACAGTCTTTCAAATTTCCGCAGCCTCCGCCGAATGAAGGTCGTTCATTCGCACGGACAGCGCTGCAGCCACGATTCGATCGCGGGTCTATCCTTCGGAGCGCGCACGCGTACGTCGAAGGAATCGGTCGTTGGTCGCGAAACGGGAGGAGGAAGCAGCTCAAATCGTAACGAACCGGTTGTAATTTCAGGCACACGGCCGTGTTTTGCTCTCGAGAGTTTACTCGGCGCTCGGTGACGATCGCGAGACGTTCAACGCTGCGAGACGTTCAACGCTGCGAGTCGAGCGATGGGGAATGTATTAGTTCGACGAGCAATTTTCACCCCGAATTCAAGTCACGAGTCCATTTCATCCTAACCACTCGACCATTCGGTTCGATCCAGCTTCTTCGTAACTAACCACTATTCTACCAGGCATTGAGATCACCAAAATATCACTTCCGATTGGTATGTTCGTAATTGAATTCCTTAAAAACTAGCCACTCCGCTTGATTTTTCCATTCAGTTCGATCCAGCTTCTTGAAAACATAGACTACTGTTCTACCAGGCACTAAGGTCATCCAAGTAGCATTTCCCATTCAGAATTCCTTCCTACCAAAACCAGCCATCCCAACGACTTTATTTCTCTTTTGAAGCTCTGATGCTTTCATCGATTCATTTCTTCGATTCATTTTTTTCTTCCCAATCCCCGGAGATCGTGCTCGTGGTTTTGAGACGGCGGAATCGCACGAAACGAGACACGGGTTTGCGTGTTCGAGATCGAACCACCGAGCTCCGAGTAATCGATTCGACAACCTTAATGTTCCTACTGAAAGTAGCCTAAGTGTACATAGCGCACATTCACTTGCTGAGTATAACTCTAAAGAGATTCGTGGAATCGTTTAAATATTAAGGTCGCGGGGTTAGCGTGGAGGGGGAGGATAAGGTCAGCAAACCTTCGAAAGGATAGATTACTGTTTGGAGATACGAGTATTCGCGGTTTATCCTTCGTTTCTTCTTTCTCGCGCTGACGGAGACTACGGTGACGACGTGTTGGAGCATTTTTTTTTTTTTGTAAATTGTTCGTTTTTCTACGGTAGACGTACGTTAACGGTCGAATTTAAGGTTCTTAGTTGCGTAAGTCGTGTATGTATATTTTCAGTGCCTTTCGTATTGTCAGTGTTGGGTGTAATATTTCATCCGAGCTCGCAGAGCCTTTTTGCCTCGTCTGTGAATGCGAATGAACGAGTACAACATCTTTCCCAGTTGACTGAAACAATTCAGTTGAAAAGTTCTTCCATAACATTTTAATTATTATATTTTTCATTTTTTATTTTACAGGAGTGGTACGAATGAATTGGCAAGACTCTCGCGAGTAAAACGAGTCCAAACACGACCTCGTTCCGACACCTTTTATTCGTACGTAATTATAGCGATTTCGGACCAGACTATTGTAAAGTGTAATCGAAAATAGTCCGAAGTAGGTCGTGTTTGGGCTCATTTCGCTCGCAAAAGCCTCGCCAATTCAGTTGTAACGCTTCTGCGAATATACATTGGAAAAACGTACTAATTTGGCTTTAATTAACTGGGAGATACTGTGTACGATCGGAGTGAATTTAATGACAGCTCAAAGCCACTTCCTCCGCTGCAGATTTTTACTCTTACTCTATGTCTTTTTATCGAGGAGACTCGAAATAGAGTGGTGAGGGTAAATCCTCAGTGACCTTGAGCAGCCAGTCGATCTGGCTCCGATCTAACCTCGAAAGTGCTGTGAATATATCTTTCTTCCTCGACGCGGTCTGTCTTCGATAATTTTTTATTTTGTATTTTTCTACTTGCACTGCGATCCACCGAGCAGTGTTCGCGTGTTCGTAAACGAGCGAAAAAAGTAAACGCGCACGACGAATATTCACGAAAAGGTTCCCCTGCGAGCTGCGTTAGGGAAGGATGAAAGAATGTGCTTCCAGAGCGTGCCTAATCGATACATTCCAAAACGTGTGAAAATTAGAGAATCTAACGGGCGTGAGTGTGTCATGCGGTTTTCGAATTCTGACCGATATCGATCGCTGTATTTTAAGTGCTAGTCACTTGTTATCGTAAATTGAGAAAGAATAAAATTCTTTTGTTAAACATCACGCTGATACTGTCCCGGACACGTCCTGCTACGTCGCTCCTTGAATTGCACTAACACTCTGGTTAAGCCCGAATCAATATTTGTAACGAAATTGCAAATTTTGATTAAAACACCTAACGCTTCCTTAAAAAATATACAGACACAACTCTCCAAAAATTCGTAGGTCTTCGAAGGTAAGCAAACTGGCGAGTTAAGACACTTTGTCGCTTCCTAAACAAAAACCTCACAGAAATCAATTTTTTTTCCATCCAGAAAAATGTGTACATCTTTTTCCAAAGATGATCGTGCACGTACACGAAATCGTAGTTCGTAGTAGCTGGTGGTTCCTTTGAAAAAAAAAATCGCAAAAATCGTACTGCTCGTTAGCAGAAAAAATGAACGCGCTCTTAAATCGTTTCGTCAACACTCGAGTACGACCACGTCCATCGCGGTTCAAGTTAGACCACATTCGACAACTATAAATTGTCTCGCGAGCATGCGAGCAAGAACGCGCCCAATAACCGAGCCAACTCTGAAACATTAAGGGCCGAACACGCGGGCTCGTTTTTTACCATTTTCTGCGCCAGCGAATCTGCAGTCCACCGCCGGAAGACGCCGGATGCGAGCGTTTCTTTTTCACCGAAATTTATTAACGATCCGTGATTCACGCAGCAGGGTAGCCGAAATACCCGGCCTGCTTATTTCTGTGTGTTTTCTTTCCCGGGGTGTTCTTTTTTCCTCTGTTCTCTACAGGTATACAGGCTGTACCAAAACAGGCGAGTAGACATTTTAAGGGTGGATCGCTCAAACAATAACAAAGAAAATGGGTTCGTCGAGTTGATTACCTCCCTTAACTGACTCGTCTTTGACTAAAAATTTCACTCAAATTACTTTTAGGATAGACGCAAAAAAAAAAAATATTTTTCGGATCACGAAAACGTGTTAAAGAAACGATAAAAATATCGGATGGACGAACCATACCGATTTCTTGCAATAAATTCCAATAGAATGCTAATTCTTCGGTAATGGAGACGCCACTCGTTAGCTACCCCTTGCATCATTTCTCTAATGTTTTGGCGCGTCCTGTACGCGCTACGTGTGCCCGCGTATCTCCCACTCCGCTCCACCTGGCTCTCTTTTTTCCTCTGGGTCTCATTGACAAACGATATGGCCCGCGACGAGTTATCGCGGCATCGTTGCGAGCGAGTGCATACACCGAGCCACAGTCGGGAGCCGTATTTTATTTCTGTATCACGGCTGACAAACACGTGTTGCACCCGAAACCTTGGCCCGAATCGCTAGTTATTCGGTCAGTCCATCGTTGATTCACGCTGCCCGCCGTGTGTGCACCGCGGCAGCTGGGAATCGTCTAACTTCGCAGCGAAGGGGGATCCGTGTAATTGGTCTCGGGGATTCTTCGAGTGGCTTCATAGGTGGATCACGAAGTTGAGGAAACGAGAGATGATACGCTTGCTTGGTTGGAGGTCAGGGACCTGGTAGACGGGGCGATTGTTGGGGAGGTTAAGGTCCTTATACGTGGCGCTAAGGAGCTTAAGGTCTTGATAGATGGAACCACTGTTAATGACCTTAAACTCCTGATATATGAAGCGACCATCGGTGGTCTTAGGAGCCTTAGGGTCCTATCAGATGTATACAACTGTTAGCAACGTTAAGATCCTTCCAAATAACTCAACTGCTAGTAGTAATATTAGAATCCTTGTGAATTCTACGTTCCTACATCAAAGGTGCTACCATAAGCAAGACTCCTTAGTAAACAACACCCCAATCGCGTGACTCGGCCGAGACCAGCGCATCCTAGAGCCTCGGTAAGAAACCGAAACCTGCCCCTTTTCAGAGCTCAACATCCTCTTCAATTTTCATCCTTGCGCCAGAAACGCAACACGTTCAGCCAGCAGAGATTTTCCAGGTGGCGCGTTCCCGCCGGCTGGGACATTACTAGGTGACAGGTACAAGGCCTGAAAACGCGATCGGGTTTAGGATTTCCGTGGGGTGGACTCGTTCGCGGCCCCTGTCGTAGAAAACCATCCCCCCCCTCCCCCTTCGGCCATGGTGGGCCCGAGGATGCTCATGTTACCGCGGCGTTTCGCGTCTCGTCGCTGCCGAGACAAACGAGCGGTGTCCGCAGATAAAACGATGCCCGTGCTCGATTTATAGCCGCGAAACGGTGCACCAATGCCGGGGACAATGACGCGAGGGACCAATTCGCGTATCTCAGCCCCGCGAAATTGGAACTTCGGCGGCGCGTGTCACGTTACGCGATTACGGAGCTAGGGGGGGGGGGGCCGGGGACAGCTTCTAAATCGCGCGATATTATCCATGACGATTTGCATTAATTGCTTTATCGCTGGAGGACACGCTCGAGTTTGCTAGGCAACGACACCGGGATCCTTTTTTTCGTGGACGGTGGAAACTCGGTGTGGCCCTCCGAGTGGGTGTTTTGGACATTTGGGATTGTTGGGACTTATAACGCTGGGACTTACAACGCTGAGACTTATAACGCTAGAGATTTTAACGCTGGGACTTACAACGCTCCTTAGTAGTGTCACTGCTCATACCTGCACAAGTTTCACTGCAACTTGCACTCTTCAAGTCCCGCTCACTAGTCGGTGCACCATCCTGTCAGCACACTCGCAGTCCAAGGATTCAAGCCTCCAGAAATCCATCCTGATAAATTCAACAACATCCCTACTCTAATATCTCGAGAGTAGTGTCACCTGACACTGTCCAAAAGAAGTAATACCAATAAACAAGAACAAACACCGAACCAATCCAATATCCAACCGAACCCAGGGATCTTATCTGCTCGAGTTATATGTATTTCAGTGGGACAAGCGTTCTGAAAAATGCCAGGTCGTCGATACCCGCGGTCGTCGAAGCACTCGAATCCGATGGGTGCCCCTTTGTTTCCTTCTAATTAATGGCGCGCTGGCTCGCCATTAGAAATTCAGAGCCAGCCACGTAAACGGGACCGACAATGATCACCTGCCGATCACGATTCTAGAGGCCGCTTTCGACAAGGACAATAACGCTGGCCACCATGGAAAACGACGGGAACGGAGAACGAGAGAGAGAGAGAGAGCGAGCGAGAGACACGCGTCGTTGGAAAAGAGACACAGCGGAGGATCGCTAGCCGCGATCTGCACTGCAGATTCTGCACGGCGAAAGCGACGGTTTCCACCAGCGTTAACCGACCCGACGGTGAAAACGATGCATAGTCGATATTCCCCTCCGCTTCCTGGTGGATTAAGGCGGATTTATACCATCCGTCAGGCAACTCTTCGAGTATAAACAGTCCTGTATCGAGATAGACTGATGCTCTGTTAGATTAGACTCTTTGAAAATGCCAGATGCAACATTCGAGTGGTATGAGATGAAGTACCACGTGCCATTTTCACTGGTCACTCTTTCACTGAAGCTAGAATGTCCTGGAGATCTAGTGTCAAGGTCCGCTGGGTTGCCTCAGGTAGCCTTTTATTGAGCGCTAGTGCTAGTCGTTACTGTTCGGAAGTCTGAGGACATCTTTTTCGTGGGAGAAATCTTTTAAAGACATCCCTGACCTTTGCGGCAAGGCCAGGAGTTGCGCGGGACTCCCTGCAGAGCTTACTCGGCGTAGGATCCACCCACAACAACCCCCAAGGTGTTCTACTGCGTGCTTCGATAACGTCGACGACACAAGTGCCTTCCCAGGTCTCAGGACATTTTACAGGCTTTCACCAAAGATCTCCGCATCTTCTGACCTAAATAAGACCCTGGATACCGCCATTTTCCACGGCCTTAAGGGACCATACCTCAGGCTACTAAGTCTCCACCGACCCCTGCTCAACAAACTCACCCCATTTGTCTTCCTAGCGTCACCATCCATATTCCAACCGCGCTTGATGCTCGCTAACCGTACTCCACCATGCAGGCTCCACTCCTGCCTCCTCGTAATACCCGAAGAGGGCCACGTGCACCTTTCACGCACCACTTAATATCCTCGAATGACCATCATACTTGACGCCATAGCCGTAGACGCCGGCGGAAGGCAGGATAGTTGCTCATCGAAGCTCACGTAGCCGCTCGATGACCCCTTCGAACCCTCTCGAGCGATAACCCGCGAAGGTGGCTCCCCTAGGTGCTCTCCGTACCAGAGGGACGACGACGTACCCCTAGGGGGAACGCGGCGTATCGAGAGTTATGCGCATGTATTAAATTTCAACTCTCGCCCGAGGCCAGACACGCTGCGGCTGGTTCTTGCCTTCCAAGGTGGAGGTGCAAGGTGCAGCGAGCCGACCTACGACCTTGCCAGTCACGACTGTGTTTGCATCTCCTCCAGGCGCGCGCGCGCGAGCACCGGGGAATACCGTTTACCCGCGCCTCGTCTAACGCAGGGTTACACGCCAGCGTTATTGATGCGCTCCTCGGGTCGAGCAAGACGTACCTGGGACTCGGGTTACACTGAATTATTCGGAAAGCTGTTAGCGTCGCGACTTGGTGACTCGTCGTCATCCAACCCGGCCGCGACCGTTATCCATCATTAGACGGGAGGACCTCTGCGGTTGTTGGCTCGAGGAGCGTGGAGTTAGAGATTCTGGTTTAGGTAGTAGAAGTTATGTGGGGGTTGAGGGTACTGAGTTCAGCTATGGGAGGGTAGAAAATTATTGGGCTCAGGTATGGAGGACTAGAGGATACTGAGGTCAGCTACAGGGGGCTAAAGGGTACCGAGCTCAACTATTGGGGGATATAGGGGGTACTGGGGTCAGCAATAGGGGAGTAGTGAGTACTGAGCTTTACTGTAGGAGGCTAGAGGGTGCTGAGCTCAGCTACAGGGGCCTAGAGAGTACTGAGCTTAACTATGGATGGTTAGAAGGGCACTGAGTTCAGCTACAGGGGGCTAGAGAGTACTGAGTTTTACTGTAGGAAGCTAGATGGTACAGAGCTCGGCTAGAATGTACTAAGCTCAGCTATTGGGAGATATAGAGGGTACTGGCCTCATCTACAGGGGGCTGAAGGGTACTGGACTCATCTATGACAGCCTAGAGAATGCTGCACTCAGTTACAAGTTCCTACATCGATTTCATTCGTACAAATGTGGATATACGAAGTTCCACTGTACCGCGATTTCAGACCACCTTTCATCGTTGACAGCCTTGACAGGTGCGTCACTGCACGCGCATTCCAGCGCGATAAGGATTGTTTACGAAGCCGTTGAACAAAGCTCGTTGTCTCAAATGGAACACATGACGAGAGTCACGGGAGGCTGGCCTGGAGCCATAAGCATTGTCTACACAAAGTAGTCTACATCTGCTTGAATCGATGCCTCGTGATTCATCCTCATCAATGACGATCGAATCGAATGGACCATGGAGCTCCTGAAATGGACGATGTTCGAGAAACTCGAGGTACTTACGCCAGGAAAAACGTCTCACTAGTATCTGAATGTTCGCACACCGTCTAACAGACAAGATAAAGGTGGAACAAAATACATTTCTTAGGAAATGTTATTTATTCGTCGGTACGATTATTTTGGTCGCGAAATGTCGATCGCCACTTGCGATAACTAAGCGTAAATCACGGAAGTTCGATTAACATTTTCCTACAGTAATTAAAATAACCATAGTCTGTTTGAAATATCTACGCATCGGCTATCTCGTATCCGATTCGACTCACCGTAATATTTGCCCAGCATTAAAGATGGCAATTTATTACGGCAAGTCGTTAAACGTAAAGTTTCTAATGGCGCAATATCGAATGCAATATCCATGAATCAGAAGTCCATTTTACGGTCCCCCCTTTATCGAGTAAAAGGACCACTGCTCGAAAATGGCCATTTTTTACGCCGATGAATGCAAAACGGTTGCTTTAGACGCGGCGGTAAGTGTTAGTAAATCTTTCACGGACTTTATGAATGCATTCAAAAAGAAAAAAAAAAAATAGATAAAATGCATCAATTAAGTGGATTGCACTATGCCACTCCAATCTACGAAACATTACTATTTCTACATAATTAAATTTGACGTACGTAAAAACCTAAATACAATTTGTCCTGTAATAATTTTAACATTATTTTTTTTTTTTTTTTTTTTTTTTTTTGATTGCTTAACATAAAATAAATTTTATGAGAAGCTTCTCCTTTTTCACGAAAACCGAAATGGCCATTTTCGAATATTTATCGAATCAGGTTTGCCATATGGTCGTCGCGGAACTGTTTCACGCAAGAATTCTTCCGAGAAGAATGGATTAAGCGCGAGTATCGTTCAAATATTTACCACATTCCACCGGGGATCGCGTGGGCGTACGTCACCTGTGCGTTGTTATCGTCAGTCATTAACGATGACGTCTGCCGAACCGCGTGCAAGTTTCACAAATATTTTCCGATAACGCGTTCCGCAGTTTACGAAACGCCTCTATAATATTCGAAAGATCCGAAGCCCAGATCGAGGTATCAAAAGTGAGGAGTTTCGCGCGGTGAATCATCGAACAACGGCAAAGTTCACCAGCGGTCGTCGAATTCCTCGCAAACCCCAAAAGAATAACGCGCGATGCCAACGAACTCACTTGGCAGAATTTTCCCATAAAAAAAATCGTTAAATTTAGGCCTGTTGGCTCGAGTGATATCGTCTGCCAAATATAATTCCTTTGCCTGCTTCGATGGGGACGAAAAACCTGGCTCGTTCGTTTTGTTCGCGTATCGGTGTTCCACGTTAAAGATTCTCGAAAACGTCGAGTATTCTGCATTATCAGCAGACTAAGCTACCTTACCAACAAAGTGTCCTGCATTGCCAGTAGATATTACACTGTCTTACCAACCACGTAGATTCCTGAGTCTTACCGACGAGGTGTATCCTCTTACCCTTAGAGCGACATAAAGCTCTCAACATTGTTGATAACATCCAGAGATGTAAAGGTGGAATGAATGTTAGGAAGAAAGATACATATTTCGCAGCTCCGGTGGAAACACGCTACGTTTCGAGGAGTTTAAGGCAAACGCACGTGGTTGGGTCGGTGGACGCTCATAAACACCGGGGGGATAGCATAACACTAAATCAACGGGCGGAAGCGAGAGGCACGAATATTTCTAATTAACGAAGCATTACCGCATCGGTGAAGTCTGACGTAATAAATACGGCAGGTATTCCTGGCCATATGTCGCAATAAACGTGCTTTTAATCGCCGACCTGGAATTCCTCGTCGCTGTGATCCTGAACGGAATAATTAACGCGTCGCTTAACTGTAACGTCCCGCTACAGTTGCGGTTCTCTTGTTGTAAATTATTCTGGGGTTTAGAAACGACTAGTTGACCCGGGTCTGTGCCACGGGGGATCCCGTTTTTGCGCTAGAAATTCGATTAACCGAACGCGAGTGAATCCAAGAGAATTTTGCCGATCGAAGAAATTTTGTTACAAAAAGAAAAAGCTATCGGAGGGGTAAATTTTTACAAATTTGTTGGTACTTACTAGCAGTGAGTCTGACCAGAAAATTTTGTTTACCACGCTCGATTCCTCCAAAATATTTTTCGTAAACGGAAGAAGCTTGACGCGACACCTACAAAGGGGAAAAATGTTTCTTTATTTTGCCTGTTGCTATTTACCGCGAATATTTTTAGAAAGGAATTCCAGCTACGACGTTGTCGTCCCGTAAAAATTCTCTCGACATGTATCACTAGTTTTCGCGAATACTTTGAGAACTAATAAATTCCGACTGGCGCCGTGGAAATCGGCAGTGGCGCCAAGAAATTACGTCAAACGAACTTACTCTGTCATACGTGACGGAAAGAATAATGTGTATTTAAACAACCAGAGCGTGAGATTACAGAAAATCTTAAATAGTACTCTACGAACTGAATAGACTCCCGTTTCGTGAGAAATGACTGCGACTCTCGTTACGTCACTGCGCGACAGCGTATTCTAATCGCCTTCAACGTCCTCTACGGTCCACGCCCTCTAGATTTGAAAAACCTTACTCAAAATGAATTCGAACGTTCGTTCCCCTTCCTGTCCGAAAATAATCCACGCGTCCCGCGCATCATGCGCGTCCTCCAGATAAATGCAATCGTCAAAAAGCTGTCGCGTAAATTGCCACTCATATTTCACCTGTGCGCGCAACGGATGGATTTAAGCGTCATCGGCGAGAGGAGCGCTAAACAGATATTTCCGGGAGTTCGAATCGCGCGTTGCGCGTTACCACTGGCGGCTCTACGGCTCGATAATGATTATACAATGGAATACGTTGCATATTGAAAACATGGAACATAGAATATATAGAATTATTATATATCGGGCTGTCTGGAAAGTCCATGCCGATTTTTAGTAGCCGATACAGGTCTGAATATATCGGAATGGCTGAAAACAAATAAAATGTGTACATTTCATAAGAGGTGGAAAGGTTGTGGAACAAAATGGTACATATATCATTCAATAAATATACATCAAAATTCAAATATCCCTTTGAATTTTTCTTAAAAATAGGCATGAATCTTTCCGGACAACCTAATACAATACAGTAGAATAATTCTATTGTACATTTACTCGACCCTTCAGGTCAGTATATCGACATATAATCTTAATTACATAACATCTCTAATAACCAATGGCAATATTTCTGATGATTGGCAGCATTCATTTGAAATATTAAAGTAAATCCTTCGCAAGCTGCCTGCAGAGAAAGAAAATTCGGTCCATGGTGTGTTAAACTACAAAAAAAAAATTGCATTGTAGTTGCGCAAATCCCTAGGTGCCGCCTATATTGCCCCTACGGTCCTTAGGGTCGTCGCTGCGCGTAACCAAGGATCAATCTATTAATCGTTCGTTGATCGCGCTGCCGCGGGACGTTTTAAAGCGCCCCGGTCGCTTTTCGCTTCTCGAAATACGTATCCGGTCCCCCGAAGGAGATCGTGCGACGTTTTACGATGGTAAACGGCGCGCAGGTGAGGGCAGGGAGAAGAGCAGCGACAGAAAATACTAGGGCGACGACGAGGAACGTCGAATACTTCCTCCCCACCTCGAACAACCCCCACTATCGGCAGCGCCGCGGTGGGACGACCGCGGGTGCTCGGATTCGTGATAGTAAAATTAGAAACGCCGCGGCGCCCGGCGAGGCGCCAGTTCCTCGGTCGCTCCAATTCGCTCTTTGACATTTTCGATGATAACTGACCTGGCGATTTTGACTTTCGAACGTTCCACGCCGCGTGCATTTCATATTTACGACGATAACACGGGTTCGCGTTTGTTTTCGTTTTTAAAATATTGGTTAAAATATGGTCTGTCTGATAACTCTCTCTCTCTCTTTCTCTCGGGATACTTCTTTTCGAACTATATAAAATCAATTTCAAATATCATATTGTATAGTGGGAAGAGCAAGAAAAATATTATTCGTTTTGGTACAATTTTTTTTTTTAGTAATTTCGGTCGAATCTCGGAGTAGCTTTACATTTTGAAAAATTGTTTCCTCCGTAACTCGCAATATTTTCTTCGTAAGAACGTTCAAAATTATATTCTGACGCGAAAGCAGGTTCTCACAAAAATTAATTTTCGAAATTTTTACATGCGACAGATAATTCGTCGAAAATAAATAAATACGGGTATCCATAATGTTCTATAGTTGGTAAGAAAACCGGAGAATATCAATAGCGAATGCGAGGCGTATGAAAAACGTCCGAGACAGTACGTATGTATTTATTTTCAGAGGAGCCTGCAAGATGCAATTTATTTCTATTATTAAATAACTTTTCTCTTTCGCAGGAGCTGTTTTTCTGATTCCGTGCATGCGAAGGTTGCCGAATATAACGAAAAGCAGCAACAACATAGAATTCGAAAGAAGAAACGCTAATACGAGACAGGTAAACCTTGGGCGAATAATTTTCGTCATTTTTAATTGCTCCAGCGGTCTTTAATTAGCAAAACAGCGCGTGGATACAGTAAAACGGCGATATCGCGTTTCAATTCGCCCGCAGTAAACATAGGAATTATAAAATCGTTAGCAGCGACCGCTGCTATTAAACGACACCGCGGTGTGCGACACTTGCGCAATCACGTACGCTAATTAAGCTTGCGTTTCTAATTAGAACAAGCGCAAAAGTTTATTCGTCGCTTATGGTAATAAGGCGTCGTGCACGAATCGTTATTACGTTGAACCAATTGGATATATTGCCGTGCTAGTATAATGATTTAATTAAAATACAGCTGTTTACTTCCGGTATTAATAACGCGATCTCGAGTAAATATCTCGACGTTCGAATATGTAGATCAACCTTAGCTGGGGCATGGAATTGGACGTGTGCGTTTCAAGGTTATAGGTACACAAGTGTCCCAGACTCCTTGGCGTATATAATAATGCACCTGCGATGAAACAGCGCGTGCGATCGTAACCTCTTCCATTTACATAAACGCTGTCAACCGCTGTAAATCTACGGCACCTTTAACCTTAACTTAACCGTGGAGTTTACGAGTCGAAACCGTCATTGCCAGTGTAAAAAAAAAAAAGAAAAAAAAAATGATGCTTGAAGACGCGTTGAAATCAGCGTTGACCAAAACCTTAGAGTTTGTTCCCTTAGCTTTATCGTGTATCGATTCAGTTGCACTTTAAATCTGCAGTTTTGTACCGTAAATCTCTTATCGCGAAAGACATGCCTACCGCACGACGATCGTCGTCGTAGCTCGCTCGATATCTTAAGAACAGTAATTTTAGCCTCTGCTTTACGATAGTCTTTTGCCTTCTGCGCCGTGGCGGCCACTATTTATCGGACCCCATTGTTCGGCGTAGAAAGTCCCACTGGCGGATAATCACTTCTAATTATCACCGGTCCAGAAGCACGATCGCGATAATCGTATTTCCTGAAAATAAACCCGTACACATTGGAACCGTGGCGACCGCGCCGGATTTCACCAGGAAATATTTTCCGTGTCGCCTGATTCGCGACTTTTCTTCCCAATCGAACGCGACGCGGTTCTCTGGATCACGCGAAAACGATCCATAAAATGGACAAAAACCACGTGGCTATCCACGTACTCATCCTCGAAGAGCTATCAAGGCTCACTGCATCTAGTCACACCTGTCCCGTGATTTCCTTCAATCAAGTTTCTCTTTCCGCCGATCGAGGCGTAACTATTCCCGAACTACTTCCACCTATTTCCACGTCTGAGAAAATGTCAAGCAACCCGACACGCCGCACGCTTTATTTGCATCTTATTCCTACATTTAATAAAACTCGATACGCTCGGTGTATAAACGTAACCGTCGTTGTAAACGCGTACGAATTAAACTGGCCGCGACACACTATTTTACTCTGACGAACGAAAAAATCGGTGCGGTGTAAAACCAAGCCTGTGGCTGCACGCGTCGCACGTTCATTACCCGCGCCATTACGGATTTGTTTTTATTAATAAGATCGCGGCAGTAATTTCGCGTGAAAGATAGCCGTGCGTGTTACGTTACACCATTTCCCATACTTTGTACGTACGCGACGAACGAAGCTCTGTGATTTAAAGTTACAGCGTTTTGATTGGCGAGGGGAACTCGAACGAACGACGCGGCGAGTTGGTAGCGATCGAGTTACTATTGATTAGACGACCGAGGACAATTTCTATTTCTTGAATCGATAAATAGCGAAGTATCAGGAAGATGGATAGCTCAGTCATCGAAGCACCAAATAAGTAACGGATCTTTGCCTCGGCAATGAAAACGTCTACTCGCGGTAACAGTTATTCGCTACAACAACAAAAAAAAAGCACACCCCTGACAATGTTACAAATTACGCACACTCGGCAAAGAATAGAAGCGATAACTTCACGAACGTGACATAATGGGAGGTTTGGTATATCGGTAAACGGTCGGATCGGCACCTAAATCGTTAAGCGATTAGGAAACCGTGGCGACGCGCGTTCACAGAGAGCGTTACGTGCGCCGATCGGATCAAGTTTCTCTCGTTACGCTTGTTAACAATTAATTTTATCGTTGTCACGGGACCACGGTCTCGCACGGTAGTTCGAAAATCCGCCGACATAAAACGGCCAAGTAATGTCGGCCAGTTGGTAAGCCGCGGTTAAAGAAAGAACTATGTAAACGCCTTGGCCTCTCTAACGAAGCGATAGCATGCCTCCGTGCGCAATAAATACGGTTGCTGGACGTAGCAATAAACACGAGCCTAATTGCCGCACTCGCATTCCGCGGTACCACGCGAGCCGATTTGCATTTTCGCTTGTAATTATAATTCCACCCTGTAGCGAGCGTTCGAGCACCGTCGATTAGGCGAGGCGTGGCAATTCGGGTGTTTTCGTGGGTACGGGAATCGTCCTTGTTTATCGGTAGTCTGTATCCCGGCGACCTTAGGACGAGTCACGCGAGTTCCGTATCGGTCGTAGATACATTCGGTTTCAAAACGCTGCTCGACCGACCTCGTAAATTCACCGTGTTCCGCGTAGGAGCTTAATTAGACGTTTTTCACCCGCTGGTTTATGGTTAGTTTAGATATTAGCTTGGCGCCTGTTCGTTGCTCGTGATTGCGTACGCTTTAACAGGATCGTTGGAAGTGAATGTTGCTGGCTGGGTGGACGTTTCGCACGGCTAGATCGTTCGACGCGTTGGATACAAAGAGATTGGATAGATAGAGGAGTCGCAGCAGCGAGTGAAGATGCCAGATGAGGAGGAAGAGAGAAGAAATGGTGCGAGTATCTCTGTTTCTGTCTAATACTTGGTGGAAGAAATTAGAGAAATTAAGGAACATTTGACGATTATCGTAGATATCAGCCCTGTGAATTATCGCACGTGACAATACTAGCGAAGTAACATTTCTCTTCAATTTTGATTCTCTGGATTCTCTTCCATTAAAGTTTCTTGATGTAACTTTACAGGGTGTTCCAAAAGTCGGGGCGGAGCCGGAAATCGGGGGTAGCTGAGACGATTCTGAACAACAATTTCCTTTGCAAAAATGTCGGATGGGGCTTCGTTAAGGAGATATTAAGCGAAAACCACAACCAATCAGAGCGCGCGTAGACCGTTGGAGCGGCCGCGGTAGCGAAGGGTACGAGCTAAGCGGCCGTGTCCAATATCCTTCGATGCACGTCGAGTTACTTGTTCGCGTACGAGAGCGGCTACCTAGCGCGTAGCCATCGCTACCGCGGCCGCTCCAACGGTCTACGCTCGCTCTGATTGGTCGGGGTTTTCGCTTAATATCTCCTTAACGAAGCCCCATCCGACATTTTTGCAAAGGAAATTGTTGTTCAGAATCGTCTCATATGCGTTGTTACAGAAGGATAGGCGTGCGTTAAATTTTTTTTCTCCTTGCTATTTGTATTACTTCCCGAGTAACATGGATATTATGTCTTGTATATTTCACCGAGGTTGCGTCATGCTTTATTTTGAAACGATCGATGTTTTCCTTCGACCGTTGACTCTAGAGTCTTTCTTCGATGCTTCTGTTACCTCGTATAAAGGTCGTGGGATCGTTGTTTGTTATGGCTCGAATTTGATTCGAACATAGGGTAAATAGGCTCGTTGTTAGCGCGCAGTTAGACGTGTTCGGTTGGCAAGGTCGCGTCTGGTTCGTCTTAAACGTGAAACTGGCGTTCGTTCTTTATTCTAAGCACGGTTTTCGGTCGAGATTAACTATTTTTTCGTTTCGTGGTACCGGAGTCGGTGAAAATAACCACGGACAGAAATACCTTCGGTGGATTTCGGCGGGGGAGAAAAATGTGAGCGTCCATGTTTTCTCAGTTCCATAATATTTGACTTCGACTGTCGCGTAACTGTATTCGTTTAAGTATTCGAAGCAATATAAACTGCTGCGTTCGATGAAACGATGTGAAATTATATTTATAGGAATATCGCGATTATAATTTTACGAAATCGAAGAAATATTAATGTTATGCAAGAATCTAATTCTGGGCTCGTTATTTCGTTACAGATTGGTTATCCAAACGAGCGAGGTTGTCCTGGAAGCGTTCTTCATCATGGATTCTCCAAATGCGACCGGCGAAGCGCATGCTGGCGTCCCAGGTGTTCACCGATCGGTGAGTCGCTTGCTCTTCTACGATTAATTAATTCATTTACGTGCTGCACTCGTCTCATTCGATATCCAGAGTGAGAAAAAATTGTAAAAAGTGCAGTAGATATTCCAAGATTCTGAATTAACGCGACAGAGTACGGAAGGAGTGTCCCGAGCGCTCTGTTCTCATAACCCAGAGGTGGTAACCCTGTTTTAGAGAGTCAAAAGATCCAGCAACGTCTGATCGTAACGGTAATTGGCCTGTATTGTTTGTTCATGGCTGACGGAGTACGTTAACATTCCTTGTTGCGGATGATTGGTATGCTTTCACCTACACTTGGGCAAGTGCTCATTGTCTTAAGCGTTCGGGGCTGGTTTTCCTCGTCGATCCTAGTACGACAGCGTTCTCTGTTATTATATACGCGCTTATCGGTCCGCGGGGAAACTCGCCTAAGTCGATTTCTCATAATTAGGTGAAACGCGAAAAATTGTATCGTGGCTTTACGGAGTCTCACACTGCGGAAGCTACCGCTATACTGGGTGTTTCACACGAACACAAAAATTGTAGGCAAAATTTCTCCGAATCTTGATATACGTAATAGTTAACTGTTAATGTTAAAATTGTAATGTTAAAAATGTATACAACATTATATAATTATTCGATATATATACACATATGTAAATTAATGTCTAATATTTATTTTAACATTACCACTTAATCGTTAACGTAACTTCTTTCCATTTTTGTAATACGACGGTCCAGTTACGAATTTAGTTTCTCTCCCCAGCCTTTCGTCGTCGACTCTTAGCGTTCATTTTTTATTCGTTTCTTTCCATTTGCATCGTTCGCTCTTAATTAGTTCTCGCGCTCTTCTCGCACCTACTCAGACTTTTCTAGCTCTTTCCATCCGCGAATGTCACGACGATTGCGTAATCGCTTTGTATCAACTGGGCCAAGCGGAGCCTGAAGAGGACTCTGACCGTTCGCATTCTTCAGTGCCCAACTGGCTAGCCTAACATCTTCTGAACTTCCTCTTAGAGGCTCTCCAATGCCGTACGATGTGCTGTCGAGTCTATCGAGCGTTTACAAACCGATTTTTCAAACTAATCTTCCACATTTATAGACATTATTACACGTATATGTAGATCGAATGTACGAGTCTTGGAATCTTCAAACAATTTCCGTCTAAGCTTTACGAGTCTGAAATTTATATTTCTTTAGAGTCAGATAAAGTATCGAGACTTTGCTGAAAATATATATCATTCTTAAACCAGGGTTCCTTTAAATTTTTTTCATTCGCGACTCCATTTGTGTTTTTTGATTTCTTCTCAATCCAAAAAATATAAAATAAAGATGTGTAAATATTTTGTGATGATTTATCGATTAGGTAACAGTATATATACATACGAAAAACTATAGTTTCAGAATTCGCTTAAAAACATACAAGAATATAAAATTAAAAATTGCACAAAAAGTTGTGAAAATAGTTACAAAAATTACATACCCTATTTTTCATCAAAACTGCACTTTTTGCAATAACATAAATACAAGAGAATATTGAATATTTTCCATTAAAATCTCGCGACCCATAGTTTAAGAAGCCGTGTTCGAAACAGTGTCATCTTATAAATTTTCGTATTCGTGCACATCCTCGCAAGTTTTCCCCTATCTCACTCGTCGTGAGCGCATAAACATCCCCGATCTATTCGCAAGTACACGAAAGTGCTTAGAAAAGTTAATTTCGCTTGCAAATAATTCTATGCGAAATCCTCCCAAGGCCTCAAGCACTACTAACCCAGGCCCCAGTAAAATTCGATTCGTTCCTGCACGGATCCGTCGCAAACTAAATTAGAATTTCACCGTTTCTCCTCGCTTGTCGTCGACCGACGCACGCGAAAAGCCGCCTCGATACCTTTCGAGCGAAATCAATGAAGAAAGGTTACGCGGAAAGGGGGTGGGAGAGGAGGGAGCGTAAAAAGAAAAGATAGAAAAAGCTCGTCAGTCCGAGTATCGAGCCGCCCTTTCGCCGACGTCGATCTTATTGTCCCGGTCGCGGTGGCGGTTTCTACCCCGCGGCCTCGGATAATGCGATTTCCGCATATTGTCTCGCGCGAGCGGCCATTCTCGCAAAAGCGGCTTTATAAGAGCGGTCTCTCGCGGGATCACGATTATATTGTTACCGTCGGTTGTACGTACACGTAAAGTCCGCTATCCGTTATACCGGTCGAATAAAATAGAGATGTATTGTCCTCATACACGGGCCAAGTTGTACGCCCGCGAGCTACACCGTCATTTATTATTAGTTAAATAAATATGTAGAACCGTCGATACACGCGCGCGACCGTGTCCACTTGCCGTGTGCCTCTCCCGACCAGGAAACGCGATATCGAGCGCTTAACGATGGCCAACGCGTGCCAGGCCGCCTTTCCGTTTTCCGTGCCTGTTTATTTACCTTACCAACACTCGGCCAAGTTGTTTTAGTCCTCCCAAGCTTCGAGTTATTTTTTCATAACGCGGAAGGAGGATAACTGTTTAGGAATAGTCTGTAATAGGATGTAGGATTAAATGAGAGGACGCCTGGGTTTTTTTTTTTTTTTTTTTTTTTTTATTAACTTATCGACTTTCAGTTAAATTGTTTTAGCATTCGTGAGTTTGGAAGTATTCCTTGGAAACGCAAAATGGGGATAACTGTTTTAATATAGGCACTGTAATGGGGTGTAGGATGAAACGATGTTGGATGATTTACTAGTGTCGGACAAGTACTTTGGAGTAGGTTTGGGGTTTGTGCAAGGGTCATCTATTAATACTTTACTGGGGTTCATTCCGACTGTAGGAATTAATTGCTGGTCCACCAGAGACCGAGCGTTATTACGGATATGAGTTATTGCTTCATTAGATCTTGTATGTAGCTACATAAATACACAGGTCTGCAACAGGTGCCCCCCCCATTACAGTGCCAATGCTGAATACATGATAATAGTTACCTTATGTCTTTCCGAAGCATTCTATTAAAAAATCTTTCAACCACTTTCTTTTTAACGAAAGGCACACACGTTCAACAATTCGAAACACAAAATTAACCCCCAAAAAATAAATAATTCCATCTCGAAATAAAATTCTTGAAAAACCATCAGACACTAAGAAATTAAATAGAAATTTGTTGAGAGTGTTCTTCGGACTAAGAGGCGACTTCTTTCCGTCCTGGTACTGTAACTTTCTTGTCCCTAGTTATCGTCCGCGATGTATGAATACAATTTTACCACCTACCGCCTGGCATTGATACCGGTTACGTGGGATTATTCTACTAACTTTCTTATCGTCACTTTTACAAAAGCCGTTTTATATTTCACCGGGCCGCTTCAACTGAAACAAGCAAGCCTCTGACATTGCTGGAACGGACAATCGTTCTCCGCTGTCGTAGAATTGCTTTACAGGCTTGAGGAGACACGTTTGATTCATTATAGCTGGCACCGTACGCCTCCGAAGTGCCGAATGCCCAGTTTTCTCGACAGCGTCCATGCTGCGTGATACAACGTTTCCCGTTGCGGTATTTTTTTACTCGGATAAGTTCGTTCAGGTTTTCCAGAAACGTTTAGTAGTTGAGAAGCTGTAGAGAATTTTATCGTAGATTTTAGTTGCTGTATGCTTGATAAATAAGAGCATGTGGTACTTTAAGTTACCATTGACAAGAAGATACTCCGAGGTTAGAGTTAGAGTAACGCTATAGAAATGGATTGTCAGTTTGCTACAATGTGTTTATCGCTACAGAATTAAATTGTTTCATTGATAGAGGCAGAGTGATCCAACAGGAAAGGCCTGCCATTTTGCTCTAACATGATTGTCGCTATAGAATTTAATAGTTTCGTTGTTACAATTTGTGTAACTCTATAGAGACGTACTCCAACCTTGCTATAACGTGAATGTCGCTATAGAATTAAATTATTTTATTATTGCAATTATACTGCAATCGACTGCAATATACTGTTACTCTATAGTAACGTATAAACGAATTATTTCGACCTCTGTATAAGATAAAACAACGTGGCAATAGACTACTAGAGCCCCGTAAACGATCACAGAGGCGAAACAGGTACCCCGTGTGTTGTGTTTAATTACTTTCACCGGGCGCAACGTTGGCCGGGTAGGAAGTTAATTAATTTTTCTTCTGCCAGCCTGTTGTTTACCACGGATCGTAGCCAACGATCGCTGGCTGGCTGGCTCGTTACCGACGCCTGCACCCATCTAGTTGCACCCGCTATGAGCTCTGTTCTTCCGATTGTTACGGGCCGGGTCGTGGACTTCTCCCGCTGCACGTGCCCCTCGTTTCTCGCGGTCTAATGGAAAGGCAATTAACGCGGTCTTTTAATCGATCGAGCCGGTTGTCTCGGTTAAGGCGCTCGGTAAATACAGGGGGGAAACCTTACGGACAAGAATGAAAAAAAAATCAAGTCCCGATCGTACGGATCGTTACGGTACACGAGAGGCATTCCGCGAGGGGAACGCTTTCGACTGTTATTGAGGCTGATAAAGCTATCTCTGAAGAGAAGAGAAATGGAGAAGAGAAATGGAGACGGGGAAGGGGGAGAGGAATCGGGGTGCTTCGTGTGGAGAGATTCTGATAATGTGGAATGGACGGTGATTGGAGATAATTGAACTCGCGGGGATTCGCTTCGACGACGTTTGTAGCGTTCAGGTATTTTTGGTGGCGCGAGGAGAGACCGCGGTGACCAGAAAGAATTTAGAGTTGGAAGTTGGAAGTGGCGGCGATAGAAGGAATAAATGTAGCGGTTACGGTGACGAGTTTTTAATGAATCGGGGTTACGGCGAGATAGAATAGTGGGGTACGTGGAAGTTAATGGGAGTTTAGTACAGTTGCTATGTCAATATGGGAGATAAATGCATTAGCTGTTCGCTAGAGTTCAGATATTGCTGTAGGAATTAGGTGTTCCTCCATTAGTGTCTATGTGTTGCTGTAGAAAAATGTTGGAACACCACTAGAGCATGGGCAGTGTTATAGAAACCAATTACTGCTCTATTTGCATCTGAATGTCGGTATAGAAGTACATTAGTACTCCACTAGAGTCTGGATATTGCTATAAAAATATTCTGCTGCTCTATTAGTGC